>NC_053394.1:8147232-8461232 GCF_905171765.1 Bufo bufo | reverse complement strand
AACCCTGGTCCGGTCCGCTGATGTATGCATTCCCGCCATTTGCTATGATCCCGAGGATGATGTTACATGTTCGTCGTCATCTGGCCGAATTGGTAGTGGTGGTCCCTTTCTGGGGGACTCAGGCTTGGTTTCCGTCGCTACTGGGTCTCCTGATAGAGGTGCCGTTTCTTCTCCCGACTCGGATGGATCTCCTCCAGGACCCTCGAGGATTACACCACCCGCTCCTGTCGGGCGGATCCCTACGTCTGATAGCCTGCCGGATCTCAGGACGCCTGGAGAAATCGGCGATATTTCGGAGGCAACTAGACGCCTTTTGGACAACGCATGGGCTCCCGGCACCAGAAAATCTTATCAGGCAGCCTGGCGATCTTGGTCTGGTTGGTGCGTGGAACGGGACTTGGATCCAGTTTCGGCCCCTGTGACCCATCTTTTAAACTTTCTTACCTCCCTTTTCCAAGCGGGTAAGGCTTATCGGACAATTAATTTGTTCATATCCGCTATTTCGTCTACGCATCAGGGTTTTGATGGTGTCCCTGCGGGACAGCACCCTTCCGTATCTCGTTTGCTTCGCGGTTCCCGCATGTCTCTTCCTCCCCGGCCTTGCTTTACCACGACTTGGGACGTGTCTTTGGTTTTGTCCTTTTTATCCAACTGGCCAGGTAACCCGGATCTCACGTTACGGCAGTTGTCGGCCAAATTAGTGGTTCTATTTTGCCTAATATCCTGTAAGCGGGTCTCAGATGTTCGGGTGCTTGATCACGACGCCAGATCATTTACTCTGGAAGGGGTAACCTTCAATATATCTAGACGTACTAGACGTACGTTCTTTGCCCGGTGGCTTGTTTGAAGGAGTATGAGTCCCGGACGCGTACTTACCGGTCGTCTTCGGTTCCTCAGCTTTTCTTGTCCATTCGACATCCATTTGGTCCTGCGTCCAGCCCTACTTTGGCGCGCTGGATGAAGTGGATTATGTCGTTAGCAGGAATCGATACTTCCATATTTACAGCTCATTCCGCTAGAGGCGCATCAGCTACCGCCTTGGCTGTTTCGGGGGCACGATTGGAGGATATTCTGCGTCTTGCAGACTGGTCTTCGGCATCGACATTCAGGGAGTATTATTTTAGACCGCCTCCACATTTGTTTTCTGCTGTGATTGCTCAACTTTAAACTTAGCAATAGGAGCCTCCGTGTCTTGCTGTAAAACTAGGTGATTTTCCTAGTCTATGACGGAAAGTCATGGTTTTATTAAAGACACGGAGGCGAGTATTGCCCACCCTGGGATTCCCTCCCTTACAATGTATTTTTCTGTGGTTTTCACTCTGATTTGCATGCTATGTCTGCATGGTCGGCTTAAGATGTTTATTATGGCAGGATCGCGTATGACTGGCGATGTATTCTTCTGCCCATTGCTTAATTTGTTTATTACTTTCAGGAGGAAGTTGATTCGCTACGGGCTTCAGTTGCTCTGCTCCAGTTAAAGCCATGTTGGCTTTCAAGGAAGAAAGGTTCCAGTGATCTCAGCTGATGATGTTCGTTCGGATGTTCCGGTGATTCCATGCTGGTCGTTTTCCCGATTCAAGGTTCCGGTTTCGTGTTCGGTGGTGCCGATCATGGTGTCAGGCTCGTAAAGAAAGAGGAGGATCTATAGGAGGAGCCGTCTGTTATATGGACTGTGAGGGGAGGATGATGTTACTATGGTTACGTCATGTTATGTAAATTTTTCTTTGCTGCTATTGGTGGACAGTAAAGAAGGAGATAGCAATACTCGCCTCCGTGTCTTTAATAAAACCATGACTTTCCGTCATAGACTAGGAAAATCACCTAGTTACTTCCTGTATTATACTCCAGAGCTGCACTCACTATTCTGCTGGTGCAGTCACTGTGTACATACATTACTTATCCTGTACTGATCCTGAGTTACATCCTGTATTATACTCCAGAGCTGCACTCACTATTCTGCTGGTGCAGTCACTGTGTACATACATTACTTATTCTGTACTGATCCTGAGTTACATCCTGTATTATACTCCAGAGCTGCACTCACTATTCTGCTGGTGCAGTCACTGTATACATACATTACTTACCCTGTACTGATCCTGAGTTACATCCTGTATTATACTCCAGAGCTGCACTCACTATTCTGCTGGTACAGTCACTGTGTACATACATTACTTATTCTGTACTGATCCTGAGTTACATCCTGTATTATACTCCAGAGCTGCACTCACTATTCTGCTGGTGCAGTCACTGTGTACATACATTACATTACTTATCATATTTGTTCACCTTGCACAATGTCAGCCTGTTCTTCAGAATATTTGTGGTCACATGATTTGCCCTCAGAGCTTCGTTCCACCAGCAGTGGTTGTAATAAGGACTGTGCTCTAAACAGAATGTGCGCAGTGTGCAGAATTCTGTATTTAGAAGATCGGAGGTCACACAAGTTACAACAGGAAACTTTTGGAGCTAATATTAGGAGAACGGACTAAAACAGGAACTATCAACTGAAAATAACAGACCACCAGTGCGGTCAGAGGGAAGCTGAGCACAACGAAGAGTCTATTAAAGTTTCACATGGTGAGCAAAGGAATGCAGATGCTGAATTAGATGTTACCTGCAGTCCTATGTAACCCCACAGATAACACAGTGATAACTCTCTGAGTACAGATAATGTACAAACCGGATTCCAAAAAAGTTGGGACACTAAACAAATTGTGAATAAAAACTGAATGCAATGATGTGGAGATGGCAAATGTCAGTATTTTATTTGTAATAGAACGTAGATGACAGATCAAACGTTTAATCCGAGTAAATGTATCATTTTAAAGGAAAAATACGTTGATTCCAATTTTCACGGTGTCAACAAATCCCCAAAAAGTTGGGACAAGTAGCAATAAGAGGCTGGAAAAAGTAAATTTGAGGATAACGAAGAGCTGGAAGACCAATTAACACTAATTAGGTCAATTGGCAACATGATTGGGTATAAAAAGAGCTTCTTCTCAGAGTGGCAGTGTCTCTCAGAAGCCAAGATGGGTAGAGGATCACCAATTCCCACAATGTTGCGCAGAAAGATAGTGGAGCAATATCAGAAAGGTGTTACCCAGCGAAAAATTGCAAAGACTTTGCATCTATCATCATCAACTGTGCATAACATCATCCGAAGATTCAGAGAATCTGGAACAATCTCTGTGCGTAAGGGTCAAGGCGGTAAAACCATACTGGATGCCCGTGATCTCCGGGCCCTTAAACGACACCGCACCACAAACAGGAATGCTACTGTAAGGAGATCACAGAATGGGCTCAGGAATACTTCCAGAAACCATTGTCAGTGAACACAATCCACCGTGCCATCCGCCGCTGCCAGCTGAAACTCTACAGTGCAAAGAAGAAGCCATTTCTAAGCAAGATCCACAAGCTCAGGCGTCTTCACTGGGCCAGGGATCATTTAAGATGGAGTGTGGCAAAATGGAAGACTGTTCTGTGGTCAGACGAGTCACGATTCAAAGTTCTTTTTGGAAATCTGGGACGCCATGTCATCCGGACCAAAGAGGACAAGGACAACCCAAGTTGTTATCAACTCTCAGTTCAGAAGCCTGCATCTCTGATGGTATGGGGTTGCATGAGTGCGTGTGGCATGGGCAGCTTGCATGTCTGGAAAGGCACCATCAATGCAGAAAAATATATTCAGGTTCTAGAACAACATCTGCTCCCATCCAGACGTCATCTCTTTCAGGGAAGACACTGCATTTCTCAACAAGATAATGCCAGACCACATTCTGCATCAATCACAACATCATGGCTGCGTAGGAGAAGGATCCGGGTACTGAAATGGCCGGTCTGCCGTCCAGATCTTTCACCTAGAGAGAACATTTGGCGCATCATAAAGAGGAAGGTGCAACAAAGAAGGCCCAAGACGATTGAACAGTTAGAGGCCTGTATTAGACAAGAATGGGAGAGCATTCCCTTTTCTAAACTTGAGAAACTGGTCTCCTCGGTCCCCAGACGTCTGTTGAGTGTTGTAAGAAGAAGGGGAGATGCCACACAGTGGGGAAAATGGCCTTGTCCCAACTTTTTGGGGATTTGTTGACACCATGAAATTCTGATTCAACATATTTTTCCCTTAAAATGGTACATTTTCTCAGTTTAAGCTTTTGTTCCGTGATTTATGTTCTATTCTGAATAAAATATTAGAAGTTGGCACCTCCACATCATTGCATTCAGTTTTTATTCACAATTTGTATAGTGTCCCAACTTTTTTGGAAATTGGTTTGTAGTACATGTCACCTGCAGTCCTATGTAACACCACAGATAACACAGTGATAACAGTGTACAGATATGTAAGTTTCACATGGTGAGCAAAGGAATGCAGATGCGGAATTAGATGTTACCCGCAGTCCTATGTAACACCACAGATAACACAGTGATAACTCTCTGAGTACAGATAATGTAGTAGATGTCGCCTGCAGTCCTATGTAACACCACAGATAACACAGTGATAACTCTCTGAGTACAGATAATGTAGTAGATGTCACCTGCAGTCCTATGTAACAGCACAGATAACACAGTGATAACCCTCTGAGTACAGATAATGTAGTAGATGTCACCTGCAGTCCTATGTAACACCACAGATAACACAGTGATAGCTCTCTGAGTACAGATAATGTAGTAGATGTCACCTGCAGTCCTATGTAACAGCACAGATAACACAGTGATAACCCTCTGAGTACAGATAATGTAGTAGATGGCACCTGCAGTCCTATGTAACACCCCAGATAACACAGTGATAACCCTCTGAGTACAGATAATGTAGTAGATGTCACTTGCAGTCCTATGTAACAGCACAGATAACACAGTGATAACTCTCTGAGTACAGATAATGTACTTGATGCCCACCTTGTAACCCCTGACAGTAGTTATGCCCACCTTTGTTCCTGTCACAGTAGTTATGCCCAGATATGTGCCTCCCTCACAGTAGTAATGCCAGATTATGGGTGCCCTCACAATAGTAATGCCCAGTTATGTGCCCCCCCAGTTATGTGCCCCCTTATAGTAGTAATGCCCAGATTGTGTCCCCTCACAGTAGTAATGCCAGATTATGTGCCCCCTCACAGTAAAAATGCCAGATTATGTGCCCCTCACAGTAGTAATGCCCAGATTATCTGCCCCTTCACAGTATTTATGCCCAGTTATATGCCCCCTCAAAAGAGATATGCCCAGATATGTGCCCCCTCAGAGTGGTTATGCCAGATTATGTGCCCCTCACATTAGATATGCCCACATATGTGCCCCTCACAGTGGTTATGCCAGATTAAGGGCCCCCTCACAGTAGTTATGCCTTCATATGTGCCCCCTCATAGTTATGCCTTCATATGTGCCCCCTCACAGTAGTTATGCCAGATTAGGTGCCCCCTCAAATTAGTTCACACAAATCACTGCAGAAAATGCACCAAAATGATACGCAACTGACAATACCAGCTAATTCCTCAGGCCGATGTTAAAAGCTGAGAACTGTGCCAACATCGTCCAGTCAGGAACATATTGGGGCCCCTCATGCACCACGTCACGGTGTCTCAGCACGTATAGGGTCCTACCACTAAAACGCCTGTGGTGTGTGAACAGGGTCTGAACAGAGCTAGAAATGACCTCACAGCCAGACTCTCACAGGCCTCCATAGTGGTATCACCGATGCCCTGTGAGGTAGGATAACGCTGTGAGCTGCACCCACAACAGACCATGTGACACAGAAGCCACCAGGTGCAAAAGAACGTTACCAACAAAATAAAGTGGCACATTCCATACACATAAAGCAAACGGGTGGAAATGCTCCAAACCCAATCACTGTGGCGCGTCTATAACCGGGGGAGCAATTCCTCCGCATGCGGTCTGCAGACGACAGCAATCCCCAGCAAAAAATGCGTACAATGGAGGATGCCGGGGCGGACCGCATGCACCACAAGGACATCTTACACAAAATGATACATTGTGCAGATGAAAAAATATATACATTCACAAATCACTGCAGAAAATGCACCAAAATGATACGCAACTGCCCACTTTTGTGCCCCCTCACCTCACTCTAGTTGTGCCCATCAAACACCCTCCCTTCCCCTAGTCTGCAGCGTTAGAATAAAATAAAATAAAACACATACACATATAACATACTTACCTTCTTCCCTGATGACAGGAGGCAGATTCCCGGGCTTTCAGCTCTCCTCCCACAGCCAGCAGCGCGATGTGGGGCCAGCAGGGGGAGCTCCTGAGCTCTGAAGATCAGTGAAGCAGGGAGCTGAGAGGTTTCCCTGCTTCACTATGGAAACGGAACTGCCTGGCCGGGTGTGTGTGAGTGCGCGCTCCCCCCCCCCCCATATTATACATGTAATGGAGGCATGGAGCGCTCTGATGGGGCCCGAAATTGCCACTGTACTTCATGCCGGGCCCCATGAGAGCGCTCCATTACTTGTGAGTACAGAGGGGCCCCTGCCAGCGGCCTGGGGGGGGGGGGGGGGGCCACAGGCGGCCGGGCCCGGTCGCAACAGCGACCCCTGTATGTAGGCCAGTGAACAAGACGCCTCCACGGCCTGACACCAGGGAGAGGTCACTTGATTCTCCTCTGACCCCTGTGACAGTGGCACACAGCAGGTGGATGGCGCTGGTATTAGATCACTTCATGGCCGGGGCTCTTGTTTGGTTACTTGTTTCTGTCCTGTAAGCCCAGTGTCCGACCAGCGAGTCGTCAGTAGGAAACATTCTCCATGTCCGGGACTCTGCTCTTGTATTATAATGATTTATAACGCTGTGTCTCTCTGCCCGACCTCCGCTGTAACGATTTGTACTGATGGAATTAAGTCAGTACAGTTCATTACAGCGGATATCGGGCAGAGACACACAGCATTATAAATCATGGTGTCACAGGCTCCTTGTTATCAAACCAATTCAACAACCGATATCTTATTAAATAAGAACAACAACTTCATTCGATATTTAAATTATTTATTAATAATTGCATTTAATATTTGGTGGTATATGGCCGCGGTGCTGACATGTCACCGTAAGTGTTATCAACCAATATAACCAAATCAAATAATACCAAACAAATTATTAAACAGTCGCCTCATTTATGAGCAACTTAACCCCATTCAATAGCAACGCAACAATTATTTAGAAAGGGGGGGGGGATTTCAGCTGTGTTGTACTTACATGATCGCGCACATAACAGTATTTTCTTCTTTTAAAGGTGACATCCATTGAAGCCGTAGGACGACCTCCAATCAAGATGCTCCTCTTTGTCTCCAGCCCTTTCCAGAAGTTTCCTGGGATAGACCAAAGTCACCTTATACAGGTAGGTTAACTTTGTACATTCATGTGCCATGACACCATTCACAATTTGGTTCGCTCCATTATAATACAAGAGCAGCGTCCCGGACAGGAAATCCCACCCCCACACGGAGAATGCTTCCTACTGACGACTTGCTCATCTGAAACTGACCTATGGCGGTATTATTTCCTTACTTTGTGATGGTATTTTTTCAGCATAGTGCAGAGGCTTTCTTGAGTATGATATGGGAACATTATTTCAGAGATATATGGCGACATTATTTGAGAACAATATGGTTATATTATTTCCGTACTGTATTGCAGCATTAATTAAGCACCATAGGGCAGTTTTTAAGTAGAGTATGGCAATGTTATTTGAGTACTCTGTGGTGATTGTTTTGGCGGTTTTTATTTCAGCACTGTGTGGCATTAAGGCTGCATTCACACGTCCGTGGTGTGTTGCGGACCCGCAAATTGCGGGTCCGCAACACACGAGCCCGGCACCCCCATAGAAATGCCTATTCTTGTCCGCAAGCTGCGGACAAGAATAGGACATGCTCTATCTTTTTGCGGAGCTGCGGACCCAAAGATCGGGGCCGCGCACCGCAAATGCCGATGCGGACAGCACACTGTGAGAATGAATGGGTCCGCTGACCCATTTTGCGGACGTGTGAATGGAGCCTAAGCCTGAGTACTGTGTGCAGGCAATACTGCAGTCAAGGCAAGAGCAGCTTGGAAGCCCTGCTGATTAGGGCTCGATCCCACGAACGCTTTTTGCGTTCCATATACGGTCCGTATACGGAACCATATATTTCAATGGTTCCGCAAAAAAACGGAATGTACTCCGTATGCATTACGTTTCCGTATTTCCATTTTTTCATTCCGTTCAAAGATAGAACATGTCCTATTATTGCCTGCAAATCACGTTCCGTGGCTCCATTCAAGTCAATGGGTCCGCAAAAAATAACAGAACACATACGGAATGTACTCCGTATGTCTTCCTTATCCGTTCAGTTTTTGCGGAACTGAACATTGAAAATTTTATGCCCAGCCCAATTTTCTCTATGTAATTACTGTGTATTGTATATGCCATACGGAAAAACGGAACAGAAAAACAGAACGGAACCGTAAGCACTACTGAAAAAAAAAAAAAACGGAAAAACGGATCCTGGAAAAACAGCCCACAAAACACTGAAAAAGACATACGGTCGTGTGAACGAGCCCTTAGTGTTCACTTCAGTGCAGTGTGTGGCCCTTCACATCCACAGAGTTTGCAGTAGGGGCCCCTTCCCAACACAGAGACCTTTACCAAATAAATTGGAGCCCAGACGTTCTGCACAGTATTTCCCACTACACTACAGAGCCGCTCCGCTGTACGGACAGGATTTTCTGAGCCAATAGTATTACTGTTCTCTTCATAGGCGGGGTATTACTGGGTAGTAGATTTTTAGGCTTTTTTACCTTCCAGCTTTTCTGTTACAGCAAAAGTTACATTTTTCTGCAAAGATATTGTTGCAAAAAATGAAATAAATAAATAAATGAGAAAGCAAAAACCTTTACAATGAAGTTGCTTTTGTAAGATGCTATTAAAGGGATTGTCCCATCTGAGACAATGGGGGCGTATCGCTAGTGCAGTGGGTTCGTGATATAAATCGCTCCCATCACGAACCAATCGCGCTATTCGTAGAGGGGAATATTGGATGCGGTGGAATCTCAGCAGGAGTCAGTAAGAGACGGTTTATATTTGATAGTTTGCGCAGAAACAATACTGTTTTTCATATTGCAATTGTTTTAGTCGGTTGCGGTACCGACAGTTTCTTGCAGCACTATCAGTCCGCATTGCGGAATAGCGCCAGTGATCACAATTTTTGTTGATTTTGTCTTACAAATACTGATACAAAAATACTGACCAAATACTGACCATGTGAAAGAGGCGTTTAAGATAAGAAAAGCTGAGAGAAGTAAGAACAGCCTTGGAGGAGGCAGACGGTTTTCTATATGGAGCCCTGATGGTGTGACAGTATTATCTGACCACTGTGTTGCATTTTAGTACTATGTGGCAGTACAATTTCAATACTGCAGTATTTTTTTTTAGTAGCGTGTGGCTGTGTCATTTGACTACTTAAGGATGTATTATTTCCATACTTTTGGCTGTACAATTCTGAGTACTATATGGTGATTTTATTTGTATACTGTATGGCAGTATTATTTGAGTACATTGTGGCGATATTATTTGAGTACTGTATGGCAGTATTATTTGAGTACTTTGCGGTGGTATTATTTGAGCACTGTAGAGCAGTATTATTTGAGTAATGTATGGTGGTAATGACATAGCAAGCACTGTTACTGTACTGTGGAGGTGACGTTGTAAATTAGGCTGTATGCTCCTTGGCCATTATATGGAAGGGGCGCTAACAGAAGGTACAGTGCAGGGCAGCCTCCTATCTAAGGTCGACCTCAATCCATGTGACCCTAGCGGGAGGCCGCGATCCATCACATGTGACCTTCCTGATCCACTGTTATTTGCAGGTGACTCTTCAAGAGGACGTCCAGATCTGGACTCCACAGGTAAATCTGCAAAGTACTGGCCAAGGCCCGATAGCCAGTATCGATGTATTATGGCAGTATTATCCAGTACTCTGCAACAACAGATCACAGTATAATGAAACACCCTGTAACTGTCTAAATTACTTTCGATTTCCATTGAGAGTCCCTGCTTGCTGTCAGCGAATGAGAAAATGTTTGGGATTTGTTACAAATGTATCCAATGTAGACAATCCTGAGATAAACAGCCTGGGGCCCGGACTGATACAGTGTACCTGCACTGACACATTGTAGCAAACTATCAGGACAGGGGGAGATGCAAGCATTGTGTTTCCAGTTACCCCACGGAGGACACTCAGGTTAATGAAGGCGACTTCTCCTCTTTTGAGGCTTTTTCTTGCACCATATGAAACCAGGAAAAGTTTCTTTATACTTTATCGCCATCTGCTGGTGACTGGAGGGATAGGCTCAGACTTCACTAGAAGCAGTTGGTCTCTACTGGACAAACAGGCAGCTGAAAACTAACAGCACATCCCAATAGGTCATGTACTGAGCCCTGACATCCAGTTATTACATAGCACAAGTCAATAAGAATGGAATGGGGGCAATCCCTCCAGGCCAATGGATACCAAAGCACAAAAATGAGGCAGTGCCAAATAAGGTGAAAGGCATCATTGTGTTGGCCTGAAACATTGCGGTTGGGGTGAATAAAGAGGGTCCACCACCCTTTCACCTTACTTGGACTGCTGCCTCATTTTTGTGATTTGGCAATTATTACATAGAAGGTGGACTGAGGTCACCCGGTTCTTCCAGGTGGGTGCACCTCCGGACCCTAATGGGTTAGACGCCTACTGGAATTGGGTCCTTAGCTACTGGATACTCAGGAACTGGCCAAATGTAAAGCTGCCCAGTCCATCCCTAAATAGAAGAATATTTCTACTAGTAGCTTTGACTCTGGAAATAACCAGTGGCAAATTAACCAAAGAGGAAGTGGACACAGTGCTACAGGGACCAGCCCTGAACTACTACTACTCCTGCTTACCATGATACTGTCACAGCAGCCCCTGCACAGCAACTCCAAGAACTCAGTGATCTCACTTAGTTATGGCTGTATAATCTGTATGTAGTGAGCTCCCTCTAGTGGTGGCTGCATAATGTGTATGTAGTGAGCTCCCTCTAGTGGTAGCTGTATAATCTGTATGTAGTGAGCTCCCTCTAGTGGTGGCTGTATAATCTGTATGTAGTGAGCTCCCTCTAGTGGTGGCTGCATAATCTGTATGTAGTGAGCTCCCTCTAGTGGTGGCTGCATAATGTGTATGTAGTGAGCTCCCTCTAGTGGTGGCTGTATAATCTGTATGTAGTGATCTCACTTAGTTATGGCTGTATAATCTGTATGTAGTGAGCTCCCTCTAGTGGTAGCTGTATAATCTGTATGTAGTGAGCTCCCTCTAGTGGTGACTGTATAATCTGTATGTAGTGAGCTCCCTCTAGTGGTGGCTGCATAATCTGTATGTAGTGAGCTCCCTCTAGTGGTGGCTGTATAATCTGTATGTAGTGAGCTCCCTCTAGTGGTGGCTGTATAATCTGTATGTAGTGAGCTCCCTCTAGTGGTGGCTGTATGATCTGTATGTAGTGAGCTCCCTCTAGTGGTGGCTGTATAATCTGTATGTAGTGAGCTCCCTCTAGTGGTGGCTGTATGATCTGTATGTAGTGATCTCCCTCTAGTGGTGGCTGTATGATCTGTATGTAGTGATCTCCCTCTAGTGGTGGCTGTATAATCTGTATGTAGTGAGCTCCCTCTAGTGGTGGCTGTATGATCTGTATGTAGTGAGCTCCCTCTAGTGGTGGCTGTATAATCTGTATATAGTGAGCTCCCTCTAGTGGTGGCTGTATGATCTGTATGTAGTGATCTCCCTCTAGTGGTGGCTGTATGATCTGTATGTAGTGATCTCCCTCTAGTGGTGGCTGTATAATCTATATGTAGTGAGCTCCCTCTAGTGGTGGCTGTATATTCTATATGTAGTGAGCTCACTCTAGTGGTGGCTGTATGATCTGTATGTAGTGAGCTCCCTCTAGTGGTGGCTATGTAATCTGTATGTAGTGAGCTCCCTTTAGTGGTAGATGTATAATATGTATGTAGTGAGCTCCCTCTAGTGGTGGCTGTATAATCTGTATGTAGTGAGCTCCCTCTAGTGGTGGCTGTATAATCTGTATGTAGTGAGCTCCCTTTAGTGGTAGATGTATAATATGTATGTAGTGAGCTCCCTCTAGTGGTGGCTGTATAATCTGTATGTAGTGAGCTCCCTCTAGTGGTGGCTGTATGATCTGTATGTAGTGAGCTCCCTCTAGTGGTGGCTGTATAATCTGTATGTAGTGAGCTCCCTCTAGTCGTAGATGTATAATATGTATGTAGTGAGCTCCCTTTAGTGGTGGCTGTATAATCTGTATGTAGTAAGTTCCCTCTAGTGGTGGCTGTATAGTCTGTATGTAGTGAGCTCCCTCTAGTGGTAGCTGTGTAATCTGTATATACTGATCTCCCTCTAGTGGTGGCTGTATAATCTGTATGTAGTGAGCTCCCTCTAGTGGTGGCTGTATATTCTATATGTAGTGAGCTCCCTCTAGTGGTGGCTGTATGATCTGTATGTAGTGAGCTCACTCTAGTGGTGGCAGTATAATCTGTATGTAGTGAGCTCCCTCTAGTGGTAGATGTATAATATGTATGTAGTGAGCTCCCTCTAGTGGTGGCTGTATAATCTGTATGTAGTGAGCTCCCTCTAGTGGTGGCTGTATGATCTGTATGTAGTGAGCTCCCTCTAGTGGTGGCTGTATAATCTGTATGTAGTGAGCTCCCTCTACGGGTGGCTGTATAATCTGTATGTAGTGAGCTCCCTCTAGTGGTGGCTGTATAATCTGTATGTAGTGAGCTCCCTCTAGTGGTGGCTGTATAATCTGTATGTAGTGAGCTCCCTCTACGGGTGGCTGTATAATCTGTATGTAGTGAGCTCCCTCTAGTGGTGGCTGTATAGTCTGTATGTAGTGAGCTCCCTCTAGTGGTGGATGTATGATCTGTATGTAGTGAGCTTCCTCTAGTGGTGGCTGTATAACCTGTATTTAGTGAGCTCCCTCTAGTGGTGGCTGTATAATCTGTATGTAGTGAGCTCCCTCTAGTGGTGGCTGTATAATCTACAAGTAATGAACTCCTATTGGCCTTGCATTCAAGGACAACATAGATCATGTCCACACAGGGCATATATACTGAGGTTTTTCCATTGCATTTTTGTATTTGGCAAATCCACAACATTTTACAGTATCAGCAAATTGTATCTCATCTAACTACTATGAAAAAATGTGCAGCATAAACTGACCTGTAGTGATGATCTTAAAGTGACAGCATGTTAATAAATGCTGTGGATTTCAATCAAGGATTCACCCTCCGCGATGTAGATCGTGATTTTCCTGAAAGATCCACAACAGATCTGCAGAGATATCTCTGCTGCAGAATCATAGCGAAATCTCAGATGGAAATTCTGCTGTGAAAGATCCACCCCATGTGGCCGTACCCTTAGGCCTCATGCACCCGACAGTGTTTTTTCACTGTCAGTGATTTGGCTTCAGTGGTCCGTGTCCGATTTTGCTTCAGTTGTGTTTCCTTGTGTCTTTCTTTTTTTTTGTCTGACAGGGGAAAAAAAAGTAAGGTTAATGAAAAGAGTAATTTTATTGCACCAAGGTCTTGTAGAAAAAAACGGACACGGACACGGATGACATACCAGTTGTGCATCCGTTTTTTTTGACGGACCCATTGACTTGAATGGGTCCGTCCCCCGTTTTCCACTGACAAGAATAGGACAGGTTATATTTTTTTGACGGACAGGGATCACTGATCACGGACCCGGAGAAAAAACAGAGGACTATCAGGTTTTTTTCACAGCTCCATAGAAATGAATGGGACCTCCGCTAAACTGTGAAAAATGACGGAACGGACGCGGATGCACACAACGGTCGTGTGCATGAGGCCTTATAGAAAGGAGCAAGCACCTTAATATATGGGGTATATGACCAGTGTTACAATTTAATTTATCGTCTACAGAACTAGTGATACATTGTATGTGTGTGATATGTGAGCAATGATACAATGTAATATATGGTTTATGTAACCAGTGATACAATGTTTTATACACTGTTGTAAACTAGTAATATATGCGGATCCGCAAAACACAGATGGCGCCTGTGTGCCTTCCGCAATTTGCCGAACGGAACAGGAGGCCTATTATAGAAATGCCTATTCTTGTCCGCAATAGGACAGGACTCAAAATTTTTTGCGTGAGTGCTGTCCGCATCTTTTGCAGACCCATTGAAAGAAATGTTTCCACATACGGACCGTATGCGGAACGCAGAAAACGGCCCGTATACGGAACGAAAAATACGTTCATGTGAACGAGCCCTAACAGTGAGTCACAAATATTAGATGTAGTAATTTATTAATGAAATTGATCCAAAATCCCATGTCTTAGTGGTGAAAGTATGTGTGTGAACCTTTAGGATTAGCAGATAATATTGAGGGGAAATTAGAGTCAGATGTTTTCAGTCATTGAGATGACACGTGGACATTAGGTGTGAGGGGCGACCTGTTTGAAGTAAAGAACAGGGATAAATCGAAATCTGATCTTCACATCATGTTTGTGAAAATGTTTAATGGCTTGAACAAAGGAGATTTCTTAGGACCTTAGAGGAGGAGTTGTTGATGCTCGTCAGGCTAGAAAAGTCCAGATTCCACCAATCCATAGTTAGACAGTGTACAAATAGAGAAAATTCAAGAACATTAATAACCCCCCTCCCCCCCGGACTGGTCGACAAACAAAGATCACTCCAAGAGCAAGTAGTGGAATAGTCCATGAGGTCACAAAGGAACCCAAGGGAACCTCTAAGTAACTGAAGGCCTTTCTCACAGTAGCTAATGTTAATGAGTCCATAATCAGGAGGGACAACAAGGGCATGCAAGGCAGGACCGCAAGGAGAAAGACGCTAAATTGCTGCCCATCTGCAGTTTTTAAAGATCACCTGGACAATCCAATTGACTATTGGACAATGTTCTGTGGATGGATGAGAACAAAATCCTTTTGGCTTAACCCCTTCTGGACTTGCACCATATCTGCACCAATGCGAAGGTCTCGGGGGGCTGCCAGCTATGGAAGACTATGAAGAAAAGCTCCCAGGCTCAGTCTTAGGCCTCTTGCACAGAAACATTTTATTTCCGTTTTTGCGGTTTCCGTTTGCAGTCCGTATGCGGAACCAGGCATTTCAATGGTTCTGCAAGAAAAACGGAATGTACTCGCATGCATTCCATTTCCGTCTATCCGTTCCGCTAAAAGATAGCACTTGTCCTATTATTGTCCGCATAACGGACAAGGATAGGGCTGTTCTATAAGGAGCCAGCTGTTCCGTTCCGCAAAACACAGAATGCACACGGACATCATCCATATTTTTTGCGGATTCGTTTTTTGTGGACCGCAAAATACATACGGTTGTGTGCAAGAGGCCTTATAGGCAACTGTTGGTGTAATACTAACAGTCACAATGCAGCACAATACATGGATAGTATGGCATTGTAAAAAGGATCAGACCCCCAAAAGTTTAAGCCCCACAGTGGGGTAAAAATAAAAAGTAAGAAAAAATAGAAAAACGCTTTGTATAAAAATAAAAAAATAAATGTTTATAGTAAAAAACAAAGTGCCCTTTCCCCTCATCCATCCATTTACAATTAAAGAAATAACAAATATTAGGTATCGCCGCATCAGTATCGATCTGTTCTATAAAAATATCACATGATCGACCCCCTCAAGTGAATGTCATTAAAAAAAGTAAATAAAAATAGGGCCAGAACAGCCATTTATTGGTCACCTTGTCACACAAAAAGCGTAATAGTGAAAGATCAAAAGTAATATGTATCCCAAAATGGTACCAATCAAAACGTCACCTCATCCTGCAAAAAAAGAAACCCTCACACAAGACCATTGCCAGAAAAATTTTAAAAAAACATGGCCCTCAGAAAACAAACAAAAACATGTTTTTTTTTTTCAAAAATGCTTTTATAATGTAAATCTGAACATAAAATAAAAAATTTACATATTTGGTATCACTGCACCCATAATGACCTAATCTATAAAATATCACATGATCTATCCCGTCAGGTGAATCCTGTAAAAAATATAAATAAAAACTATGCCAGATCAGCCATTTTTGGTCACCTTGCTTCCAAAAAATTATAATATTAAGCGATTGACAGTTGTATGTACCCCAAAATGTACTGGCACAAGACCATCCCCAGAAAAAAATATGGTTCTTAGAAATTGGAGACATAAAAACCATTTTTTATTTCAAAAATGTTTTGTGTAAAAATGGTAAAAACTTTATATATATATATAATTGGTATCTCTGTAATCGCTCTGACCAGCAGAATAAAGAGAACGTGGCATTTTTCCCGCACAGGGTACGCTGCAATCTAAAAGCAAAAAAAAAAGTGATCAAAAAGCTGTATTTACCCCAAAATAGAACCAATGATAATGGCATCCGTAAACCGATCCATCAAAATCTGCGGAACAGCCAAAGGTGGGCTTTCCCTTCTGAACTGTGCAGCGTACCCGAGCAACAGTTTACATCCACAGTTATGGTATTTCCGTACCCAGTAGAACCCACCTAACAATTTAAAGGGTGTGGTGAGTCTCAGAAGGCACCAGCTGGGTGCAGCATATTGGGCACTGCCCACAGCCATATCTGTGGAAAACTTAGAATTTTCACTTCCGTGGTCCGCTGCGCATTCATGTCTGCAAATTACCGGTAGTGTCAAAATGCTCACTCCACCCCTTAATAAACACCTTGATGGCCAGAGTTTCCAAAATGGGGTTCAATTTATTTCACCCCAGAGCCTCTGCAAGATGCGTAAATCGCACATTGGACCTCAAAATGTGCACGGTGCTCTTATACTCCTAAGCCCTCTCATACATTCAGGCCAAAGATTAGGACCACATGTTGGGTGTTTCTAAAAGCAGGGAACACAGCATAATGATAAGAGGGCTGACCTTTTACACTGGCACACGCTGGGCACAACATAGTGGGCACTGACATGGCATATCTGGGGAAAAATTAAAAATTTCACTTTGCACTATGCATTAATTTTTGTGGTGTGAACGTGCACACTACATCCCTTGGGGAGCGTGTTTTCCAAAATGGGGTCACTTATTGGTTTCCTCTCCAGGGGTACCTCGGGGTCTTTTCAGAAATGATATGATGCCATAATCTGCCTTCTTAAGACCATATGGCGCTCCTTCTCTTCTGAGCCCTGCACTGTGCCCATACAGCAGTTTACCACCACACATGACGTGTTTCTGTAACCTGCAGAATCATAATAAATATTGAGGCCTGTTTTGCTGTTGACCCTTGCTGTGTTAAAATGGAAACTCTGCAAAAAAGTGAAATTTTTAAATTTTACCTCAATTTTTCTTTAATTTCTGTGGCATTTATAGTATTTCTAAAATCAGTTTTGAATAATTTGAGGGCTGTAGTTTTTAAAATGAGGTCGTTTTACTTGTGGTTTTTATTATGTAAGCCCCTCAAAGTGATTTCAGAACTGAACTGGTCCTTAAAAAAGTCATTTTTAGAAATGTTCTCGAAAATGTAAAACATTGCTTCTCAAATTCTAATCCCTCTAGCGTCCTAAAAAAATAAAATGACATTTTTAAAATGATGCCAAAATAAGGTAGACATGTTAATAACTATTTAATGAGGTATCACTATCTGTCTTAAAGGCAGAGAAATTCAAATTTAGGAAATAGTGAATTTTTAAAAAAAAAAAAAAAGGTAAAATATATCGAAGTTGCTTGAAGTCGTACATCAGATTTTGAAAATTTGTCAGGGTCCTTAAGGTGTACAAATCAAAAGACGTTACAAAATGACAGGGTAAGGCCTCATGCACACGACCGTATTTTTTTGCGGTCCGCAAAAACGGGTTCCGTTTTGCCGTGATCCGTGACCGTTTTTTCGTCCGTGGGTCTTCCTTGATTTTTGGAGGATCCACGGACATGAAAAAAAAGTCGTTTTGGTGTCCGCCTGGCCGTGCGGAGCCAAACGGATCCGTCCTGAATTACAATGCAAAGCAATGGGGACGGATCCGTTTGACGTTGACACAATATGGTGCAATTTCAAACGGATCCGTCCCCCATTGACTTTCAATGTAAAGTCAGGAGTTAATATACCATAGGATCGGAGTTTTCTCCAATCCGATGGTATATTTTAACTTGAAGCGTCCCCATCACCATGGGAACGCCTCTATGTTAGAATATACCTTCGGATTTGAGTTACATCGTGAAACTCAAATCCGACAGTATATTCTAACACAGAGGCGTTACCATGGTGATGGGGACGCTTCAGGTTAGAATATACTAAAAGAACTGTGTACATGACTGCCCCCTGCTGCCTGGCTGGTGCTGCCAGGCAGCAGGGGGCAGCCCCCCCTTGTAGTTAACACATTGGTGGCCAGTGCGGCCGCCCCCCCCCTCCCTCGTAGTTAACTCATTGGTGGCCAGTGGGCCCCCCTCCATCCCCTGTAGTTAACTCATTGGTGGCCAGTGCGGCCGGCCCCCCTCCCTCCCCTGTAGTTAACTCGTTGGTGGCCAGTGGGCCCCCCTCTCTCCCCTGTTGTTAACTCATTGGTGGCCAGTGCGGCCGGCCCCCCTCCCTCCCCTGTAGTTAACTCGTTGGTGGCCAGTGGCCCCCCCCTCCCTCCCCTGTAGTTAACTCGTTGGTGGCCAGTGGGCCTTCTCCCCTCCCTCCCCCTCCTAATTAAAATCTCCGCCATATCATTGGTGGCAGCGGAGTGTACCGATCAGAGTCCCAGTTTAATCGCTGGGGCTCCGATCTGTATAAATGGCAACCAGGACGCTACTGCAGTCCCGGTTGCCATGGTTACTTAGCAACGTCACTTACCAGTAGGAGGAGCTCCCGGCCAGACGCAGACATCGCAGCTTACAGGTAAGTATAATGGTTCTACAAATTGCTAAGTAACCATGGCAACCGGGACTGCAGTAGCGTCCTGGTTGCCATGGTTACCGATCGGAGCCCCAGCAATTAAACTGGGACTCTGATCGGTACACTCCGCTGCCACCAATGATAGGGGGGAGATTTAAATTAGGAGGGGGAGGGAGGGGAGAAGGCCCACTGGCCACCAACGAGTTAACTACAGGGGAGGGAGGGTGGCCGGCCGCACTGGCCACCAATGAGTTAACAACAGGGGAGGGAGGGGGGCCCACTGGCCACTAATGAGTTAACTACGAGGGAGGGAGGGGGGGGCTGGCCGCACTGGCCACCAATGTGTTAACTACAGGGGGGGGGAAACTGCCCCCTGCTGCCTGGCAGCACCTGCCAGGCAGCAGGGGGCAGTCATGTGCACAGTTCTTTTAGTATATTCTAACCTGAAGCGTCCCCATCACCATGGGAACGCCTCTGTGTTAGAATATACTGTCGGTTCTGAGTTTTCACGAAGTGAAAACTCAGCTATGAAAAAGCTTTTATGCAGACGGATCTTCGGATCTGTCTGTATAAAAACTAACCTACGGCCACGGATCACGGACACGGATGCCAATCTTGTGTGCATCCGTGTTCTTTCACGGACCCATTGACTTGAATGGGTCCGTGAACCGTTGTCCGTCAAAAAAATAGGACAGGTCATATTTTTTTGACGGACAGGATACACGGATCACGGTCTCGGCTGCAAAACGGTGCATTTTCCAATTTTTCCACGGACCCATTGAAAGTCAATGGGTTCGCGAAAAAAATACGGAAAACGGCACAACGGCCACGGGTGCACGCAACGGTCGTGTGCATGAGGCCTAATAAACAACTTAAACACTAGGAGTGAGGGCCCTGTTCACAAGAACTTGCAATCTATAAGAAATGACTTGGTCCTGAAGGGGTTAAATGAGAAGCGTTCTGTTTGGAGAAAGGAAAACGCTGCATCCAGCATAAACCCTCATCCCATCGGTGACACACGTGGTGGTAGGATCATGGTTTGGTCGGCTTGTCATTATTGATGGAGCAATGAATTCTGAATGAGTGATATCAGAGCATTCTCCTCTATAAATAAATAAACAAGTCTAATATTTGTGACTCATTTGTTTTATTTGGTTCTTTATCTACTTCTAGGACTTGAAAGTCTGATGCAGTTTTATTTCAAATTTATAAAGAAATATAGAAAATTCGGAAATGTTCACAAACTTTCAAACACCACTGTTTATATGGGCTATATATTAAGAATGATACAGTGTTACTTCTGGAGATTGTATCAGTGATGTCATTTTTATTTAGATTAAGGGGTAATTAGGCTAGGTCTAAACGACGACATTTGTTGCGCGACATTTTGTTGCACCAATGTCGCGCGACAATTTTTATATTTGAGATGGATTTTTCTGCGACTGTCGCGTTGCAGTCGCAGCATGTCGCATGTTGCAGTGCGACACCATAGACTACCATTATAAAAATTGTCGCGCAACATTGGTGCAACAAAATGTCGCGCGACAAATGTTGCAGTGTAGTTTTGCCCTATCTGTTGTGCGACTTTTTGTCGCGCGACAAATGTCGTAGTGTAGACCTAGCCTAAAGCAGAGATACAATGTTATATAAGGGGTATATGAGCAGAGATACAATGTTATATAAGGGGTATATGAGCAGAGATACAATGTTGTATAAGGGGTATATGAGCAGAGATACAATGTTATATAAGGGGTATATGAGCAGAGATACAATGTTGTATAAGGGGTATATGAGCAGAGATACAATGTTATATAAGGGGTATATGAGCAGAGATACAATGTTATATAAGGGGTATATGAGCAGAGATACAATGTTATATAAGGGGTATATGGGCAGAGATACAATGTTATATAAGGGGTATATGGGCAGAGATACAATGTTATATAAGGGGTATATGAGCAGAGATACAATGTTACTGTATATATTGGCTATATTGCAGTTTTGAGCCGGAGATAAGAGGAACATTCATCTTTTATTGCCCCCAAGGTGATGGGATATAAATGCTGTAGTAATGTGATACTCATGTCATCTCGTCCCTCTTGCCTTCATAATTACCTCTAGGATTTTGGCCAATTTTCTATATTTATAAAATGTATTTTGCATGTAGTGAAAATGTTTCAATATTACGGTTTCTGCAGATTTCACTTCTTTTGATCATGGATCAGTTGTCGTGTCAGGTGCAGCAATAGACATCGTTTACTGTCCTCTCCTGCACCAGTCACGACCATTGTCAGATCCATTGTCAATCTATGGCACAGTGTGACAGATGTCACAGACTGATGGGACCACATGAGCCTCATTAGTATCCTGGTTGTTGTTCATATGTTCCATTACAAATAATCATTTACAAACCCTAATTGTATGTACAATGGCCCATTCCCTCGTTTTGTGTAATCAGATTACTTATGGGAGCCCACAGTGTTGAGTAATCCTCTGAGAGGCCGCAATATTAAGTATTCTGAAAGACCACAATGATGCACAGTCCTCCAATATACCAGCATAATTAAGTAATATTCCAGGAGACCACAATGTTAACCCTCTGAGATACCAGAATGTTGAATAGTCCTCCAAGAGGCTGCAATGTGGAATAGCCTGAGATACCACAATGCTGCACAGTACTTCTTAAAGAGTCCAGACATTTGAGTAGTCCACCAAGATACCACAATGTTGACATCCTCTGTGGTACCCCAGTGTTCAGTAGTCTTTAAAAATACCACAATATTGAGTATTCCTCAAGGGGACCAGAATGTTCAGCAGACTTCTGAGATACCACAATAGCCTTCCAACTGCAATATTAAAGTTGAGTATTCCTATGTGATCCCACAATGTTGTGTAGTCCTATTAAAAACCTCAGCAGTCCTCAGTAGCCTTTCAGTAGTCTTTCATTAGTCTTCCAAAAGGCTACAATGTTGAGTAGTCCTCCAAGAGACAATGGTGTTGAGTAGTCCTCTATGATATCACAATGTTAAGTTGTCCTCTGATATACCACAATGTTTAGTCCTGTAAAACTCCTCCCAAAAAAACTAAGAGCTGAGTAGTCCACTAAGAAATTAGCGTTGAGTAGTCCTCCAAAAAATCCACAAAGTTAAGTACTCCTCTAAGAAGCCACAATGTTAAATAGTCCTTTAAAAGACCACAATTTTAAGTTGACTTCTGAGATGCCACATTGTTAAGTAGTCCTCCAAGAGACCACAATGATGAGTATTCCTCTACGATTCCCACTAGTTATGTAGTCCTTTGAGATATCACTATGTTTAGTCCTCTGAGACACTACAATGCTGAGTATTCCTCAAAAAAAAAAAAAAATGTTGATTAGTCCTCCGAGATATAACAAAGTTGAGTAGTCCTTCAAGAGATCACAATGTTAAGTAGTCCTCTGAGATACCATAAAGTTGAAATAGCCTTCTGAAACACTGCAACATTAAAGGGGTTTTCCAGGACTTACCTACTGATGACCTAACCTTTGGATCACATTGGCAGGGGTCCGACACCCAGCACTCCTGCTGATCATTACTAGATGTGGCGCTGGAACCAGTCACTGGAATTACACATCCTTGTACACAACCAGCCAACCAGATGCTGATCATGTGTCCTAAGGTCAAGGAAAGTAGTTGTTTGAGCTCTCAGCTTCTTTAGTCACGTAAGCTGTAGTCTGGCCACAAGAGCCGTCCTTGGGCAGCACACCACTGCTGGACTATATGCTGGGGTGCAGGCCCTATATATGATATGTCCTTAAAGTTACCCCCACTTTAATTGGTTTAGTGCCAAATTGAGCTGGGTCCCCATTCTTCTTAAACACCTAGCCGCCATAGCCATGCAGCCCCTTGGATGGATGATTTTCACATCTCAAAATGCCGTCCATGACAATTTTCACATACCTGGAGGAATAAAGGCCATATTGATGCTTCCTGGATTTGCCCCCTTTTAAAATCTGCTGACTCCATTAGTCTTTATGGGTTAAATATCGCAATATTATGGTAAATATGGCGTCTAATTTGTCATATTAGCGCTGCTTGTTTCTGCTCTACAACACTTGAACCTAATTTTCGTCCACTTTGTGGCTTCAATGGTGCAGGAGGCGCAGTGGACGAAGCCGTCACTCAGAGTCTAGGACTCCTCCGCATCATGATTAAGAGCTGGGGCTGAGCCGTGCCGATTGAGTTAACGCGTCAGCCATCAGCTGCTATCGGCAGAGCACAGGGCGTATTTAACACCAATTTAATGAGAGTAATTAGGAGCCGGCCGCCGAGTCTCTGTCTCCAGCTGTGAACTGTAATTTGTTTAGCGGCTTCCATGGCATGGATGTTATTTCTACGGATAAACAGCGGCTCTCCCTTCACGTGTAGAACCTTCCAATTATATCTAGATACAAGTCATGAAGAGGTTTAATATTAGCTGCGGATTTGATCAGCGCAAATTATCACAATTATTCTTACTCTTCACATAATGAGATTTGCCAGATAATGTCCGACTTAAAGGGATCATTTAATGAAGTGCGATTTCTCCATCTCTGGTGTAAATTTACATGTAATTGAACTTTGGTAATTATTTTATTACAATATCGCGCTTCATCTTTGTGCAGGTCCTCATTCTCCAAAGTGAATATATTGGGGTTTATTCCAGTAATATTTAGGTCCACTGCCGCAACAATGCCAAGGTGATGCCTCCGATGATGACCCCTGCCATGATAACCTGGTGTAGACCGTCCACACCATATGCAGTCAGGCTCACACTAGGCTTCACGCTAATCCGGAAAAGAGGAATTTACAAAGCATTGGTATCTGGATTATAGAATATATATATATATTGTGGGGTTTCGCTCTGGTACATAGTGTAGGCTGGCGCAGTACAGAGGCAAAAGTTCTTAACTCAAAACATCAGTGTTTATTCACACTTGAGGCGATTGCACAGAACAGCACGTAACTTTGCAGTCTTGGTGTTAATTCACACTCAATGGAAAGTTCATATAACACAAGTCACCTTCCTGGCAGTTCTGCCTCCAGCAGTCCACAGCAGGCTTTAAGGCTTTAAGGGGGCCTGTTTCCCCAGCGTGCGGCTCTCAACCCTCCAGCACGGCACAAAACCTCAGATCCCAAAAACAGAGACATCTCTGCTGAACCCAGCTGCCTATTTAAGGACAGCCAGATGCTGCCAAAACTGGGACCGGCACTTAAACTCCGGTCCAGTATTTGACCTCACATGGCTGGAAACCAGCCCAGCCGCACATGCTGGGAGGAAAATACCTGCCTTGCCAGACACAACCGCTCACTGTGTCACATACATCCCCCCTTTGTTCAACCCTGAGGGAGTGAACACACGCCAGACAATGCACTCGGGACAGGGCATCCGTGTTTCCCTGTAACCGACCTCCTGCTCTGTGTTCTACCGAGAACTTAAAGTTCTGCAGAGACAAAAAACACCTGGTGACCCGGGCATTCCTGTCTTTGGCCTGGCTCATCCACTTGAGAGGGGAGTGGTCGGTCACCAGGCGGAACTTTCTCCCCAACAAATAGGAGTAGCGGAGAGACTCAAGTGCCCACTTGATTGCCAGGCACTCTCTCTCTCCACTATACTGTACCTGGTCTCGACTGGGGTGAGCTTATGGCGGAGGAAGACAACGGGATGCTCCTCCCCATTGACTTCCTGACACAGTACAGCACCGAGGCCTACTTCGGAGGCATCTGTCTGTACTATAAACTCCTTCTTGAAGTCGGGCGTCACCAAAACCAGTGACCAACACAGGGATGACTTCAAAGCGGAAAAAGCCTCTTCCGCCCGATCATCCCAGCGAAGCATCATTAACTTGCGACCCTTCAAGAATCCTGTCAAGGGCGCGGCTAGAGTAGCAAAGTGGGGAACAAACCTCATGTAATAGCCCACCATTCCCAGGAATTACTTTATTTGCCTCGTGGTGACAGGTCGGGGCCAATTTCGTATCGCCTCTATTTTGTTCACTTGGGGTTTGATGACTCCGCGCCCAATGACATACCCCAGGTACTTAGTCTCCTCTAACCCTATCACACATTTTTTCGGGTTAGCGGTTAGTCAAGCTTTCTGAAAGGAGTCCACTACAGCCTGCACTTTGGGTAGGTGACTTTCCCAGTCGGTACTGTGGATGAAAATATCGTCCAGGCAAGCCGAAGCGTACCAACGATGTGGACGAAGCAAGATGTTCATTAGTCGCTGAAAAGTGGTGGGGGCGCCATGTAGACCAAAGGGTAAGACCTTATACTGATACAGCCCCTCCAGTGTAATGAAGGCAGTTTTCTCTTTGGCAGCCTCCATTAAGGGCACCTGCCAGTACCCTTTGGTGAGGTCCAAAACAGAAAAATACCGGGCTTCTCCTAACCTCTCGATGAACTCATTCACCCGGGGCATGGGATACGCATCGAATTTGGAAACCTCGTTAAGTTTTCGAAAGTCGTTACAAAACCGCAACGTCCAGTCCGGCTTGGGTATCAATACTATAGGACTGGCCCACTCACTTTTTGACTCCTCAGTGACGTCTAGCTGCAACATTAGCTGCACCTCCTCCGATATGGCTTGTCACCGAGCCTCAGGCACCTGGTATGGTTTTAATCAGACTTTTCCCTGAGGCTCAGTGACAATATCATGCTGAATTATGGACGTGCGTCCAGGGAGGTCCGAGAACACATCCGTGTTACGACTAACGAACTCCCTGGCCTCCTGAGTCTGTTTAGAGGAGGGACTGTCAGCAATTGTTACTGTGGCAGCCGCCTCTCTTGCATCAGACAGAGGGGCCGATACTTCTTCTCCTAGAAAACCCGGCCACGGCTGTCTTCTGTACAGGTTACCCTATCTTTCCACGGTTTGAGTAATTCACATGGTAAACCTGCTCCGACTTTCACCGCCCTGGCTGGTGTACCTTGTAGTTTACATCTTTAATTTTCTCCTACCTCATAGGGCCCCTGCCACCTAGCCAGGAACTTACTGTCCACGGTCGGCACTAGAACCAAAACCCGATCAACCGGGTTAAAGTTCCTGACCTGAGCCTGGCGATTATAAACCCGACTCTGGGCTCGCTGAGCGGCCTCCATATGCTTCCTGACAAGAGGCAACACTGTCTCGATCCGATCTTGCATCTGGATAACGTACTCAATGACACTTTTATGTGGAGTGGGTTGTTGTTCCCACGCCTCTTTGGCCGCATCCAAGATACCGTGCGGGTGTTGTCCATATAGCAGTTCGAAGGGCGAGAACCCAGTAGAGGCCTGGGGTAATTCTCGCACTGCGAACATGAGATAGGGCAGAAGGAGGTCCCAGTCCTTCCTATCTTTAGACACTACCTTTTTTAACATATTTTTTAATGTTTGGTTATAAACCGTTCTACCAGACCGTCCGTTTGCGGATGGTAAACGGACGTCCATAGTTGTTTTATGTGCAGCAACTTACAGAGTTCCCTCATCACCTCGGACATAAAAGGGGTCCCTTGGTCGGGTCAGAACCTCTTTAGGCAGTCCTACTCTGGAAAACATCTCCATTAATTCCTTAGCTATGAGTTTGGCGCTATAGGTATGTCGCAGTGGCACCGTCTCCGGGTACCGAGTGGCGTAGTCTAAGATGACCAGGATGTGTTGGTGTCCTCTAGCGGACTTCGGTGCTGGGCCTATGAGGTCCATCGCTATTCAGTCAAACGGTACTACGATAATCAGGAGAGGTACTAGTTCTGCCTCCAGTAGTTCACAGCAAGCTTTAGGGGGCCTGTTTCCACAGCGTGCGGCTCTCAGCCCTCCAGCTCGGCACAAAGCCTCAGATCCCAAAAACAGAGACATCTCTGCTGAGCCCAGCTGCCTATTTAAGGACAGCCAGGTGCTGTCAAAACCCGGACCGGCACTTAAACTCCGGTCCGTTATTTGAACTCACATGGCTGGAAACCAGCCCAGCCACATATGCTGGGAGGAAAATACCTGCCTTGCCAGACACAACCCCTCACTGTGTCACAATATATATAAACAGTCCATTATTCTGAGCAGCACCTAATCTCCAGAGTAACCGCCATGGGCAGCACGGACAGCAGCTAGACCAGCCTGGAGTGACTCCATGAGGTCCTGGTAGGTTGTCACAGGTTGTCACAGGTATCTGGAGCCATGCTGACTACAGAACATCCCACAGCTGCTGGAGGGGGAGCGGGGGTGATCTATCAAGCAAACACGACCATCGAGGTGGTCTCACAGATACTCACTTGGGGTAGTACTTGAAAGTCTTGGTCACACTCTTCCCACCAATGTCGGACATTTCTAGCCGTGTGACATTGTTGCATTGTCTATCTGGAAGTCTCCCTTGGGAGACAATCAGCATGTATGGTGAGACGAATATAGAAATATTGTTTAATGTCAGCCATGATCTCATTCCAGCTATCTGCTGTCAGATAGCAGAGGTAGTGAACTCCACAGGAGTTCTGGCTACAAGGAGGCCGCATGTGTACAAATTCACACCTCAACCAGCCAGAACGGAGGCCAGCTAATCCTACAGGAAAACCTCCCTGCAGAGGGTCTAAGTTATTCCTCAGAACAAAAGCAACTATCAGACATCATGGAACCGGTGATTCATAAGGAATTATGAATCGCCCATCAATCGCAGGCATAAACCAGATATATATTTGCGACCCTGTGGCCAAGATGGAGAGGCTCCTGCTCGTAGTTGGGTGGTAGGATGCCAGGGAGGGGAGGTACGAAGATCTCCCCACAGAAACCTAATAACGGTACCATGTGTGGACTCTACCTGTAGCCGGAACCCAGGCGGACCCGTTGGTCCCAGAACCATCTCCCTGTGACCTTCTGGTCTGGAGCTATGGGCCCTAATTTGTTTTGTGGGTCGTTTGGCTGCCAGGACCAGGAGGGAGGGGGGACCCCTCTCAGAGGCAGGGAGAGGCGTGCCCAACTACACATGAAAAGACCCATTCAGGCAGAGTCCAGAGTCTTATCTCTGAAGGGGGGTCACGCTGAGCATCGTGTTTGGAGGGACCTTTAAAACTGCTGACATCACTGCCTCCCATGTGACGACAGCCAAGGATTACAGGAACCATTATTCATCAACCCAAAGGACTCATCCATCTGGTAAACTGACTTTTTGCTCTGTTTAATCCTGTTTGTACCATACCACCTGTATTCTGCACATCGGACCACTGTATATATTCTCTGTTATATTGTGTTATCTAGTGAGCCCTTAAGGCGATTAAATATATAATTTAATCTTGTGCTATCTTGTATCTCGATCACGAATCCCCACGTCCGTGCTTCGGCATAGTTATACGCTACTGCGGGTTGGTTTCTCACCCTATATAATCCCGTTAGCGGACCGGGCTTATATCAAATGAGAAACTGGTGGCAGTATACCCGGGCTGAGGGAGCGCTGTTTCACTGGGGCAGTGACCAGGCTCCCTCAGCTTGTTGCCTCTCTGTGCCCGTGTGGACAGGAGGAGTCTGTGAAAACTACCAAGACTGACCTCACCTGCTCCTCAGGGACGGCGTAATGTCACATCTTGGTAACCAGTGACTATACCGTATCTCGCTGGCCCTACGTATTTGACGTCAGTCAGGGTACGGTATTCGTCACATATGGGTGCACGTGATCTGCAAAGATGGGTTCAAATTGGTTGAGAGTGCCTTCCACATGGATAAGTGGGCTCACACAGGGCCGTCTTTAATATTGATTGGACCCTGGGCAAGAATTGACTTGGGCCCCCTGGATCCCGCCTTCCCACACCCTTGCATGCAATCACTGCCTCCACCACAACACGCACACAAAAAAATCCACACACCTCGTAGAGTAGTAAACTTTAATAATGATGAGTGGCCAGTAGAGGTGTTCCTTGGCAGTAATGTAAATACAGGTTTTTTTTCTGAAAAGGCAGTGTTTACATTAAGAAGCTTGCAGAGACGCGCTATAGACACCGGAACTACGACGTTTAGCTGTTGTGGTTCTGGTGACTATAGTGTCCCTTAATATAGAGAAAAAAAAAAAAGAATCAGCACAAAAGTATCAAATAAAATGGCTGTATCATTATTCTAAAAATAAAAAAACACAACTTCTGACACAAATATATATAGTATTTTGCAGATTACTGCAGATAGTACTGTACTACTAACCCCTCCATCCACCCCTTTCTCCCCTCCCCCCCATTCTCCAACCACCCAGCACCCTTACTCACGTCAAGTTTGATATTCCAGTAACATCCAGAGCTGCATTCATAATTCTGCACAAAGCGGACACTCACTCTTTAAAAAGGATCCATATTGTTCCTGACCAGGACCAGTTTGAGGACCCCCCCACTTCCTCCCATCCCCTCTTCCAGTTTGCAATTTTTTTATTTTTGACAATCCTGGACATTTCAAAAGTTTTCTATACACTTTTTTCACTTTTCACTGAATATTTATAATTTTAGATAATGCCCAATCATACTTCTATTATTCCTCACATAATGCCTACATTCAGTGCCCAAATAATGCTCCCATACAATGCCCAAATAATGCCTACATATATTATCCAAATAATACTCAGAACTGCCATATATTTCCCTACAAATTCTGCGATTAAGTGCCCGAGTAAAACCTCCATTTGCTGTACAATACCTCAAAACTTCCATTCAGTGCCTCACTAACATATGGCATACTCGGCCCATACTCTCCATCACATACTGCCCAAATAATGCTCCCTTAATGAGAAGATATAATACAGCCCTATAGTTCCTACATACAACTGCAATCCAAATGCCAAAATAGTATTGTACATGATAAATTATGTTATAACTTTCTGTAAATTGTGCTGCTTCCTAGGAAATTGGGGTTCTGGGCATTTGCTCAGTTTGGAACTTCCCAGAATTGTCCCTGTCTCCAGTGCATTACCCCATGGGAGATGTAATCTTTCTGCTCAGAATCTCTGCACTCACTGAAAAACAATATCAACTATGAGGATTAGAAGTCTTTAGAGCAGACCTGGTCAAACTACGGCCCGCGGGCCGTATACGGCCCGGCGGACCTTTTAATCCGGCCCCCGGGCGGAGCCAGAGGCGTGCCAAGCAACGATACCCCTCCTCCGCGAATGAAGAGGACTTCCGACTCGGCGTGCTGCGTGTGGCATGGCGCGGTGGCAGGGAGGCAGCGTCAGCGGCAGTACTGTCTAGGTAAGACACAGCAGGGGGGGGGGGTGCCTCGTGCGAGCCGTACCCGGGACCCGGCCGGCCGCAATTATTCCCTTCTCTGTAACAGCGCAGCGCCCGCGGCTCTCATAGTATCGGCTGTGACTGTCTGACACTGACAGTCACAGAGCCGACAAGCATGAAGCTGCGGCCGCCTCCCCCTGTGCTGTGTGTAGTCAGTGTGACTAACACATGGCTGATCATCTCTGAGCATTACGTTTCTAAAGGCAAGGGGGGGGGGGGGGGGGGTGTGTACTATTGTAAGGGGGGGGGGGTGTTCTGTATATGATGGGGGGGGCCGGGGGGTGTTCTGTACACAAGGGGACAATGGCTGGATTCACAGGGGACAATGGCTGGATTCACAGGGGACAATGGCTGGATTCACATTGGACAATGGCTGGATTCACAGGAGGACAATGACTGGATTCACAGGGGACAATGGCTGGATTCACAGGGGACAATGGCTGGATTCACAGGGGGACAATGGCTGGATTCACAGGGGACAATGGCTGGATTCACAGGGGACAATGGCTGGATTCACAGGGGGACAATGGCTGGATTCACAGGGGGACAATGGCTGGATTCACAGGGGGACAATGGCTGGATTCACAGGGGGACAATGGCTGGATTCACAGGGGACAATGGCTGGATTCACAGGGAACAATGGCTGGATTCACAGGGGACAATGGCTGGATTCACAGGGGACAATGGCTGGATTCACAGGGGACAATGGCTGGATTCACAGGGGGACAATGGCTGGATTCACAGGGGGACAATGGCTGGATTCACAGGGGGACAATGGCTGGATTCACAGGGGGACAATGGCTGGATTCACAGGGGACAATGGCTGGATTCACAGGGGACAATGGCTGGATTCACAGGGGGACAATGGCTTTCACTAATATGAGTCACAAATAGTGAAAAATGTTCATTGTTTTGGGAAATTTTGTTTAATAAATTTAAATTTTTTTCTTGTAAGGCAACCTCACTTTTTCATTGTTTAACTATAACAAGTACTCGTACCAGTTGTCCAACAATGATATTTACTGCTTTTTATAAAGGAATACAATTGATTTTATGCAGTATTGAGTATAGCCTTTTGACCCGGCCCTCCAAAATATTTTCAGTTTCTCATGTGGCCCCATCGAAAAAATAATTGCCCACCCCTGCTTTAGAGGGATCATATAACATGGAGCGGAGCTGCAGAGAAACTGTGAGAGGGACAGGGAGAGGGAGCTGCAGAGAAACTGTGAGAGGGGCAGGGAGAGGGAGCTGCAGAGAAACTGTGAGAGGGACAGGGAGAGGGAGCTGCAAAGAAACTGTGAGAGGGACAGGGAGAGGGAGCTGCAGAGAAACTGTGAGAGGGACAGGGAGAGGGAGCTGCAAAGAAACTGTGAGAGGGGCAGGGAGAGGGAGCTGCAGAGAAACTGTGAGAGGGGCAGGGAGAGGGAGCTGCAGAGAAACTGTGAGAGGGGCAGGGAGAGGGAGCTGCAAAGAAACTGTGAGAGGGAGAGGGAGCTGCAGAGAAACTGTGAGAGGGGCAGGGAGAGGGAGTTGCAAAGAAACTGTGAGAGGGACAGGGAGAGGGAGCTGCAGAGAAACTGTGAGAGGGACAGGGAGAGGGAGCTGCAAAGAAACTGTGAGAGGGACAGGGAGAGGGAGCTGCAGAGAAACTGTGAGAGGGGCAGGGAGAGGGAGCTGCAGAGAAACTGTGAGAGGGGCAGGGAGAGGGAGCTGCAAAGAAACTGTGAGAGGGAGAGGGAGAGGGAGCTGCAGAGAAACTGTGAGAGGGGCAGGGAGAGGGAGCTGCAAAGAAACTGTGAGAAGGACAGGGAGAGGGAGCTGCAGAGAAACTGTGAGAGGGGCAGGGAGAGGGAGCTGCAGAGAAACTGTGAGAGGGACAGGGAGAGGGAGCTGCAGAGAAACTGTGAGAGGGGCAGGGAGAGGGAGCTGCAGAGAAACTGTGAGAGGGACAGGGAGAGGGAGCTGCAAAGAAACTGTGAGAGGGACAGGGAGAGGGAGCTGCAGAGAAACTGTGAGAGGGGCAGGGAGAGGGAGCTGCAGAGAAACTGTGAGAGGGACAGGGAGAGGGAGCTGCAGAGAAACTGTGAGAGGGACAGGGAGAGGGAGCTGCAAAGAAACTGTGAGAGGGAGAGGGAGCTGCAGAGAAACTGTGAGAGGGGCAGGGAGAGGGAGCTGCAAAGAAACTGTGAGAGGGAGAGGGAGCTGCAGAGAAACTGTGAGAGGGGCAGGGAGAGGGAGCTGCAAAGAAACTGTGAGAGGGACAGGGAGAGGGAGCTGCAGAGAAACTGTGAGAGGGGCAGGGAGAGGGAGCTGCAGAGAAACTGTGAGAGGGACAGGGAGAGGGAGCTGCAAAGAAACTGTGAGAGGGACAGGGAGAGGGAGCTGCAAAGAAACTGTGAGAGGGAGAGGGAGCTACAGAGAAACTGTGAGAGGGGCAGGGAGAGGGAGCTGCAGAGAAACTGTGAGAGGGACAGGGAGAGGGAGCTGCAGAGAAACTGTGAGAGGGACAGGGAGAGGGAGCTGCAAAGAAACTGTGAGAGGGACAGGGAGAGGGAGCTGCAAAGAAACTGTGAGAGGGACAGGGAGAGGGAGCTGCAGAGAAACTGTGAGAGGGACAGGGAGAGGGAGCTGCAGAGAAACTGTGAGAGGGACAGGGAGAGGGAGCTGCAAAGAAACTGTGAGAGGGACAGGGAGAGGGAGCTGCAGAGAAACTGTGAGAGGGGCAGGGAGAGGGAGCTGCAAAGAAACTGTGAGAGGGACAGGGAGAGGGAGCTGCAAAGAAACTGTGAGAGGGACAGGGAGAGGGAGCTGCAAAGAAACTGTGAGAGGGACAGGGAGAGGGAGCTGCAGAGAAACTGTGAGAGGGGCAGGGAGAGGGAGAGGGAGCTGCAGAGAAACTGTGAGAGGGACAGGGAGAGGGGGCTGCAAAGAAACTGTGAGAGGGACAGGGAGAGGGGGCTGCACAAACATACAGGACTCTTCTAGAGGCGAGCTAACAAATACTCTTGCACCAAAGAGTCGTTCTTTTCAGCTGTGTCTGTGAGGGTGGCTGGAGGTGCGAGGCAGTGTCGAAAGGCTGCTAGTTCACTTGTCCCATAAAGCAGCAGATGACTGATCATAGTATTGATGGAGGGGGACTTGGGTTGCTTCTCCAGGACCCTGATCTTTGGCCTATACGAGTTCATTACAAGCTGGCACAGAAGAGTTGGCTGGGAGTGCAGTGCTCCTGAGAACATCATGGCAGACGGTGCCACCACTACTGGAGCTGAGCTCAGGGAAAACTGACAACAAGCAGAAATGGAAAACGCAGATGGGAAAGCTACTGAATACTACATCGTCAAGGTGACATTGTGGTCAGGAATGATGAGATTACTTCAGTGCATGGAATGATAGGTGCACTTGACATCCCCGCTGCAGGAATCATACCTATGCCACATAGTAAAAGCCATAATACAGGTTCTATGTATGAAAAAGGAGGAGAACTGTGCAGCACCTCATCCTCAGATTCAAGCAGGACTGCATCAATGATACCCACAGGTGAGGGATAGGGAATCCTGAAGAAGGTGCTTTATAATAAGCAGCTGGGGGCTCCATACTGTTCCTGCACAGGGGCCCCTGCTGTCTATTTCAGCACCTGCCCCAAAACTAGAAAACGCACTGATCTTGTGTATTTCATCTTCAGTCTCTTCGCTGCTGATGTTTGCAGATTTGTTACATTGTTTTAGTAAATTGCTGCTCCACGTTGGAGCCGCTCGGCTACAATGTATGTATTTTCTAGAACGCGTTGTTCACTCCCAAATTCTGCAGGTTTTGAATGGAGGTGAAAAGGGGGAAGATTTTAGAGCGTAACCTATTTTCAACGCCACATATCCTGTAGGTGTGCGAATGGCGCGAGGCGGCGGACCTTTGGTGTTCCACCTCTTGTTAGAACACGGCTCCTATTCAGTGCGTGACATTTATCAATCACAGGGAAGGCGAGCCGACGGCCACCGGGATCTTCTCACGTCTTCCTTTTTGTTTCATTTGTGCTAAAGAGCAATTTTGTCCGTTTGAACGGAACCAGATTCTTCTCTCTCTTTTTTCTAAGTCTCAGATCATATATAAAAAAAAAGAAAGTACTCAACTCTTTATAAGAAAAAAGCGTCTGTAACAATGCCGGCTTTGATAGAGAACAGAGGAGCTCAGACTGTGTTCCGATACGGGGCAGGCAGACTGCCTTCACAGAGCTTAAGAAGCGCCGAGCCCTGTGGCAGCTACTACCCGACTTGAAGCTCTTGTCAACCTCGTGTGATACAAAAGTGCTCACTCAAAGCCAAGAAAAGCGATCAGCAAAGTTTCCGAGCAAGTGGAGAGATGGAAAAGCAAGATTAAATGGAGAACATGAAGGAACATGTGCATCGCTATCCCCTGGAGGGGGGATTTGGAATTTATAGCAATCACTATTCATCTGCCCTTTTAGTGATTGTCAAGATGGCCAAGCACCATAGACATATGGCCAAGCATGCATGTGTATTCAGTAGCAACAAACCCATCTGCTGCCAGGGGAGAAATGACTGGGACACCCAATAAGCATTAAATGGTTTCCCAGTTCCACCAAAATCTTTGGGATTTTGCCAGTCCAGAACTCATGTAATGAGTATGGTGCAGGCTTGGCATTGGGTTCACTGTAAGCGGTGACAGCAGGGAACGCATGAACAGCAAGAGCAATTGTATTATGCCTTGTGATCCCCGGTGTGGATACCAGTGGAAGGACCCTTCATGATCAGCTTCTGGGGATGGGAGAGGAGTCCGAACACTTAAATGGTCTCTAACATTTCAACAAACCTTGAGTGAATCAATTGTACAGGCAAATATAAGAAACTTTGTAACATACCTTATAAGATAAACAGGGCTGGGAAGTCAAAGTGGCCCTGGAAAAAAGCTAAAAGTGGCCCCATGTGGTTGGTGAGTCCAAATTGATAGAAAGGGGGTCAACACAAGCCACAAGTAGGCAGGGACAACAGAAGAAGGCAGGGCCAGCAATACTGTAATACCACAGTGCAGCATAAAATACCACAGTGCAGCATAAAATACTGCCCAATCACCACATTAAGGACTGTGATGCAGTTGATTCAGGAGGGCACCTGTGGCCACTACCTGATACAGATTGTTATGTACCCAGCCAGCGGCAGTGAGGAGGGATCAGCAGCCCCCTGGGTATCGGCCCACCGGGGAATTCCCCTGTAGTGTCTATGGCCAGTGCGCCTCTGAAGATAAAAATGTGTAATGCTTCACTTATCAGCCACTTCTTCCCATATACTATATACATTCACTCTCAATTCTTTGCGAAATTTTTGAACAGAGAATGAGACTGGACTCTGATCTCACTGAGGGATCACATTACAGTGTTACGGACAAGGGACTAGACCTTAGGGCATAATCCTGGCGGACCACTGGAATTCACAGTTTATCCTCTATACAGGGATCTGGACTTCACTGCAGGGGAGTCACCAGGCTACTACCTCTTGGAATAGTCCTGATGTAGTTTACAGCTGAAATAACAGTTCAGGAAGGATCATCAGGCATGGCACCAGAAGTAAAAACAAGACCATAGATAGAAAAGACCGAGGCCAAACAGGCAAAGAACATACAAAATACATAAAACAGACATCAGAGCACAGTTCAGACATAGCAGATACATGAACAGAACCTTAGCAAAACAGAACAGAACAGAAACTCTGCAGAACAGTTCAGACATAGCAGGTCCAGATACAAAAACCTGGCAAGGCAGATCAAACAAGAACTAGAGACTTCATTGACAAACAGAACTAGGACAGAATTCCGAACATTCGTGGAACAGACTCAAGGGCATGGCAAACAGAACTTGTACAGAATTCAGACCAGGTGCAGGCCAAATCCAAGGAACAGACTCAGGGACAAGGCCACAGGAATTTGGACAGAATTCAGACCACAAACAGGCAAATGAACAGATCAGGAACAGGTCAGACGGACAAATAGACAACGGATCAGAAGCTTCTTCACAGAATCCAAATACAGACAAAACGGGCAAAGATCCAACAGAATCAATGTTGCTAAGCCAGGAGCAGGACGCAAGCTCAGGAACTAGCAGGAACCCTGAATGAACTCATTAGTCAATCAGAGACAGACACAAGACCAAGAAACATTAACTCATGCAATACCGAAGAGAGGAGAGATACAAAGCACACTGGCACCAATTCACACCCACAAGTAACCAAGGCCAGGACCCATGGGACAGCGGCAACATGAACCACCATAGAAACAATGGCACAAATTCATACCCACAAGAAGCTGATGCCTGAGCGCACGTTACAATGGTACTAGGGGGAGAGAGGAGTGAGCTGCTGGATGGTGACAGAGGCATAGGCAGAGGCTGCAGGAATTAATAGTAACCATTATATTACACTCTGCATATGTACGAGTTAAATTTAAAGATTTGCATTCCTACAGACTTGTCGGCCCCCTATGTTGCTAGTCAAGGCGTGTGGAAATGGATCTAGTGAGGTATATGTAAAGAATGAGTGCTGAAGGGACTCACGTGAATATAGCCCCTCTGATCTACACTATGAGAGTTGCCTACTGGACGCTCATGTGCACTTGCCCATTTCTCTATTAGGTCACATCCGTCGGTCCATGGAGTGCTGTGTCGGGCCAACAGCTCTGTTTGACAACTATGTGTTATATTGGTTCTATGAAGTAAAATGGATTTAAAGCATCTACCTGACTCTGAGATCTTAAATTCATTGCTTTCAGGGACCAGTGCTCAGTTTGAAGTGGGTGACTATGAGACCTGCATGCTCCGTCATATTCAGTCCACTAGCACACTCAGATTTTCTTTGGGTTTTAGTAAATTTTCTGCTAAATTAGTGAACATTTCGGGATGCAATATTTCAGAACTCTATGATGTCTAGAATAGGATTAGTTGATACAAACTTGTAAATTTTAATGCTTCAGCACTATTATCAGTGTATATTCAAGTTTATATTTGTTATGTAAATTCTTACCCCTATGTGTCATAGGAGAGATGTTTATGTTTTATTGAACCTTTGGTTCTTGTAATTGAAAAATTCAAAAATAAAATATTGCATAGAATAGGATTAGTTTCAGAATTAGGCGCACCTTGACTGTCCGGCAAAAAGGGTTGGTCAGAGTCCTGGTGGCATCTGATAGCGTCTATATAGAGTCCTTCACAGCAGGGGCGTTGCTAGGCTAAAACATTTGGGGCCTGGGTCCCTGATGTTTTGTCTCAGGCCCCAAATATACTGCCTGCCTGATAGATCCAACTGTAAGTCCTCAGGACGGCAATACAATTGAATCTAATGCCCTGCAAGAGCTAAAGGACCTGTGATGACATCACAGGTAATGTGATCAGTGCAGAAGGCAGGGGTAGAGAAGGACCTGCGATGATGTCACCATCATGTGACCAGTGCAGGAGAAGATGGCAGTGAAGAGGAGAAGAAGCTGTGGTGATGTCTGTACATGAGGATAGGTAAGTGAAGGGAGAGGCAGAGCAATGCTGGGAGTTGTGGTTATTTAACTGGGACTGTACGTTATGGCTGAAGGGAGGAATGTTATTTACATGGGACTGTACGTTGAGGGCGGCTGTGGGAGGGAGTGATGTTATTTACATGGGACTGTATGTTATGGCTGAAGGGAGGAATGTTATCATGGGACTAAATGTTCAGGAGTGATGTTATTTACATGGGACTGTATGTTGGAAGTGGCTGTGGAGGGAGTGATGTTTACATGAGACTGTATGTTGATGGTGGTTGTGTGAGGGAGTGATGTTATTTACATGGGACTGTATGTTGGAGGAGGCTGGGGAGGGAGTGATGTTATTTACATGGGACTGTATGTTGATAATGGTTGTGGAAGGGAGTGATATTTACATGGGACTGTATAATGATGGTGGCTCGGGGAGGGGGTGATGTTATTTACATGGGACTGTATGTTGAAGGTGGCTGTGGGAGGGAGTTATGTTATTTACATGGGACTGTATATTGCAGGGGGCTGTAGACAGAGAGGGATGTTATTTACATGGGACTGTATATTGTAGGGGGCTGGAGAGATGGTGTGATGTTATTTACATGGGACTCTATGGTGGAGGAAGGGAAATAGTGTTATTTACATGGGACTCTATGGCGGAGGAAGGGAAATAGTGTTATTTACATGGGACTGAGGAATTATAATTTGTGAGGACACTAAGAGGAGGAATATAGCTACAGGGGGCACTGCAGAGGAGAGCATTATAACGGGAGGGGGCAATATAAATACTGGGAGCACTATGGGGTCCTTATTAGTACTGAGGGGTCTGTGAGGGCATTATTAATGCTGGAGGCTCTTCTGTTAATGGGGGCACTGTAGGGGGCAGTATTACTAAGGAGGGAATTCTAGAAGGGAATTACTATTGGTGGGACTACGAGGAGCACTATTACTATGGGGGGCTATCTGTACAGCACTCTTTTTTCTTCAGGATAGTATCTGGGGGTATTGGGGGGCACAGCGAGCAGCAGGATAACACTGCGGGGGCTCCAGGTTGGTGGATGATGATAGAAATGTGAGAAAGCTAAGATGTCCGTGTGTCACACTCTGCAGAGACGAGGCGGCTGAGAGAAGTGTCCGGACCGAGTGGAGAAGATGATGACAGAGAAGATCTACATCAGAGGAGACGTCACCTGGAGGCGCTGGATGTGAGAGGTAGGTGCTGCTGCATAGCGAGTACAGCAAAATGCGGTGTGTGGGGGGAGGGGGACTTCCCGGGGAGTACAGCAAACATGCCGAGAGGTGGGCTGAGAAATATTACAGCACGCTGTAGTCTTATTCCAGCCGCCTCTCGGCATGTTTGCCGCGCTGCGGCTGGACCTCCGGCCTGCCCCATTATAGTGAATGGGCCGGAGCGGACTTCCGGCGGCACGGTGCACTAGCGGAGGCACGCATCCAGCAGGCTGTTACCCCGCCGAAACAGCCTGCAGGAGAAAGCTACCACAAGTGTGAAAGTGACTCCCGCCATTGTTAGCCATATTACCTGTAATGGGACTAATTCTCGGTCACGGTCCTCCTCCTCCCTCTCTCAGTTCCTCCTGGCAGTAAGGACTCTCTTATCCCGCTCACTGTGCAGAGATATACTTGCTTGGAATTCTGTAAAGTGCAGCTTTACAGTGCCTAAGTAATACACCCATACAGCGCCTAAGTAATACCGCCATGCCGTGCTCAAATAACAGTTCCATACATGGGAGAAACAATGTTTAATATTAAGATCCATAGTAGTCTTGTATGGCTCCTGCCTTCATGCCGGATGCGCTTGGGGCTGGTGCACACTTTGCACAACCCCATGACTGGCCTCTTCAGTATTGGAGCGCAGCGAGGATCCTGTACATCTCTGGCCATGTCAGCCACAGAGTAGCTGTGAAGGTGGAGGCGCCATCACTGCCCGTTCAGATGGAGGACCAGGAAACCATGCGGACATTAACTGGATCTCGTCAGCTGCCATCACACTCAGACCAGTGGCCTTGGAACAGTGGTCTCTCCAGCTGCTGGGAAACTACAACCCCTAGCATCCTCCGATCAGTGTATTAAACATGCATGGGGCTGGCAGGCTTACATTTTCTTTTTGCCTACAGTTAAAACCCTCCTAGACCAGCACTCTCCGACTCATGGCTTTCCGGCTGTTGCAAAACTACAACTTTCAGAAGAGTGGGAGTTGTAGTTGCCACTGGTTGAAGGCCACGGGATCTCAGGGGCGGGATAATGCTGCAGGTCAGATACTGATTGGAGGTGACGGAGCGGCATTGGATCAGAGCGACGACGACGACGACGCGCCCATTGTCTTCTATTGCATTTTGTGCCCTTTGTATTCATTTCATGGAACTTTTATGATTTAATTTGTTTTCTAAGCAGTTTACTCCTGAAACGTGTGTCTGTCGTTTCATGTGGCCGTCCCCCGCCAGCCCGACTCTGGGCGCGAACAATCCGCAGCAGCAGCCCATTGTTCCCTGTGTGATGTCTGTGGGAGATTTCATTTTCTTTCAATGGCACAAAAGCCCGGCGACGGCTCTTCATCTTCCTTTGACAAGTCTGTCAGCTGCAGGTATGCATGGCTCGTCTGAATGCAGACCCAGCTCCTCGCGCTCTGTGAGCCGCGTGTCTACCGGCAGCCGCGGTGTCACAAGATATATCCAGATAAAAGGGGAGATGTGGTTAACACGCCACCGCCGCCCTTCATCTTCCTCAGGAGCCACAATCACAAGGAGGGTTTCAAAGCTTCCTGAGAACACAGAAGGATGGCGCTCTGAGAGCAGTCAGCGGGCAGGAGGGCCGCACCTCGCATTCCTCAGCATCTCAGGATGGGAACATGGCATCTCCACGTGCCCGCTGGACGTGACATTCTGCTGATTGCCCTGCAAGATATAGAGAGCCGCTTATCTGTTCAGTTCTCATGGGTTTCCCCCAAAAAACAACTAATCCTACAATATCTTGTACATGTTTATTTTACAATAGGGCCCTTCGGGCGCGGTATACCACTGTTGACTAGTAATGGCGGATTCCTTGAAATTTGCTTCCTGGCCAATTCTAACAAATCGGTCAAAAGATTCACTTAGGGTACAAATAAATTCGACCCTAATTTTTCAGAAGCAGCAGCACAGTATACAACCTGACTGACAAGGTGTGCAGCTGCATATGGAGTAGTTGTGGTGGCGGTAGTAACAGTAGCAGCACATTATAGAACCTGATGGACAGGAGATGTATGGCTGTGCTGGGGTAGTAGTAGTGGCAATAGTAGCAGCAGTACAGGAGATGTATGACTGTGCTGGGGTAGTAGTAGTGGCAATAGCAGCAGCAGTACAGGAGGTGTATGACTGTGCTGGGGTAGTAGTAGTGGCAATAGCAGCAGCAGTACAGGAGGTGTATGACTGTGCTGGGGTAGTAGTAGTGGCAATATCAGCAGCAGTACAGGAGGTGTATGACTGTGCTGGGGTAGTAGTAGTGGCAATAGCAGCAGCAGTACAGGAGATGTATTACTGTGCTGGGGTAGTAGTAGTGGCAATAGCAGCAGCAGTACAGGAGATGTATGGCTGTGCTGGGGTAGTAGTAGTGGCAATAGCAGCAGCAGTACAGGAGATGTATGGCTGTGCTGGGGTAGTAGTAGTGGCAATAGCAGCAGCAGTACAGGAGGTGTATGACTGTGCTGGGGTAGTAGTAGTGGCAATAGCAGCAGCAGTACAGGAGGTGTATGACTGTGCTGGGGTAGTAGTAGTGGCAATATCAGCAGCAGTACAGGAGGTGTATGACTGTGCTGGGGTAGTAGTAGTGGCAATAGCAGCAGCAGTACAGGAGATGTATTACTGTGCTGGGGTAGTAGTAGTGGCAATAGCAGCAGCAGTACAGGAGATGTATGGCTGTGCTGGGGTAGTAGTAGTGGCAATAGCAGCAGCAGTACAGGAGATGTATGGCTGTGCTGGGGTAGTAGTAGTGGCAATAGCAGCAGCAGTACAGGAGATGTATTACTGTGCTGGGGTAGTTGTAGTGGCAATAGCAGCAGCAGTACAGGAGGTGTATGACTGTGCTGGGGTAGTAGTAGTGGCAATAGCAGCAGCAGTACAGAAGGTGTATGACTGTGCTGGGGTAGTACTAGTGGCAATAGCAGCAGCAGTACAGAAGGTGTATGACTGTGCTGGGGTAGTACTAGTGGCAATAGCAGCAGCAGTACAGGAGGTGTATGACTGTGCTGGGGTAGTAGTAGTGGCAATAGCAGCAGCAGTACAGGAGGTGTATGACTGTGCTGGGGTAGTAGTAGTGGCAATATCAGCAGCAGTACAGGAGGTGTATGACTGTGCTGGGGTAGTAGTAGTGGCAATAGCAGCAGCAGTACAGGAGATGTATGACTGTGCTGGGGTAGTAGTAGTGGCAATAGCAGCAGCAGTACAGGAGATGTATGGCTGTGCTGGGGTAGTAGTAGTGGCAATAGCAGCAGCAGTACAGGAGATGTATTACTGTGCTGGGGTAGTTGTAGTGGCAATAGCAGCAGCAGTACAGGAGGTGTATGACTGTGCTGGGGTAGTAGTAGTGGCAATAGCAGCAGCAGTACAGGAGATGTATTACTGTGCTGGGGTAGTTGTAGTGGCAATAGCAGCAGCAGTACAGGAGGTGTATGACTGTGCTGGGGTAGTAGTAGTGGCAATAGCAGTAGCAGTACAGGAGATGTATGACTGTGCTGGGGTAGTTGTAGTGGCAATAGCAGCAGCAGTACAGGAGGTGTATGACTGTGCTGGGGTAGTAGTAGTGGCAATAGCAGCAGCAGTACAGGAGGTATATGACTGTGCTGGGGTAGTAGTAGTGGCAATAGCAGCAGCAGTACAGGAGGTGTATGACTGTGCTGGGGTAGTAGTAGTGGAAATAGCAGCAGCAGTACAGGAGGTGTATGACCATGCTGGGGTAGTAGTAGTGGCAATAGCAGCAGCAGTACAGGAGGTGTATGACTGTGCTGGGGTAGTAGTAGTGGCAATACAGCAGCAGTACAGGAGGTGTATGACTGTGCTGGGGTAGTAGTAGTGGCAATAGCAGCAGCAGTACAGGAGGTGTATGACTGTGCTGGGGTAGTAGTAGTGGCAATTGTCACGGATGGTGTTGCAGAAAACTGGAAATTATAAATAAACATCCGACTGACTTGATCCCAAACTAAGGAACATATGGGTGAGCCCTATAAAACCCCTAGAGCTCTCCCTGACTGCTATGCCCATGCAAAGATCTTTATGATAGATGATTGCATGCCCTCGTACCTAGACTGTGTGACACCTGAAAACCCTATAAGTGAGGGTACACGACCACCGGCTCCCTGCACTTAATACGGAGGGAGTCAGGGTCACCTAGATCCAAGCCAGCACGGAAACACAAATAAAGGGAAAAGACTTATCTGAGGAACCAGCAGTTGCAGTCTCTAGCAGTGAACACAATCCAGGAAGTAGTATAAACTGCAAAGTGAGGCAGTATGGGAGGGAATATAAAGGGAGGCAATAAGTGTAAATAGATGACAGCTGGGGGAAGGAAAAGAGATGACAAAGTGAAACCAAAACAAAGAACATCATGCAAGAGGTACAGAAGAACGTCTGCCAGAGCTTCTCAGAGAGCTGGCAGTGACAGCAATAGCAGCAGCAGTACAGGAGGTGTATGACTGTGCTGGGGTAGTAACAGTGGCAGCAATAGCAGCACAATATGGAACCTGACAGACAAGGCAGGGGATGTGCGGCTGTGTAGGGGTAGTAGTGGCAGCAGTAACACCAGCAGCAGTAGCAGCATGGAAACTGAAGGAAATGTGCGTAGATGTGTGTAGAGGTAGTAGTGGCGGCAGTAATAACAGAAGCAGTAGCAGCACAGTAAGGAACCTGATGGACAGAAGATGTGTGGCTGTGTAGGGGTATTAGTGGCAGCAGTAGTAGTAGCACAATATGGAACCTGAAAGACACGGAAGAAGATGTGCAGCTGTGTAGGGGTAGTGGTGATGGCAGTAGTAACAACAGAAGTAGCACCACAGACTGGAACCTGACAGACAGGAGATGTGTGGTTTTATAGTGGCAGTTGTAGCAGTACAGTACAGTATGAAACCTGACAGACAATGTAGAGTATGTGTGGTTATGTAGGGGTAGTAGCAGTGGCAGTAATAGTGGCGGTAGCAGTCCAGTACAGTATGGAACCTGATGGACAAGAGGTTTGTGGCTGTGTAAGGGTAGTAGCAGTGGCAGTAGTAGTGGCAGCAATAGCAGCACAGTATGGAACCTGACAGACAAGGCAGGAGATGTGAGAAGCAGAAGCAGCAGCAGTACAGTATGGCATGTGATGGCAGGCAGACAGCGGCAGAGGCATGACTGGGCCAGTGATAACTAACCATTGTCAGTAGTGACAGAAATCCTCCGGATCCATGCCTCATTCGTTCTTAGAAATATAATGTTTTCCACACTTGTGGAGGACAATTTTGCACTACAGCCACCCACATTCTCACTCACCGATGATGTGTCATGGGTCTTTCATTTTCCTGTTGTTTAGCAGACATTTTATTTTATTAAGTCGCACTGTATTGCTGGGCAGAGTTCACTACAATACAACAGATGCACAACAACGACAACAGGTTAGGTCAAATACACTGTTGCAGCGCCGCCATGCCCATCAAACATCAGTAGAAAGAAGCACAAAACAAGGCTGGCATGCAGGAGCTGCGCTCTGACTCCAGCGCTGTGCCTGTCTGTGTACATGTGAGTGAAGCGGCCAGGAGGGGTTGTTTTAACCCCTTAATGACCCAGAAAATGACTGCGCTGTGCCCACCGCCACAGGCGGTTGCTAATTGCTTCAGGCATTGGCCACTGTTCGAACACTGATAAAGTGGGTCTTTGAACATGTTAACTCTTTAGATGCCAATGCAGGAATGAGTTCGGGGCGACAGATGCTTTACTATGGCAGCTGGATGCCTTACATAACCCCCAGGGCTGCCATAAGCATTTGCCTATGACATCACATCAAAGGCTTGGCTTGTGTTGAAGCTCTGTGTATTGTAAAGCATTGTGGAATCTACGAATCACCGTCTCAAGACCCGGCAGAGGACAAATGTAACGCCCTAGAGTGGCATTACCACTTATGCACCCTGCTTCTATCTCTAATGGGCTAATATCATATCATATCTAATGTGTATTTATTCCGGGTCCTATATAATGTGCATTTCCTATTTTGCAACTGTTATGTTTAAGTGTAATATCCCTGGTTCACCAGTAGGTGGCAGCATAAATGGCAGAGCTACAGGCACAGAGAGTGGAGCTTTCCTTCCATTCTAACACCCCCTCTGTGGTGTGGTGGGAATTTTCCACTTGCTGCAGAAAGGGTGGGGTCCAGTTCTAGTCAGTGCTAGCTTACCCCCTGTTAGGGGAAGGAAGCAAGTGCACGTCCATGTTGGATGTGGCCTTGCCCAGGCCAGCTGGAGCACCTTCAGCTCAGCTGGATATGGATGCAAAAGCTTAGAGCCTCAGGTGCCAGGAGAGAGGGACTCCCTGGTATAGCATAATTAAGAGACAGACCAGACTGCAAAGTGAAGTACAGCATAAAGAGAATGCTAAATTATACAGCTATCCTGTCAGAAGAGCCACAGAGCCAGAGAGGAGTTTGTCTTCCACAGTTAATGCTAAAGCCTGCTGGAACCAAGACAAAGCCTGTGAATCGTTTGGAGAAACGTTTATTGAGAGTAAAGCTGTTATTGAACTTCGTCACAAGGTCTGGACTCAATTTATTCTTCATCCCATCATTCAACAACCCCATTTTCATTTGCTGCGGAGCCAGCGCCTGGGGTCCAGCGTATCCAGGTATGAGCACCGTGACACGTGCACCAACATTAAGGGACATTACAGGCTGCCCTACACCACTCTAGCATTCCTACACTTGGTTACCATCCACACTATCACTTAAAGGGGCCCTGTGCCCTTGTAGCTTCACTGCAACTGGCGACACGAAAACAAGTACTCTTTTTTCCTCTTAAATGGTCCTGGGTGGAGGCTGCACAAACAAAAGTTTAGAAAGTTTTATAAACAAAAATAAATAAAAATAAAAGCCGCCCAAAAATATGGGTATTTTACAGTAACCGCAAAATGGATGTATTTTAGGGCCCTTTTTCACGGGTCGAGGATTGGGCCAGTGTTGGTTCCCAGTGATTGGCCCATGTAAGCGCTCACTTGTCTGCTGATCGTACCTGTCATGTGTCACCTAATATCGTAGTTTGTTGGCAGGACATTGTCCCGTGTGAACGTGGATGTGCTGCTGACAATAAGCAAAGTGAATGGGGACAAACAATCATCATAACGGTCATTCATTCCCTATTTACTTTGCATCTGGCTATGTGAAAGGCCCTTTAACTGAACACCAATCGGATTGTACACCATCAGCTGGCGCTCTGTGTTAGCCCAGGGCTGGTCCGTGTAAAACGAACCATAAAACATCGTTAGTAAGGTGTACAGGGTGTAGGAAGAGTCCATCGTTGACGGAAGGTACAGTCCTGATCAAAAGTTTAAGACCACTTGAAAAATAGCAAAAAATCCTATTTAGCATGGCTGGATCTTAACAAGGTTCCAAGTAGAGCTTCAACATGCAACAAGAAGAAATGGGAGGGAGAAAAAACATTTTTTGAGCATTTAATTTAATGAAAACAACGAATAAACTGAAACAGGCTGTTTTTCAGCTGATCAAAAGTTTAGGACCACACCTCCAAAAAAAAACTAAACCCCCCCAAAACAGAAATCCAACTTCCAAACATGAACTCAGTAATGAGTAGCTCCGCCGTTATTGTTTCGGCATGCTTGATGCAAGCGTTTCCATGAGGTGAGTGGGAACATTTCTTCAAGTGGTGAAGACGGCCGAACGAAGGCCATCTACTGTCTGGAACTGTTGTCCATTTTTGTAAACTTCCCTTGCCATCCATCCCCAAAGGTTCTCAAATGGATTTAGATCAGGGGAACACGCAGGATGGGCCAAAGAGTGATGTTATTCTCCTGGTCCCTCCCTTGTCCTGCGGGCATTGTGTACTGTAGCGTTGTCCTGTTGAAAAACCCAGTCGTTACCACACAGACGAGGGCCCTCAGTCATGAGGAATGCTATCTGCAACATCTGGACATAGCCAGCGGCCGTTTGACGCCCCTGCACTTCCTGAAGCTCCATTGTTCCACTGAAGGAAGAAGCCCCCCAGACCATTATGGCGCCCCCTCCACTGTGGCGCTTAGAAAACTTCTCAGGTGGGATCTGCTTGTCATGCCAGTAACGTTGGAAACCATCAGGACCATCAAGGTTACATTTTTTCTCATCAGAGAATAAAACTTTCTTCCACCTTTGAATGTCCCATGTTTGGTGCTCTCTTGCAAAGTCCAAACGAGCAGTTCTGTGGCGTTCAAGGAGACGAGGTCTTTGAAGACGTTTTTTGTTTTTGAAGCCCTTCAGTCTCAGATGCCGTCTGATGGTTATGGGGCTGCAGTCAGCACCAGTAAGGGCCTTAATTTGGGTCGAGGATCGTCCAGTGTCTTGACGGACAGCCAATTGGATTCTCCAGCTCAGTGCTGGTGAATTTTTTTTGGGTCTTCCACTTGACTTTTTTGTTCCATAACCCTCAGGATCATTTAAGAAATTCCAAATGACTGTCTTACTGCGTCCCACCTCAGCAGCGATGGCGCGCTGTGAGAGACCCTGCTTATGCAGTTCAACAACCCGACCACGTTCAAAAAGGGAGAGCTTTCTTGCCTTTGCCATCACAACGTGTGACTACCTGACAGAAAATGACAATGAATCCTCATCTTTGCACAGATTTGGCCTTTTAAAGGCATGTGGTTCCTAAACTTTTGATCAGCTGAAAAACAGCCTGTTTCAGTTTATTCGTTATTTTCATTAAATTGAATGCTCAAAAAATGTTTTGTCTCCCTCCCATTTCTTCTTGTTGCATGTTGAAGCTCTACTTGGAACCTTGTTAAGATCCAACAATGTAAAATATGATTTTTTGCCATTTTTCAAGTGGTCTTAAACTTTTGATCAGGACTGTATGTGTCACCGCGGTTCCTGGCCTCGGTGAAGTAAAAGCCGGCATTTTCAGGTGTCAGCGGTAGCTAATGCTGATTGACACTTTGCTATTTTAGTATGGCTGTATAGCTGATCCGGGACGGCTCTTATTGGGAGTAGTCAAAGTGCTGGGTGGGTGACTACTCCCCACGTTCCAGGCCAGGTCTTGACTGGCCTATAAAAAACCCAGCCAGCAGTGTCAGCTGTGAGTGATTACCTCTCTCTGACAGAGGAGCTCTGGCAATCGCTGGTTTGGGAACTGAGCCCTGTGCTGAGCTGAAAAGCTGAGACCTGTGTGTTGGGAGATCAGGCCACCTAAAGCCTGCATTTTGACTGCTGGAGGCAGAACCGCCAACAAACAGTGTTTTTTGTTTGACCTTATGTGTGAATAAACACAGACATTGTAATTACGAACTTGTACTTTGCCTCTATACTGCACCCGCTTATCCCAACTACCAGATCGAATCCCCACAATTGGTGGAAGATGCGGGCAATGCAGTGAGGCTGGCGTGAAGGCCGAAATATTTTTTTTTTTCCGGGCACGGTTGTATGTCTTACATCAAACTAGCGAGATTACAACCTGTGTCCCTTGACAAAATGGAAGCTGTCGTGAAAGCCCTTGTGGAAGCTAACCTGCAACAGCTGGTGGCCAATAAGCAACAGCAGGAAACAAACCAGCTGCTGTTACAACATGTGATGGCTTTACAAGCAGCAGGAGCATCCCAGAGCATCAAGAATGCCCGGAAAGCGGTCCGTGCGGCGATCCCCAAGATGACCGCCGCAGACGATGCTGAGACCTATTTTGCGATCTTCAACAAGGTAGCCGTGAGAGAGAAGCTACCCCGGGAGCAATGGGCTGAGGTCGTCGCTCCGTTCCTGGCGTCTGGACCCCAGCAGGTGTATTTTAACTTACCAGATGATCAATCGGCTGATTACCCGACAGTAAAGGGTGAGATCCTGGCGAGACTGGGGGTGAATGTATTAGTCCGTGCCCAGCGGGTGCATCAGTGGGAGTTTAACCCGGCTGAGCCCGCGAGGCCCCAGTATTATACCCTAATACACCTGTTGCAAAAATCGCTGCAACCTGACATGCTGAGTGTCATTGGTATGTTGGAGCGTCTGTGGTGGATGTGTTCTGAAGGGCTTTCCCGTACCCCTCCAGCACTGGATCTGCCAGGTGTCTCCTGGTAATGCCCTTGAGATGGTGGACCTGGTGGAACGCTATGAGGCTGTGCCAGGTAGAAGTGGGAGACACTTTGGCAGTGGATTTGTTGGAGTCAGGGAGTCTGGTGTCCCTGGTAAAAGCTAACCTGGTGCGGCCCAACGAGTGTACTGGCCAAAAAGGGTCGTGTGCATACATGGAGATTTAAAGGACTATCCCACCGCCTTGGTGTCTCTATCCACGGGAGGTGGCCATTGGACCTACGAGGTGGCAGTTGCCACCACTTTACCTTATGAACTAATAATAGGGAGAGACTTTCCAGGCTGTGAGAGTTGTTGATGCCCCTGAGTCAGGGGTAACTTCAGCAGAGTGGCCTGGCTTGGGCGGGAGGCCAGAACCCTAAGAACCAAGACCGAAGGGCCAGCGGTAGGGGTGACCTCTACTTCGGTGGAAGAGGGGGAGACATTCCCACTGAGTGTGTTGGTAGGAGACGTTGAGGACTTGTCCTGAATTGCAGACCTCAATGTCTCTGGTGAAAATTTCGGAACCACACAACACCGGGACCCAACCTTATCCCGAGAATGTGGTAATAATTGATGGCGAACCCCAAAAAAATGTACGGTTATCTGCTCATCCCTCCTGTCCCCACGGCATTCCTGTACAGGAGAATTATGTGACCAGACATATTCCATTCCACCTGCGCTACATTCCCGACATCCAGGACCTGCGCAGGAGACAGAGGCTGAATGACGTGTCTGGTTACAGGCTCCTTCACCTGCATCTATCTTATAGAAGACGCGCCCATGCAGACAGGAGGGAAGACGTGCCCAACAAGGACGCATGGCTTTAAAGATACCAAAAATGGTGCAGAACTTCAAAAAGGGTACAATAGTTTCACATATTCATCTGAAGCAAGTATTTCTTGAAGGGGTTTTCCAGGACTTCTCCTCAGGATAGGTCATGAATATCTGATTGGTGGGGGTCCAACTCCCACCATCCTGAGGACAGCTCTTCAATAAATAAACCCCTTTAATAGGAGTCAGTGGCTAATCCTTTTAATCAGACATGATGCTAACAAGATAGTTCTTCCTCCTCCACAGTCACCTTAAAAAAGAGCATTGCTCCACCGAAGTAACCAGTGTTGCTACCGCTCCAATGGTAATTCTAAGGATGTACTGTATTAATAATATCTGACCACTAGATGGGGACACTGCTGTATAGAGAAAGCAGAGCAGGGAAAAGTGCTGGGCCCTTTGTGTGATGCCAGGAGTATGAGGGAACCTGATATCAGCTCTTATTCTTCAGTGCAGCTGTGAGCCACATGCTGTGTTCTTATCCTTCTGCTGGGGGTGAGTACTAAATAAATGCCTGCTGCAGCTGACTCCTGCAGTGTGTATGCTGAGGAGCAGTGGCATAGCTGTGCCATAAGCAGTGCATCTTTTGGGCCACAGAACAGGCCCAGAGTAGGTACTAACTGGGATGTGGAGAGGTGTCCACCATGGCTGTGGGAACCCATAATGCAACTAGCTGCAGCTTCCAAAGTGGCAGGTAAGAGCAGAATCTCAATAAGAGGAGGCAGTGGGAGAAGAGTTAGTACCACCATGCTGAAGTGCCCGAGTCTGTGCCTCAGCCCCTATGAACACTTGTCTTGGAGGGGTCGGTGAAGTAATGTGACTCCCTGCTACTTCCCAGGAGATAGGGTGCGATGGCTGAAAGTGAAAAGAGATCTCCAAGGTGGACAACAGGGACCTATCGGCCTAATATCATCCCTAAAGCAAGGAGGTATTTCTTGGGAAAAGTTTACAGAGAGTGAGAACTGGAAAGCCTGATGTACCTGAAGGGGTTTGTAACTGTTGGGCGCATGTGCCTTCCCTGAGAAGCTGTAAATATGTGTTTTCTAAGTACTGAGCCCGACTCTGGAGTGACTCGAGCATATTTACATATACACTAAAGTCTAAAAGGATTTAAAACTTCATGAAAAGGACCTGTAGGGGACACTATTGTCTTTACCGGTGTAGAGATCAGATAATGGGCAAATCCAGTGGATCTGCTGATCACATCTTGATCTTTGGTGACCTTCTCGGTTGGATGATGATGGTGATTACACCACATAGACCTTCTATACGTCCAGTATCCCCGTACAGCCGAGATCTGCTCTACCTGTAGTGACGGTGTCAGGGCCGACTTCCTCCCATAAGTTAAACCCTCAACAAGGAACAGGTGGCAGCAGAAGTCGTGAGACGCCAGGACAAATGGCGGGGGCTCCGGCCTCTTAGTAATGTGTTGTATGCAGCGGCATCTGTTCCTGGCCGTGCTCCAATCCGCTTAATGAAATCACATGTATTTCCACTGCGAAGTGCTAATCTGCTGCAGGTCGGTGGAATGAGCGCTTCACGCCTGGCACGGATCTGCGCCTGGCTTGACATGAGCTCAGCGTACACCGCACACTCCTACATCCCGCTAAGCAATCTTCTGGACGCGGCTGTTGCATTGTGGGAAAGTATCCATGGACTTCATTAACAACCTACCATGGGAACAAGATGGAGGGTGCTGAGCCCTCAGTGCCCACCTCGCCCGCCTGCACAGACATCTACAGGAGGAAACATGGACAGCCACGAAGGTTGGCACTGCTGCCATACATGACGTCTTCTTCTAATCACGAGACATGACCACGCAGACATTTCTAGGTAGAGAGATTTGAAAGTGTGCAGTGAAAGCATGGCTTCCTTCCTCCAGGACAACAGCGCCTCACCCGTCTACAGGTTGTGTCTGGTACTGCACCTCTATTGAAATGAATGAGGCTGACCTCTCATACCACGCACAACCTGTATACAGGGTTGACACTATTTCTGGAAGAAATCAACCATCTTTTCAAGTCCTGCACAACCCCTTTAAAACGGTTCTGAGCGCAGCAAAGCAACAGCGGCGTGATGGATAGGTAAGTACTGAGGAAATGATCTTCCCTCCACAAGTCAGAATATTCTGGGATATTCTAGAGAAGACTGGAGAACCCCTCTAAATCCCATCTCCTGCATGCACCCCCCCCCCCCCCTTCCCGACATAAAGTCTCTCATGTCTTGTCTTATTATACTTCTGCTTGAGTGAGAAGGAAGGAAGAAGAGTCTGCAGCACGAGACGCAATCTACTGTACAGCAGACAGGAGTATCTGTGACCACTGCCTCACATCTTCTAACTTCATGCACTCGGGAAGTGGTCACTCACACCGGCCTGGTATAAATATGCAGCTTGTATCACATGTAAGAACAAAAAAGATTCAAACTACAGTGTAATACCACATCTGACTCCATCTTATAATTATCAGTTATAAACAGTATTCTGCATCCACCCAGCAGTCTCCTGCTTGTTCAGCATCTGCACACAGACTATCCAGAAATGTAAACTAAAAAGCAGAACAGTGAGTGCAGCTCTGGAGTATAATACAGGATGTAACTCAGGATCAGTACAGGATAAGTAATGTATGTACACAGTGACTGCACCAGCAGAATAGTGAGTGCAGCTCTGGAGTATAATACAGGATGTAACTCAGGATTAGTAATGTAATGTACACAGTGACTGCACCAGCAGAATAGTGAGTGCAGCTCTGGAGTATAATACAGGATGTAACTCTGGATCAGTAATGTATGTACACAGTTACTGCCCCAGCAGAATAGTGAGTGCAGCTCTGGAGTATAATACAGGATGTAACTCAGGATCAGTAATGTATGTACACAGTGACTGCACCAGCAGAATAGTGAGTACAGCTCTGAAATATAATACAGGATGTAACTCAGGATCAGTAATGTATGTACAGAGTGACTCCACCAGCAGAATAGTGAGTGCAGCTCTGGAGTATAATACAGGATGTAATTCAGGATCAGTAATGTATGTACTGTCGGGATTCGAACCCATGACCAGCCACATCCCAGGCGGTAGCCCTGCTTACTAGGCTACCGTCCTCTCTGGACATTACTCCTGAAACCTATTATGTAACCTCAGTCTTGCCAAGCCTTGCTCATCACCCTTGATTCCCCACACCTGGTACTTCCCTATATAAGTCCAGCCCCTTGCACTCTAGCTTGCTGATTATTGAGCTCCTGAGCCTTGATCAAGCTTCTCCTCATCTGCTGCTCTTGCTACAACTGGAAGTCCACTGCTGACCAGGAATTGCCTACCGACTACTCTTCTGCTTGTCCCTACCTACTGAACTGCTACCACCGTTGCCATCCGGATTGTCTGACCACGCTTACTGCCGCCTGCCCTGACCCACCGCCTGCCTACCGACTACGCCTCTGCCAGACTTCCTGCACCTACTACCTGCCTGCGGTCCTTGCCACTGGGCTCCACTCCTACCTCCAGCCAGCGGTCCTCTGACTCAGGTGAGCCTGTAGGACTGTTACAGAATAATCAGCCACACTATGGAGTCCGCAATGGCCACTCTGCGTAAGCAGGTCTCCGAACTTCAAGAATTTGGTACTACATATCAGGAGAAATTTGCCCAGCTCCAAGGCGTAGTCCAAAGCCAACAGAGGGAGATTATTGAACTACAGAGGCAACTCCTGGACGTTCGCGGCGCGCCCGCAGACACCCGCATGCCACTCCCATCAAGATTCAGCGGCGACAGACGCCAGTATCGGGGGTTTCTAAACCAATGCCGCATCTATTTTCAGATGTACCCGGCCCCCTTCACCACCGAGAAAAAGAAGGTGCTATTCGTGGTCAATCTCCTGACGGATGAAGCATTAGCATGGGCATCACCATACGTGGAGACTAACAGTCAGCTCCTGGACAACCTAAACAACTTTATCACCGCCATGAGCCAAGTCTTCGATGACCCCAACCGCTGTGCGACAGCCGAGGCGCGACTACATGGTCTGCGGCAAGGGAGACGCTCCGTCGCCGAATACACCGCCGAGTTTCGCCGTTGGGTCACGGACACCACCTGGAACCCAGCGGCACAGAGAAGCCAATTCCGGTGAGGCCTGTCAGAATTAATAAAGGACGAACTCGCCAGAGTTGAGGCCCCGGACGATCTGGATGACTTTATTCAGCTATGCATCCGGATAGATCAAAGACTCTCCGAGAGGAAGAAAGAAAGACTCTGGTCCTCGGACCACAGACCCACTTACTCCTTCTCTTCCACCGCCCAGCGCGACCCCCAGTCAGTAACTGAACCTATGCAGGTCGACGCTCTACGTAGGTCTCTATCCACAGCTGAGAAGGAGAGAAGGCTGGCCGAAAACCTCTGCCTCTACTGTGCGGAGCCGGGTCATTTTGCCATCAAATGTCCTCATAAGATCCGAAAGACTATTGCCGTCACGGAGCTAAAGGAGCAACCACAGACTCCAACCCCGCCAGCAGCCCCGGAAAATAACAACACGGCGGCTCATGGATCCCACTTCATCGTCCCCATCCTCATCGACATTGAGGGGCGACAACTCCCCTGTTCAGCGATGTTAGACTCCGGGGCGGGAGGCAACTTCATGGACCTAACCTTCGCCCGCGAAAAGAACATTCCACTGACAATCAAGGCAGCCCCCGTTGACCTGGAAACCGTCGACGGATCCCCACTCTCCTCGGGGCCGGCCACTCACGAGACCACCGAACTACAACTCCTCATAGAACCTGATCACCGTGAAAAGATCCACTTCTCTCTGATCGCCTCCCCGAAGTTCCCAGTGATCTTGGGCATCCCATGGTTGGCCACCCACAACCCCTCGGTGGACTGGGAAACCCGCTGCATACGATTCCCATCCGAGTTCTGCACGCTAAATTGCTCCCACAAACCCGTCCTTCCACCCGAAGACACCACCATCTCAAAACTATCCGTCAAGGATCTGCTACCCCCTCAATACCGTGAGTTCCAGGATGTCTGCGACAAGAAAAACGCAGACAAGCTGCCACCACACCGACCCTATGACTGCCCTATAGAACTGTTGCCCGGGGCCGAAATACCCTTTGGCAGTATCTACTCCCTCTCAGAGCCTGAACTCAAGGCTCTGAAAGAGTACCTGGACGAGGACCTGAGGAAGGGGTTTATCCGGCCCTCCACCTCCCCCGCGGGAGCCCCCTTTTCTTCGTAGAGAAAAAAGACTCCTCCCTGCGTCCCTGCATAGACTACAGAAAGCTTAATGACATAACCGTAAAAAAACGGTACCCGCTCCCACTGATTTCCGAACTCCTTGAGAGACTCCGGGAAGCGAAGATCTTCACCAAACTCGACCTTCGAGGGGCCTACAACCTCGTCCGAATCCGCCCTGGGGACGAATGGAAGACCGCCTTCCGGACACGTTATGGTCATTTCGAGTACCTGGTCATGCCTTTCGGACTCTGCAATGCTCCCGCCACCTTCCAGCACTTCATTAACGACGTCCTCAGGGACATGCTGGATCTGTTTGTAGTCGTTTACCTGGACGACATCTTGATCTTCTCTGAAGACCTCGAGCAGCACCGCGAACACGTCCGCAGGGTACTGCAAAGACTCAGACTGAACTCTCTCTATATCAAGCTAGAGAAATGCGAGTTTGAGCGAACCACCACTCAGTTCCTCGGATACATCATCTCCCCAGAGGGCCTAAGTATGGACCCGGGGAAGGTCCAAGCTGTGATGAACTGGCCCATTCCGAAAAACGAGAAGGAGATACAAAGATTCATTGGCTTCGCCAACTTCTATCGGAAGTTTATCCGGAACTTCTCCAAGGTCATATCACCAATCACCCAACTCACCAAGAAGGCAGTCCCCTTCTCCTGGACACCCGAGGCCCAGGAGGCCTTCACCAAGTTGAAACTCCTCTTCACTTCTGACCAATCCTAATCCACCCGAACCCCGAGCTCCCATTCACAGTCGAAGTGGATGCATCAGACTCTGCGGTGGGGGCAGTTTTGTCACAACGGACAGGGGAGAGGATGCTATTACACCCGTGCGCATATTTCTCCCGCCAGATGTCCCCCTCCGAGAAGAACTATGACATCGGGAACAAAGAACTGCTGGCGATCAAGGATGCCTTCTCTGAGTGGAGACACCTGCTGGAGGGAGCCACCAACCCCATAATCGTACTAACTGACCACAAGAACCTCGAGTTCATCCGCAGCGCTAAGAGACTCTCAGCCAGACAGGCCAGATGGAGCCTATTCTTTTCCCGCTTCAACTATCTCATCACCTATCGCCCTGGATCAAAAAACGGCAAGGCTGACGCCCTCTCCAGAATGTTTTCCGAGCCCTCACAGAGTAACAAGGGCCAAAATAACATCTTACCCGAGAGAAGGGTCGTAGGGGCCACCTACTCTAAAGAACTCCTGGGCACAATCAAAGAAGGATACGAAAATGACCCCTTCCTCGCCCACCCCACAAGGAATATCAGCCTTACGTTTAAGAACGGTCATTGGTTTCATCAGGACCTACAACTATATGTACCAGAAATCGCACGGCTCGAAGTGCTCAAATTCAACCATGACTCCAAGCTGGCCGGCCATTTTGGCATAAGAAAGACCCAGGAGCTTCTCTCCCGCTCCTTCTGGTGACCAACATACAAGGAGGACATCAAGAGGTACATCTCCTCGTGCGCGGTCTGTGCCCGCAATAAGACTCTTCGTTCCTCCCCTGTGGGTCTGTTACAACCCCTCCCTATTCCCTCCCGCCCCTGGGGCTCGATCTCCATGGACTTTGTGGTAAACCTTCCTCCTTCAAAAGGGATGAACACTATCCTGGTCGTGGTCGACCGTCTCACCAAGATGGCCCATTTCATCCCCTACAAAGGCATACCCACCGCCAAACAGACGGCCGATCTAATTCTGAGAGAGGTCTTCAGGCTGCATGGGATCCCGGACGACGTGGTCTCCGACCGAGGCGTACAATTTGCCTCAAAGTTCTGGAAGAACTTCTGCCTGGCGCTCGGGGTTAAAGTGAACCTATCCTCCGCTTTCCACCCTCAGTCAAACGGGCAGACTGAGAGAACTAATCAGACCCTAGAGCAGTACCTACGCTGTTTCAGCTCCCACCTGCAGGATGACTGGCTTGACCATCTCCCCACGGCCGAGTTCGCCTACAACAATGCTGAGCATAGCTCAACCAAGCACAGCCCTTTCTTTGCTAACACAGGCTCGCACCCGGTGTTCATTCCCCACCTGCCCGTCGCCTCCACCCTCCCAGCAGTGGCCGAACGCCTAACAACCCTACAGGAGGCACAAAAGAACATTATAAACAACCTCCAGCTCGCCCAGAGGCGTTTTAAACAGGGAGCAGACAGACGTCGCAAACCCACCCCGGGCTTCCATGTGGGAGACAAGGTGTGGCTGTCCACCAGGAACCTCAGATTGAAGGTCCCCTCCAAAAAGTTGGCCCAAAGATACATGGGTCCGTTTCGGGTCACCGAACAAATCAACTAGGTCACGTTCCGGCTCGACCTTCCGGACTCCATTAGGGTGCACCCTGTCTTCCATTGGTCACTCCTCAAGCCATACGTGGAGAACACCTTCACAGGCCGCCACTCGCCCCCTCCACCACCCGGGGAAGACTACAATACCTAATTGGGTGGGAGGGTTACCCTCCCGAGGATAACTCCTGGGAGCCAGAAGAAAATGTCCACGCCCCCAGACTGGTAAAAGAGTTCCACCAACGGCACCCCGGTAAGCCTGCCCCTGCGGTGCCCGGAGGTCACCTTGGAAGGGGGGGAGTACTGTCAGGATTCGAACCCGTGACCAGCCACATCCCAGGCGGTAGCCCTGCTTACTAGGCTACCGTCCTCTCTGGACATTACTCCCTGAAACCTATTATGTAACCTCAGTCTTGCCAAGCCTTGCTCATCACCCTTGATTCCCCACACCTGGTACTTCCCTATATAAGTCCAGCCCCTTGCACTCTAGCTTGCTGATTATTGAGCTCCTGAGCCTTGATCAAGCTTCTCCTCATCTGCTGCTCTTGCTACAACTGGAAGTCCACTGCTGACCAGGAATTGCCTACCGACTACTCTTCTGCTTGTCCCTACCTACTGAACTGCTACCACCGTTGCCATCCGGATTGTCTGACCACGCTTACTGCCGCCTGCCCTGACCCACCGCCTGCCTACCGACTACGCCTCTGCCAGACTTCCTGCACCTACTACCTGCCTGCGGTCCTTGCCACTGGGCTCCACTCCTACCTCCAGCCAGCGGTCCTCTGACTCAGGTGAGCCTGTAGGACTGTTACATGTACACAGTGACTGCACCAGCAGAATAGTAAGTGCAACTCTGGAGTATAATACAGGATGTAACTTAATGATTTTCCTATTTCATGACGTAAAGTCATAGTTTTATTAAAGACACGGAGGCGAGTATTGCTTACTCCTTCTTTACTTCCACCAATAGCAGCAAAGGAGAAATTAACATAATCAAAACAATAAAGGACCCTCCCCTAACAGATCCTATAATAAGCAGTGTCCTCTTTATATCTTCCTCTTTCTTTGAATCCACGACACCAACCGCCAAACCATAATCGAAAACGAACCGAACTGGAACTGTTTCCGACACCGACCATTCTTGTCCCTCCAACTGACGAACTCAAGCCAACATGGCTAACATCTCAGGAAACCTGGAACAACACGGAATTCCATCTGCCAAGGAGTTTTCAACCTGAAACAGAACAAATAATATAGCCAGTGTAAACACATGGGTACAAATACTCAATCTCGACCCTATAACGGTCGTACATTAAAAAGGTCGCTGAAACAGAACCATAATAAACCTTAATGGTAAAAACGTCATAAATAGCAACAGAGACAGTGTAATAGTCAATAATAATACCATAACAGTAATAATAATGATAGGGGGGGCAGGAGAAACCTAGGGCGGGCAATACTCGCCTCCGTGTCTTTAATAAAACTATGACTTTACGTCATGAAATAGGAAAATCATTAAGTTTTACATCAAGACACGGAGGCTTCGTATTGCAAGTTCAAAGCTGCTCAATAATAGCTGAAAACACATGAGGGGACGGACGGAAATAAAACTCTGTGAACGTCGTGGCCCTAGACCAGTCAGCCAGACGCAGAATGTCCTCCAAACGAGCCCCTGAAACTGCAAGGGCAGTAGCAGCCGCGCCCCTGGCCGAGTGAGCGGTAAAGATTGTCGTATCAATCCCGGAAAGGGACATGACCCACTTCATCCAACGCGCCAAAGTGGGACTGGTAACCGGGCCAAAGGGATGGCGAATAGAGAGGAAAAGCTGCGGAATGTCCGCAGACCGGTGAGACCGAGTGCGCAACTCATATTCCCGTAGACAAGCTACAGGACAGAGCGCCGGAGAAGACGGAAAACTGGGATAACGACACCGACCGAATATTGGTCTTGGTGCGCCGCGTGATGTTAAAAGTAACACCCTCGGGAGTAAAGGATCTGGCATCATGATCCAGAGCCCTGACATCAGAGACCCTCTTACAGGAAATCAGGCAAAAAAGGGTCAGCAACTTGGCTGACAGTTGACGGAGGGAAAGAGCCGCGTTGTCGGGCCAGGAAGAGAGGAAAGACAGGACCAGGGAAACATCCCACGTAGTGGTGAAACGTGGCCGAGGAGGCCGAGCCAAGCGTGAGCCACGTAAAAGTCGAGACACCAAAGGGTGTTGACCAGCAGGAACGCCATCAAATCCCTGATGAGTCGAGGAAATCGCAGAACGGAACAAATTGATGGTCCGATAAGCTTTCCCTGCTTCAAAAAGAGATGTCAGGAATTGCAATAAATGGGTTACAGATGCCGAAACGGGATCCAGGTCCCGTTCCATGCACCAGCTAACCCAAGATCCCCAAGCTGCCCGGTAAGATTTTCGGGTGCCGGGAGCCCAAGCGTTGTCCAGGAGGCGTCTAGTTGCCTCCGAAATTCCCTCGACCTCTCCTGGAGTCCTGAGATTCGGCACGCAAGAAGTTGAAGGGAGCCTTCGACCAGCAGGGGATGTGGGGCACCCAGAGGGTCCTGGAGGAGATCCGTCCGCGTCGGGAGTAGGAGAGGCACATCGACCAGGAGTTCTAGGAGAATCGGGTACCAGGCTTGAGATCCCCAAAAGGGAATCACCGCCACCTGACGCCGAGTCTGTAGCAACATCCTCGGAATCATGGCAAATGGAGGAAACGCGTAATGTAGGGCTGAGGACCAGTCCTGTAGAAACGCATCCACCGCTTCTGCTTCCGGGTCCGGCCGCCAGCTGAAGAACCTGGGCAGGTGAGTATTGAGCCGGGAGGCAAAAAGGTCTATGGAGCAAGGACCCCAGATGTCCGAGATTGAGGAGAACATTTCCGGATTCAGCCTCCAGTCGCTGCCGTCCGTGAAGCATCGGGAGCTCCGATCCGCTTTGTAGTTGTGAAGACCCGGCAGGTACTCCGCTTGAATCATGATGTCCCTGGACAGACAGTAGGACCAGAACTCCTTCGCCAGTCGGGCTAAGGTGGCCGATTGAGTGCCGCCTAGGTGATTGACGTAACGGACCGCCGACACATTGTCCATGCGTAGACGGATGCATGCATGAGCTATGCCCTTGGTGAAACTCCTGATGGCAAACGAACCCGCTAGAAGTTCCAGAGCGTTGATGTGAAGATGGGTCTCGGACTCCGACCATCGACCTCCAGTGGAGATACCCTCGCAGTGGGCACCCCAGCCTTGGAGACTCGCGTCCGACTCTACCGTGAATTCTGGTTGGAATCCGAAGATTGCTCTGCCGTTCCAGGCTTCCAAGTTGCTCAACCACCAACGAAGTTCCTCCTGAGCTTCCTGATCCAGAATCACCGCGTCTGCAAACGAGGCCCCGGCACGGAGGTGGGCGATCTTCAGGCGCTGTAAAGCCCGATAATGGAGCGGAGCGGGGAAGACTGCCTGGATAGAGGAGGCTAGTAGCCCAATGATGCGAGCCAGGTGGCGTAGGGATAGGGAGGGAGTTGAGAGAGCATGTCTCAACTCCTTGCGTATCGTCCGCAATTTCTCTGCAGGAAGACTGAGAGATTCCGCGACAGAGTCCACCGTGAAGCCCAGAAACTCCATACGTCGAGTCGGTGAGAGGCAGGATTTCTCGAGGTTGAGTAGAAAACCCAAACCCGTCAGAAGATCCGAGGTCCACTGGAGGTGTTGTAGCAGGGACGACTGACATTGGTGCATAATGAGGATGTCGTCCAGGTAAATGACAAGACGAACTCCACGGCTCCGCAGCCAGGTCATGACTGGGCGCAGTAACTTGGTGAAGCACCAAGGCGCTGAGGAAAGACCGAACGGTAGGCAAGTGAAGCGCCACACTTCGCCCTTCCACAGGAAACGAAGAAGATCCCTGGAGGAGGAGGCAATCGGGACCGTTAGATAGGCATCTTTGAGATCCAGCTTCACCATCCAGTCCCCCGGAATCAGCAAGTCCCGAAGGAGGTGAATCCCCTCCATCTTGAAGTGGCGGTAGCGCACCACAGAGTTCAGTGCCCGGAGATTTATGACCGGGCGAAATTGTCCCCCTTTTTTCTGGACTAGAAAAATGTGGCTGAGAACGCCCCTTTGGGTAGGAGGGGCCCTTTCTATCGCATCCTTGTGCAAGAGGGAAAAAAGTTCTACGTCCACTAGCTCCCTGTCCGGTAGTGCCAGGGGAGGGGGAGAAGGGACGAGATCTGGCGAACTCGTAAGTTCTATGTGGAACCCCTGCACAGTGTTCAGCACCCATGGATCTGATGTGATGCTGGACCAAACGTGGGAACATAGACGGAGTCTGCCCCCTACACAAGGAGTGAAAGAAGTCCCCACTGGGGAAAGACTTACCGAAAGATTTTCTGTAGTTCGGATTTCCTCTAACCGACCTGGAACGCCATTGGCCGCCTCTGGCCGGGAAGAACGAGGGAGGATTCCTTTGGTCCTGGAAAGGAGGCCTCTGGTTGAAGGAGCCTCTGCCCGAGCTGCGGGCTTGATAACTGGAGCGGCCGGACAGACGGCCCCTACTACTGCCGGCCCTAGTGGAGACCCGTCCCTGAAATACCCTTTTCATGGAGGACTGGGCCTTGTCCAATGCGGTAAATGCTCCAACGTACCTGCTGAGGTCCTTAATAAAGGAATCCCCGAACAGCTGACCCTGAGCATCCTTCCCTGTCTCAGTGAGTGCCAGGTTGGCCAATTTTGGGTCAATCTTAAAAAGAATGGCTTTACGCCTTTCAATGGACAGGGAGGAATTGGTGCTGCCCGCAATGCAAATGGCTCTTTGTATCCAGCCAGTAAGCTCTTCCGGATCAATCGGAGAGCCGTCCACTCTGGCCGATTCGGCCATTTCAAAGATTTTGGCGAGGGGGCCAAAAATGTCGAGGAGCTTGTCCTGACAACTCTTTATAGCGGAATCCAGCCCTTTACGGGGATTCCAGCCGGTTTTTGCCAAAAACTGCGTCATCTTTTGATCCACAGATGGCGTCTCACAGACCTTGTTGGGGATCAATGGTCTAGGGCATTCTGCACGGAGCTTGCTGCGCGCCTCTTTGCTGAGAGGACGACGCACCCAATGCTCCAGGTAGTCGCTCACATGAGCTACCGGCATCCACTCCGCCGACCTAGGGTGGTGGAGGGCATCAGGGTCAAATAGTGGGTTGCCAGAAGGATCCACCAGGTTAGGAGCCGTGTTAGGAGCAGAGGTGGAAGCGCCCACGGACCCAGATGTGGAAGGCCTAGGGCCTGAGGTGCTTGGAAACTCAGGTTCCATCTCTAACACTCCTTCAGAGTGGTCACTTGCCTCCGCATAAGCCTCCATGTCCGATTCATTATCAGAATCTATGTCATCAGTTTGTGCTCTAGCACATTTCCACGTTCGCGCCCTTTCTGCCTGGCGCGGTAAGGCTCTTTTGCGCGATCTAAGCGCGCTATCATGGGTGGCTTGGATCACACCAGTCAAAGTCTCCTGGGCAGGAGGTTCAATGGTAGGCTGCGGGATAGTGGGTGTAGGCATTAGATTAGAGGGGCCAGGAGCATGGGCCGATAAGGCCTGAGATATGGTCTGAGAGATCATTGAGGACATGGATCCCATGGCCTCTATAATGGCACTAGACACTGAGCGTTGTAGCTCCAGGGCCTGTGAACTCATGACTGGCAGGCAGGGGTCCCCTGTGGGTGGGGGGGGATTAGGCCCAGAGGGAGAGCGGTCTGAGGACATGGTTTCGTTTATTATATAGCTAAAATCTAAATGCAGGGTAACCAATGGGGGAACCTAGTCTAAAGGTGCCTAAATTGTGGCAGAAACTAACCTAAACAGGGGTTAATCACCCCAAGCGCCGCACTATAGCAGGAGCCGATCCGGAGCCGACTGAGAGTAGCAAGGCACTGGTGAGCGCTCCCAAATCCCGCGATAGGACGGGCGGGAGCTCCCAAGATGGCCGCCGAGATCTCGCGAGATCTCGGAGCCGCGGGAAGTTACAGAAATATGCCGCCGAGAACCTCTGCCGCCGGAGACCAGCGGGAAGGGATCGGAGCGGCGACAAAGGTAGTGGGAGAGGAGGGGGGTCAAGGCAACACACCCCAAAGAGGAAACAATTCAGGGGATAAATCGCAGATGAAACAAAGCAGAGGGGAAAGAGAGGGAGGGGGGGGGGACGGCCCCCAGATGAAGGCCGCAATAGGTGTATGGGAATACAGTAATACAATGATAAAAACTCCACAAATGAAGGGAACAAGGGGGAGACCCTGTTACAGGCAGAAAAGTCTATATATGCTAGGCAAGTAATAAAATACCATGCAAATACATAATTGCTTCCCAATCTAAAATCACATAATCGAACATATAGATCAATTAGCTTTGGTGGAGCAGCAAAGAAAGAGGAAGATATAAAGAGGACACTGCTTATTATAGGATCTGTTAGGGGAGGGTCCTTTATTGTTTTGATTATGTTAATTTCTCCTTTGCTGCTATTGGTGGAAGTAAAGAAGGAGTAAGCAATACGAAGCCTCCGTGTCTTGATGTAAAACTCAGGATCAGTACAGGATAAGTAATGTATGTACACAGTGACTGCACCAGCAGAATAGTGATTGCAGCTCTGGAGTATAATACAGGATGTAACTCAGGATCAGTACAGGATAAGTAATGTATGTACACAGTGACTGCACCAGCAGAATAGTGAGTGCAGCTCTGGAGTATAATACAGGATGTAACTCAGGATCAGTACAGGATAAGTAATGTATGTACACAGTGACTGCACCAGCAGAATAGTGAGTGCAGCTCTGGAGTATAATACAGGATGTAACTCAGGATCAGTACAGGATAAGTAATGTATGTACACAGTGACTGCACCAGCAGAATAGTGAGTGCAGCTCTGGAGTATAATACAGGATGTAACTCAGGATCAGTACAGGATAAGTAATGTATGTACACAGTGACTGCACCAGCAGAATAGTGAGTGCAGCTCTGGAGTATAATACAGGATGTAACTCAGGATCAGTACAGGATAAGTAATGTATGTACACAGTGACTGCACCAGCAGAATAGTGAGTGCAGCTCTGGAGTATAATACAGGATGTAACTCAGGATCAATACAGGATCAGTAATGTATGTACACAGTGACTGCACCAGCAGAATAGTGAGTACAGCTCTGAAATATAATACAGGATGTAACTCAGGATCAGTACAGGATAAGTAATGTATGTACAGAGTGACTCCACCAGCAGAATAGTGAGTGCAACTCTGGAGTATAATTCAGGATGTAAGGGCTCTTTCACACCTGCGTTATTGTCTTCCGGCATAGAGTTCCGTCGTCGGGGCTCTATGCCGGAAGAATCCTGATCAGTTTTATCCTAATGCATTCTGAATGGAGAGAAATCCGTTCAGGATGCATCAGGATGTCTTCAGTTCCGGAACGGAACGTTTTTTGGCCGGAGAAAATACCGCAGCATGCTGCGCTTTTTGCTCCGGCCAAAAATCCGGAACACTTGCAGCAAGGCCGGATCCGGAATTAATGCCCATTGGAAGGCATGGATCCGGCCTTAAGCTAAACGTCGTTTCGGCGCATTGCCGGAGCCGACATTTAGCTTTTTCTGAATGGTTACCATGGCTGCCGGGACGCTAAAGTCCTGACAGCCATGGTAAAGTGCAGCGGGGAGCGGGGGAGCAGTATACTTACCGTCCGTGCGGCTCCCCGGGCGCTCCAGAGTGACGTCAGGGCGCCCCATGCGCATGGATCACGTCATCCATGCGCATGGGGCGCTCTGACGTCATTCTGGAGCGCCCCGGGAGCCGCACGGACTGTAAGTATACCGCTCCCCCGATCCCCACTACTACTATGGCAACCAGGACTTTAATAGCGTCCTGGGTGCCATAGTAACACTGAAAGCATTTGGAAGACGGTTCCGTCTTCAAATGCTTTCAGTACACTTGCGTTTTTCCGGATCCGACGGGCACCTCCGGCAACGGAAGTGCATGCCGGATCCCAACAACGCAAGTGTGAAAGAGGCCTAACTCAGGATCAGTACAGGATAAGTAATGTATGTACACAGTGACTGCACCAGCAGAATAGTGAGTGGAGCTCTGGAGTATAATACAGGATGTAACTCAGGATCAGTACAGGATAAGTAATGTATGTACACAGTGACTGCACCAGCAGAATAGTGAGTGCAGCTCTGGAGTATAATACAGGATGTAACTCAGGATCAGTACAGGATAAGTAATGTATGTACACAGTGACTGCACCAGCAGAATAGTGAGTGCAGCTCTGGAGTATAATACAGGATGTAACTCAGGATCAGTACAGGATAAGTAATGTATGTACACAGTGACTGCACCAGCAGAATAGTGAGGGCAGCTCTGGAGTATAATACAGGATGTAACTCAGGATCAGTACAGGATAAGTAATGTATGTACACAGTGACTGCACCAGCAGAATAGTGAGTGCAGCTCTGGAGTATAATACAGGATGTAACTCAGGATCAGTACAGGATAAGTAAGGTATGTACACAGTGACTGCACCAGCAGAATAGTGAGTGCAGCTCTGGAGTATAACACAGGATGTAACTCAGGATCAGTACAGGATCAGTAATGTATGTACACAGTGACTGCACTTTTCCACTAAATTATTTGATGTAAATAATTTCTAGTTGATCGGTTCCTCATAATGGAGTGTATATATATATATATATATATATATATATATATATATATATATATATATATATATATATATATATATATCCATAAGAGCATTTTATTTATTTATTTGAGCTTTATTTCCTGTATATGGAGGAACAGCAGGTGGTTTGTCTGCCCCAAAGGATTTATAAAAAACATGGTGTTGAAAACTTGAACTAAATACAATGGGTTTTTTAATTCCCTTTAGAGCATAAAAAGTGAAATCTTCTTGCTGGATCTTTGTATCCTGCCACTAATTGGACGCTCGCAGTCTTGGATTGCAGCTTTGCTTTTAATTAACTGTTTCCGGATTTAATCTCCCAAATGTTCTCTTTTTCGTCCTCATTTAATCCGTCATCCTAATGGCGAGTTTATTATGCAGATCAATACTGTTTACCAACATGAAAGCCTTCTATGTGCGTTTGAACTCTGAGCCGCGATGACACCAGTTATCGATAGCGGAGTGCAGACTCTGCAGGTGTGGAGTCAATATGCAGCCTTCACCGCCACTTGGCAGCCACCGGCAAAACTTTAGGGGAAACTTTACTAAATGTTTTTTTGCTTTGTTTTTTTAAATGTTTTTTTTATGACAAACTTGAGCAATTTCAAGGGCACAAAACTCTGGCAATCCAGGAATATGCAAAATTTCACCTTCCGTTTGGACTTTTGTACAATTCTGCCGCAGTTTCTATGCGATCAATTCCTGTTTCCTCCTTGATCTAGGATTATTAATAATTCCCAGGGCTACTGGTTACTCAACATTTCCATCTCGTCTGCATGAGGATCAATTATTGACCTGGTGCCCTTTAAGACAACGCTGGCCCAATGTAAGCAGCGACTTGTGATCAGTTATTTCTGGTGCTTCATCCAAGGTTTCTCAAGACTGAAATTGACACAGGTTGACAGTTAAGCCTCATTCATAAGGCCGTGTCCGTGCTCAAATCCATGAGCAGGTGGTCAGTGATGCATCCGTGAAGGATCCGTGTTGGGTCCGTTTTTTGCTGTCTGTGTTGCATCCGTATTTCACTGACATTGAACAGCTGAAAAATAATTTTCAAAGAATCTCTTCTTAATGAGCTGTGAAACACGGAAGCAACACGGATGGCATCCTTGGTTTTCAGGGACCCATAGACTATAATGGGCGTGAAGGATCCGTGAACACGAACAAAATAGAACATGCATCCGTGCAAAAAAAAACGGACCGACGGACCATGCTAAAACACTGATGTGTGAATACACACATTAAATGAATAGGGACGTGTGCCGTCCATGGAGAACACGTAAAGCACACGTCCGTGAAACACTGACGTGTGAATGAGGCTTTACTGAGTAAATGTTCTGCAAAGCAACAGGGTCTAATTTGCATTAAATAGTGGGATTTCTGATCATTTGAGAACACATAGATACATTATTACCAAAAAGTCAGAACCTGATACATTGTATATGCAAAAGTTTCTTGATTGCCTGTCCAGCCTGTAATATGAACATCCTGCTCTCCAGACATTTTACCTGCATTGAAACATTGCAACTAGTGCGCTCGGGATCATAGATCAGAAGTCCCTTTATTCATCCTTACAGCATTCAAATGTATGGGCTTCGAGGAGGTGAAATTCGTTATCTCTGAACGAAGTTTTGAATGAAGCGACTTTGTATCTATAATCTGAAGCAAAATTCGCTCAACACTAAATCCAACATTGTATCATATTTCTTCAGTGTTTACCTCAAAAGTGGTTTATCTAGGCTGGATACAACTGTAGCAAAACCTCAGCTCTGAGAAGTATTAGGGTAAGGGCTCTTTCACACTTGCGTTGTCCGGATCCGGCGTGTACTCCATTTGCCGGAATTACACGCCGGATCCGGAAAAACGCAAGTGAACTGAAAGCATTTTAAGACGGATCCGTCTTCAAAATGCGTTCAGTGTTACTATGGCAGCCAGGACGCTATTAAAGTCCTGGCTGCCATAGTAGTAGTGGGGAGCGGGGGAGCAGTATACTTACAGTCCGTGCGGTTCCCGGGGCACTCCAGAATGACGTCAGAGCGCCCCATGCGCATGGATGACGTGATCCATGCGACACGTCATCCATGAGCGTGGGGCGCCCTGACGTCACTCTGGAGCGCCCGGGGAGCCGCACGGACGGTAAGTATACTACTCCCCCGCTCCCCGCTACACTTTACCATGGCTGCCAGGACTTTAGGGTCCTGGCAGCCATGGTAACCATTCAGAAAAAGCTAAATGTCGGCTCCGGCAATGCGCCGAAACGACGTTTAGCTTAAGGCCGGATCCGGATCAATGCCTTTCAATGGGCATTAATTCCGGATCCGGCCTTGCGGCAAGTGTTCAGGATTTTTGGCCGGAGCAAAAAGAGCAGCATGCTGCGGTATTTTCTCCGGCCAAAAAACGTTCCGGTCCGGAACTGAAGACATCCTGATGCATCCTGAATGGATTTCTCTCCATTCAGAATGCATTAGGATAAAACTGATCAGGATTCTTCCGGCATAGAGCCCCGACGACGGAACTCTAGGCCGGAAGAAAAGAACGCAAGTGTGAAAGAGCCCTAAGTCCACACGTGGAGGAAATGCTGCAGATTTACTCAGGTAAGATCTGCATAGGATAACAGCAAAAACATGATCACTAAGGTGGTTTTGGTGCTCCCAGGCTTTGGTCGTTTTTCACCCTTTTGTTTAAGATCAAGTGTGGTGTCTGTTCTTATCAGTGGTTGGATCGGGCCCAGTGGCGTCTCTAGCTTTCAAATTTTGGGGGGCACACTGGGGGCCAGGACAAAAGTAGGGGGGGCAGCTATAACAACGATACATTTACACAAGTATGCTTAGAAATGCTGCGATACTTTACCCAATACCTAAAACCGCAACAGGGAAGAAAAGTCCTGGTACCTGTGGTTTAAAAAAAAAAAACAATCACTCAGATTTCAACATGTCCTAGTTGCCTGAGGATGACACTTTTATAGGGAGGGGGATCTGTGGATGACACTGCTATGGGGGGGATCTGTGGATGACACATACCGTATATAGCATCTTATACTATATGTGTCATCCACAGATCCCCCCCATAGCAGTGTCATCCACAGATCCCCCTCCATAACAGTGTCATCCACAGATCCCCCTCCCTATAACAGTGTCATCCACAGATCCCCCTCGCTATAACAGTGTCAACCACAGATCCCCCTCCCTATAACAGTGTCAACCACAGATCCCCCTCCCTAAAACAGTGTCAACCACAGATCCCCCTCCCTAAAACAGTGTCAACCACAGATCCCCCTCCCTAAAACAGTGTCATCCACAGATCCCCCTCCCTATAACAGTGTCATCCACAGATCCCCCTCCCTATAACAGTGTCATCCACAGATCCCCCTCCCTATAACTGTGTCATCCACAGATCCCCCTCCCCGCCTCTCACAGGAGTGTACATTTGACATTTCTAAACTGTAATCCATATCTTAAAGTAACTTTAACTTTAAATCAGGATTAAGCGGCCGCTCATCTCTACTAGTACCTTAACCTTACACCACTCGGCTAGCTTCGGTAACAGGGCCAGGCTACAGCCTACAGGCACTGCCTATTAGTTGTTACCGAGCAAGTTCTGATTTCTGCAGGTCAGAGGATACGGATTACAGTTTCGAAGAAATGTACACTCCTGTGAGAAGTCCAGACCAGTGGCGGATCCAGAACCTGGTCTCTGAAGGGGCACTTCCAGATTATTTTCTGTCCGCCGCCACAAAACAATGGTGCTTATAGAACAGACTACACAGTGTAGAGGTATACTGTATATTGTGTGGCACAGTGTAGAGGTATACTATATATTTGTCACGGCGGACGTGCACAGTATAACAGATAACACACCAACCAGGCTCTGGACGAGAGACAGGGGAAGGGTCACCTCCTAGTTTATCCCTGACCGCTTTCCCTGCACTGCTCAGCCCACAGACAGACCTTAAAGGTAGGCTTGCTGTGTCCTCCAGCCTGTACTGACAGAACCCTGAACTCCCTGAGATGGTGAAGTGGGGAGAAAGGAGCAGCCTGCTCGCGCAGAACCTGGATGGGATAGATGACATAAACAACCAAACAAGAAATTACACTTATCTGGTGAAAGCAGGAACTGACAGCGAACCTTCCCTCCAAACTTCCCAGACCAAAATGAACAGTATAATCCGCTCAGAGCACTTAGCTGGAGACCATTTAAACTAATGACTCCACCCAGTGCACCTGATGCGAGGCGGATCCAGCACGGCATCAAAACAAAAACTAAACTCGTGCTGCAATCCTGGCTGACCTCCGCACATTGTCAGAGTGGGGCATGACAGTACCCCCCCTTCTACGGGTGACCTCCGGACACCCTGGACCAACCTTATCTGGATGGGACCTATGAAAGGCCCTCACCAGTCGGCTGGCGTTGACATCTGACGCCGGAACCCACATCCTCTCCTCAGGACCGTATCCCCTCCAGTGCACCAGGTACTGGAGGGAACCCCGCAGAACTCTTGAGTCGAGAATCCTGGAGATCTCGAACTCCAAGTTTCCCTCGACTAGAACAGGAGGAAGAGGCAATGGCGATGGTACCACCGGTTTAACATATTTTTTTAGTAAAGACTTGTGGAAGACATCATGGATCCTCCAAGTCTGCGGCAGATCCAGTCGAAACGCCACAGGATTAATCACTGCAGAAATTTTATACGGACCAACAAATCTTGGACCCAGTTTCCAAGATGGCACTCTCAACTTGATATTCCTAGTGGACAACCACACCAGATCACCCACACACAGGTCCGGACCAGCCACACGTCTCCTGTCAGCCATTCGTTTATACCTCTCACCCATCCTCTCCAAATTCCCTTGAATCCTCCGCCAGATAGAGGATAAGGCAGAAGATAATCTCTCCTCCTCTGGCATCCCGGAGGAACCAGACCCAGAAAAGGTACCAAACTGAGGATGGAAACCGTATGCGCCAAAAAATGGCGACTTACCCGTGGACTCCTGCCTACGGTTATTCAATGCAAATTCTGCTAAGGACAAGAATGAGGACCAGTCCTCCTGATTCTCAGCCACAAAGCACCTCAAGTAGGTCTCCAGGTTTTGATTGGTACACTCCGTCTGACCATTCGACTGTGGACGAAAAGCCGACGAGAAAGAAAGTTGAATGCCAAGTCGAGAGCAGAACGCCCTCCAAAACCTGGAGACAAACTGCGTGCCCCTATCAGAGACCACATCCGAAGGAATACCGTGCAATTTCACAATATTATCCACAAAAATCTGCGCAAGAGTCTTAGCGTTAGGCAGACTTGTTAGTGGTATAAAGTGAGCCATTTTACTGAAACGATCGACTACCACCAAAATCACTGTTCTCCCAGAGGAACTCGGTAGGTCCGTAATAAAGTCCATGGACAAATGCGTCCAAGGACGAGATGGAATAGGCAATGGAAGAAGTGAACCAGGCGGTCGAGTATGAGCAACCTTAGACCGAGCGCAGGTTTCACAAGCTGTCACGTAATTCTCAATACTCTTACGCAACCCTGGCCACCAGAACCTCCGGGACACCAGATCACAGGTGGACTTACCACCAGGATGTCCAGCGAGAACAGTATCGTGATGTTCCTTGAACACCTTGTATCGTAGGCCCTCAGGAACAAACAACCTCCCTGGGGGACACGAACCAGCAGCCCCCTCCTGAGCTCCCAACACCTCCATCTCCAATTCAGGGTACAAAGCAGAGACCACCACTCCATCCGCCAAAATCGGCGCTGGATCTGCTGAATCACCTCCCCCAGGGAAGCTGCGAGACAAGGCATCTGCCTTGACGTTCTTGACCCCTGGGCGAAAGGTAACCACGAAATTGAACCTGGTAAAAAACAATGACCATCTGGCCTGTCTAGGGTTCAGACGCTTGGCAGATTGCAGGTAAGCCAAATTCTTATGGTCTGTATACACAGTAACGGGGTGAGAAGCCCCCTCTAACCAGTGACGCCATTCTTCAAAGGCCAACTTGATCGCCAACAACTCCCTATCTCCAACATCATAATTCCTCTCGGCGACCGAGAGCTTCCTGGAGAAGAGGGCACACGGGACCCACTTGCCAGGAGAAGGACCCTGCGAAAGCACCGCCCCAACCCCCACCTCTGATGCATCAACCTCGACCACGAATGGCTGAGATACATCCGGCTGCACCAGAATGGGAGCAGACACAAAACGCTCCTTAATAGCCGAAAAGGCCTGCAACGCCTCATCCGACCAGACAGAGACATCAGCGCCCTTCTTGGTCATATCAGTAAGAGGTTTGACTAGCGTGGAATAATTCGAAATAAATTTTCTATAATAATTCGTAAACCCCAAAAATCGCATCAAAGCTTTCTGATTCTCTGGTCGGTCCCACTCCAGAACCGCCCGGACTTTTTCGGGGTCCATACGAAAACCAGAATCAGAAAGCATGTATCCCAAGAATGGAAGCTCTTGCACCGCAAACAATAATTTCTTCAATTTGGCGTATAACTTATTCTCCTGAAGGATCGTCAAAACCTGTCTCACATGAACCTGATGGGTCTTCAGATCAGGAGAATAAATTAAAATGTCATCTAGGTAGACTACTACGAACCTCCCCACCAAATGATGAAAAATATCATTGACGAATCGCTGAAATACCGCTGGCGCATTTGTCAACCCAAAAGGCATTACCAGGTTCTCAAAATGACCCTCGTGCGTATTGAAGGCCGTTTTCCACTCATCCCCCTCCTTGATCCTGATCAGATTGTATGCTCCTCTCAAATCCAACTTGGAGAACACCTTGGCTCCAACAATCTGATCAAAAAGATCAGAGATCAAAGGCAGGGGATATGGATCCCGGACTGTAATACGGTTCAGCTCCCGGAAATCCTAACACGGTCTCAGTGATCCATCTTTCTTCTTTACGAAGAACAAACCTACAGCCACTAGAGACTTAGATGGTCTAATATGACCCTTTCCCAAACTCTCGGCGACATACTTTCGCATGACCTCTCTCTCGGGTTGAGAGAGGTTGTAGAGCCAAGACTTAGGCAACTTAGCCCCCGGAATGAGATTCACAGGACAGTCATAGTCACGATGAGGGGGCAATTCCTGAGCCCCACCCTCCGAAAAAATGTCCGAAAAATCAGAGAGATACGGAGGTAAAGCCGCAATGGACACTTCAGAAATAGATGTGACAAGACAATTATCCGAACAAAACTTGCTCCAACCAATGATTTGTCTCGCTTGCCAGTCTATAGTTGGGTTATGTCTAGACAACCATGGCAACCCCAAAACTATTGGAGCTGGCAAATCCTTCATGACGAAACAGGAAATAATCTCAGCATGTGAATCACCCACCCTTAACCCCTTAAGGACACAGCCTTATTACACCTTAGGACCAGGCCATTTTTTGCAAATCTGACCAGTGTCACTTTAAATGCTGATAACTTTAAAACTCTTTGACTTATCCAGGCCGTTCTGAGATTGTTTTTTCGTCACATATTGTACTTCATGACACTGGTAAAATGAAGTCAAAAAAATAATTTTTTTTGCACCAAAAAATACCTAATTTAATAAAAATTTGGAAAAATTTGCAAATTTCAAAGTTTCAGTTTCTCTACTTTTGTAATACATAGTAATACCCCTAAAAATTGTGATGACTTTACATTCCCCATATGTCTACTTCATGTTTGAATTATTTTGGGAATGATATTTTATTTTTTGGGGATGTTACAAGGCTTAGAAGTTTAGAAGCAAATCTTGACATTTTTCTGAAATTTACAAAAACCCAATTTTTAGGGACCACTACAGCTCTGAAGTCACTTTGCGAGGCTTACATAATAGAAACCACCCAAAAATGACCCCATTCTATAAACTACACCCCTCAAGGTATTCAAAACTGATTTTACAAACTTCGTTAACCCTTTAGGTGTTGCACAAGAGTTATTGGCAAATGGGGATGAAATTTGAGAATTTCATTTTTTTGCCTAATTTTCCATTTTAACCCATTTTTTCCACTAACAAAGCAAAGGTTAACAGCCAAACAAGACTGTATCTTTATTGCCCTAACTCTGCCGTTTACAGAAACACCCCATATGTGGCCGTAAACTACTGTACGGCCACACAGCAGGGCGTAAAGTGAAAGGTGCGCCATATGGTTTTTGGAAGGCAGGTTTTGCTGGACTTGTTTTTTTGACACCATGTCCCATTTGAAGCCCCCCTGATGCAACCCTAGAGTAGAAACTCCATAAAAGTGACCCCATCTAAGAAACTACACCCCTCAAGGTATTCAAAACGGATTTTGCAAAGTTTGTTAACCCTTTAGGTGTTGCACAATATTTAATGGAAAATAGAGATACAATTTCAAAATTTCACTTTTTTGGCAGATTTTCCATTTTAATATTTTTTTTCCAGTTACAAAGCAAGGGTTAACAGCCAAACAAAACAAAACACCTGAGGGGTTAGGTAATTTTTATAGAGTCGGTCGATACGGACGCGGCGATACCTAATATGTATACTTTTTTTTATTTATGTAAGTTTTACACAAGGATTTCATTTTTGAAACAAAAAAAATCATGTTTTAGTGTTTCCATAGTCTAAGAGCCATAGTTTTTTAAGTTTTGGGGCGATTATCTTGGGTAGGGTATGATTTTTGCGGGATGAGATGACGGTTTGATTGTTACAATTTTGGCGTACATACGACTTTTTTGATCACTTTTATTACCTTTTTTGGGAAGTAAGGTGGGCAAAATTTCAATTTCATCATAATTTTTTATTTTTTATTTTTATGGCGTTCACCGTTCGGGTAAAGTAACATGACCGTTTTATAGATCAGGTCGTTACGGACGCGGCGATTACTAAACATGTGTAGGGAATTAAATTTTTTTCATTTTTAATCAGTGATAAATGTGTTTCTTGATTTTTACTTTATTTTCACTTTCTTTTTGACCCAGACCCACTTGGTTCTTGAAGATCCAGTGGGTCTGATGTCTGTATAATACAGTACAGTACACTATATATTGTACTGTACTGTATTTTACACTTTGTCTGAACAGATCTATGCCTTTTAGCACAGATCTGTTCAGCACCATGGACAGCAGGATGCCTGAGAGGCGTCCTGTTGCCATGGGAACCTTCCCCGTCTGCTCAGTACTGGTCAGAACTTCGCAGACGGGGAAGGGTAAGGACGGGTCTGTCGGGGGGCTGTCTGGGGGCTCTCTCCCTCTCCATCGCGGGGCTGCAAAGGCACAGCAGCCCCCCGATGGGAGAGGGAGGGAGTTCCCTGCGCTGTTAACCTTTTCCATACAGCGGTCCGTACGGACCGCGGTATGGAAAGGGTTAAACGGCTGACATCGCAGCACAGATGTCAGCCGTTTATACCAGGGTGCCAGCAATGTGCTGGCACCCTGGTATACCCACTAGACGTCAACGATTATTCAAGGGGAGGCGGGCGGGGGATCGCACCGCCCGCAACCCTCCCCCTGCACCTCCCACCAGGCTAAAATCACTGAGGGGTGCAGGGGGGGGGATACAGATATATTTTAGGAATATTAAAGTTTCTGATCCCCGCAGAAACTGCAGAAATCGCAGCAAACCGCAGGTCTGAATTGACCTGCGGTTTGCCGCGATCGTCGACATGGGGGGTCACGGGACCCCCCCCCCCCCCGCGCATTTAGCCTAGGTGCCTGCTCAATGATTTGAGCAGGCACCGGGTTCCGATCACTGCCAGCCGCACGGCAGTGATCGAAAATACACAGGCCGTACATGTACGCCCTGTGTCCTTAAGTACCAGGGCACAAGGGCGTACCTGTATGCCCTATGTCCTTAAGGGGTTAAATGAATACCATGAACAACGTGAGTAAGGCTCCCTTGAGAAAGAGGGGAAGAATCAATAGCAAAAACACGAATCTCGTTCTCTAACGTGCAAATACTTAGTCCCAAACCCTCAAGAAACAGAGAGTCAATTAAATTTACCCCAGAACCACAATCAAGAAAAACATCAACAAACACATTTCTAGACTCTAGCGCCACCATAGCTGAAAGGAGAAAACGGGAACTGCAGGGAACTTGCATACCTGTCTGCTCTACCACACCATTCATACTACCAAGTGTGAGGGGAGTTTTTTTTCTTTTTCTTTTTTCTTTATCACTCTCCCCTGTGGTTCAAAATACGGACAAGAAAAAACAAAATGACCCCTCTTCCCACAATAGAAACATAAATTGTGCACTTTTCGAAATACTCTACTATCCGAATGGAAAGATATCTGACCTAACTGCATGGGTTCCTCCCCTACCCCAGAGTAACAAGCAATATCACCCTGGGCAGCTGGTGAAACAAAACCACCCGCGGGAGGAATCCCCTGCACGGAGGGACCCTTACACCTCTCTCTGATACGTCTATCCAAACGTATCGCCAAAGACATTGCGTTCTCCTAAGTATCTGGGTATTCATGAAAAGCCAGGGCATCTTTCAACCTTTCAGATAACCCCTGACAAAACTGGCTACGTAACGCGGGGTCGTTCCACCCCGACTCAGTAGCCCACCTCCTAAACTCTGTGCAGTAAACCTCAGCAGTATGTGTACCCTGTAGTAAATTACGTAATTTTGACTCTGCCATTGAAACTCGATCTGGGTCATCGTAAATCAATCCCAGGGCTTTAAAAAATTCCTCCACCGACCGGAGAGCCAGAGAACCGGGCGGCAGGGAAAAAGCCAAGGATTGCGCGTCCCCTTTCAGCAAAGACATGATGAAACCCACCCTCTGATCCTCATTACCTGATGAAAATGGGCACAATCGAAAGTACAAATTACATGACTCTTTGAAACGGAAAAAATCATCAGTACCCCCTGCAAATTTCTCAGGAAGAGCGACTTTAGGCTCCCCAACACTTTACCCTCTGACACTGTGTGACCATACTACGCAGATCCGCAACCTCCAGGGACAAACCCCTAATAAGCCCCCATCATGTTCCAGTAATAAGCCCCTCATCATGTGCCAGTAATAAGCCCCCATCATGTTCCAGTAATAAGCCCCTCATCATGTGCCAGTAATAAGCCCCCCCATCATGTGCCAGTAATAAGCCCCCCCCATCATGTGCCAGTAATAAGCCCCAAATCATGTGCCAGTAATAAGCCCCCCATCATGTGCCAGTAATAAGCCCCATCATCATGTGCCAGTAATAAGCCCCATCATCATGTGCCAGTAATAAGCCCCCCATCATGTGCCAGTAATAAGCCCCCCATCATGTGCCAGTAATAAGCCCCCCATCATGTGCCAGTAATAAGCCCCCCATCATGTGCCAGTAATAAGCCCCCCATCATGTGCCAGTAATAAGCCCCCCATCATGTGCCAGTAATAACCCACCCCTATGTGCCAGTAATAACCCACCCCAATGTGCCAGTAACAAGAGCCCTCCTAATGTGCCAGTAATAAGCTCCCCCATCATGTGCCAGTAATATGCCCCCCCAATGTGCTAGTAATAAGCCCCTCATTATGTGCCAGTAACAAGAGCCCCCCTAATGTGCCTGTAAAACGATTGTAAAAAAAATAAATCACTTAGGCCTCCTGCACACGACCGTTTTTTCCCCCCGTTTACTGGCCGTTTTTTGCGTTCCGTATACAGAACCATTCATTTCAATGGTTCCGCCAAAAAAACAGGATGTACTCCGTATGCATTCCGTTTCCGTATTTCCGTACCGTGAAAAGATAGAACATGTCCTATTCTTGTCCGCAAATCACGGTGCTTGGCTCTATTCAAGTCAATGGGTCCGCAAAAAAAAACAGAACACATACGGAAATGCATCCGTATGTCTTCCGTATCTGTTCCGTTTTTGCTGAACCATCTATTGGAAATGTTATGCCCAGCCCAATTTTTACTTTGGTTTGCCCCTTCGGGGGGATCCAGACCTCAACTGAGGCTCTGCAATAGACTGCATCGTAGTGCACTCTTTGTGTGGCACGTTGCACTGGTTGAAGAAAGTCATGTTCCTTGGGCTTTCAATAAAAAAACACACCTTTGAGTTTCTATGGATTTTAAACCTCTGGCAATAAACAATATTGTTCACTGTTGTTGACAGCAAGCAGAGTTATTGATAACAATGAGAAGTTGAATCACAAAGGGGGTCATTTATCTTTCCACCTAATTCGACTTTTAGGCATAATTTTTTTTTTTATAGATCCTTGTTGTGCAACTCAATTTGTAGGCCCATGCAATGTTCTAACACCTTCCTCTCGGAGAGGTGGCGGCTTGCGCCTCCTCATAAATTAGGCGCCTCCTCCGGCAGCGCAGGAGGTATCAAAGACTGGCGTCAAACGTTGGACTTTGATAAATGGCCCCCAAAGTCTATCAGAAACTTACAGAGCTTTCCATTGTACATTATTGTGGTTACCTATCCATTTAGAGAATGAGGGCCTCCTCTTCCCCACGACCTCCTTGCTTCCTTTCATTCCATGTAAACCCACTTCCAGGTCCAGCCCATTTCTCGGGGTTCCGCTGTCAGAACCGTTCCGATCTGATATTGACAGGTCATAAATTCCACTGCAATCTTTTACGGTCATTTAGAAACTTTTTAATCCCCCTGATAAAGTCGCCGAGTTCAGATTTACATTTTTTAATGCTTTTTTAGCCACTTTCTATTTTTATATATTTATTTCCGCTAATTGGCAGAAAATTAATGACGGAGCCGGGAGCAGATGCTTCCTGCAAGAAAAAAAATAAAAACGAAGCAGGTTTTGTGAGTTCTTTCTATATTTCCTGCGTCGGATACATTGTATAAAATACATCAAGAAGGCGGAGAACATGTGGCGGGTCAGGGATATGAAGGAGAAGCGACGCTGCAGATTGCAGAGGAGCACAAAGCTGAGCTTCTCCTCCGTCTAGCTCGCCTTTCTTTCAGCTGCAGGAGCTCGTAATTAGCGCTCAGGCCTCTGGGACCTAATTAACCGAATCAATTAACGGAAAAAAAATAACTAATAATAATGCGAGCAAGTCACCCTGACATTTGTCAGGCATTAGGAGAGGTGTCATGATAATGATGATCACCTCATTTGCAGTTCGCCATTACCCTGGTGAGCGCCGCGCAGATCTACGGAGCCCGGCTTTGCCGCTGAAGTTCTGACCCTCCGAGGAAGCTTTGACCTTTTTATTGAACACATAATCAATACGGTTTTCTCCTGTGCAGAAAAGAAAGCCTTTGTCTGTGCGGCCGCGTTCTTAACCTTCAGAGGAGCGCAGGCACAGCAGCTCAGGGAATATTAGCTGCTCCTGGGGCAAAGAGCAAGGTTTTATACTCCAGGGCCGGGACAAGCCATCTTATCAATAGTCGTGATGGCCTGCTGGCCGCAGTGGGGGTCTGCCGCTCGCTGCTACTTGAAGCCGAGTCTTTGTAGTTCTGATCCATTAGTTGCTGCATAGGACTGGGGGCATGCAAAGAGCACAGGGGGCTCCATAGCAGACTGGTGCCCCCTGCTGGTCCTGGTTTATATCATCACACCCAACTATTCCGAAGCATGCTGCCATCCCTTGTAGGAGAGGAAAGGTGACGTGGTCCTTGGCACTGTGAAAAGGGGAGATCTAAACAGGTTACCATAGCTTATTAGCCTGGACCCTTCTGATGGACCCCATAGAGCATACAGCCTGGCATATGAAGAGTCAGCGATTGTCCTGCTGCACATACCTGCCGATTCCTACAGATCACCAGCCTTGTTGGCAATACTGCACCACTGCAGAACCAGAAGGACTTGCCAGTGAGGAGTTTGCCCATTTCTACAAGTACTGATGCTAGTTGAAGTAGACATCTAAACATAGCCTTTACTGTGGTCAGAAGTATGTGCCCCCCTGAAAGTGCTTGGGGCTTCTGCAATGTCCAGAGAGAGTCATCAGCAGTAGATGTGGTCAAGCTCAGGAGTTGAGGTCTTAGAAGACCATCTCACCTACATTACCAGTCATCACATGCTAGAGTCACCCGGTTACCTACAAGAGTAGAGGGGATGTCCAGGAGTAACAACAGCTTGGCCCTGAAGAGAAGACCACATAAGAGATGCGTGGGATCATACAACAGTCACCACTGGCAGTGTGCACTTTATGGCAGTTGCAATGAATAGGAGTTAAAGTGTCTCTGTCACCAGGATCAACCCTATTAAACCAGACATACTGCCTGGTAGGGCTCATCATGCTGACTAAAACCATACCTTTCTTTTGTCTGTATGATAAAGAGTTGCAGATAAATCAGTGTTTTTATTCATATGCAAATTTGTTGGAGCACCAAGAGGCGGGACTGAGTCCTTGGAGCGCTGCTTTGTAACACCCACTGTGCTCTGCACACTCCCCCTCCCCTTGATTGACAGGTCTAGGCATCCTGAGGGCAGAGCTGAGTCCTAGAGCTGTGTGATAGTAATATCATTTACACTATGTACTATAGCTTCACCACACTAAGATCTGCTCAGAAAGCTCATCTACATATTATTCACAGACACAATATATGATTATACAGACACCAGTAATATGTGGTAATATTATAGCTTAGTGCCATACATGTAGAGATCACAGGCAAGACATACGTTTTCTTTCTGTTATGTTTTTTTCATCCTGGCCATTACTCATGAGTAAGGACCAGGATTGTGGGGTCCGAAACGCGTAGATTTACACTGTATTCTGCTTATGGATTTTACCGCTTGAAATAAAGAAAATTGCATTTTAAGCCCTTCCCGACCTATGACGTACTACTACGTCATGGGAACCACTTAGTTCCCGCAATTTGACGTAATAGTACGTCATAGTGATCGCGTGGGCACCGGAGCGGTGCGCGCGCGCGATCACTGCAGGGGCCCGGCAGTCCATGGTAGCCGGGCCCCTGCTGTATCCGCCGGCTGACCGCGACATAGAAGAGGTTTTACTGCTGTGGCGGGGACCCGATGCGACACAAGGCAGCCCGATGCCGTGCAGAGGCTGTCCAATGCCTTGCACGCAGTGGCGTCGCTACAGGTATTGCCCCCCCTTGGTTATTCCGTGCCCCCCCCCCCCCCCCGTTGATTCCCGGCCGTACCGCTGCCTTTCACTTTAAAACGTAAGGCTAAGGCCTAGTTCACACGAAAGCGTGTGACCCATGGCCGTATTGCGGCCCGCAAATCACGGATGCGGACCCATTCACTTCAATGGGTCCGCAAATCCGGAATCGCGGAACGGCCGCACGGGACGGGACACCTCGGAAGCACTACGGAAAGCTTCCGTGGGGTTACGTCCCGTACTTCCGTTCCGCAAAAAGATAGAACATGTCCTATCTTTTAGCGGAGCGGGCGGATCGCAGACCCATTAAAGTGAATGGGTCCGCGATCCGATGCGGCTGACCTACGGCCGGCGATCGTGCATTGCAGCCCGCTATTTGCGGGCCGCAGCACAGGCACGGGTCACACACTCGGCCTAAGACTCCGATCCGAATCATCAGTGATGCGCAGTGGCAGAGCGCACTGACATGACGCCAGACGCACGCCACCTTTAGATTCGCGCGCCGCCACCTGCCAGTCAATTCTGGTTTGCAGGCTCGGCGTTAGCCAGGACTAGGAGGAACCAGACAGACCAGTCGACCACGACAAGAGTACACAGGAGTGCGGCACGACAGCTGCGCTGAGGAGGTAATCAGAGAATTGAAGTTGAGGATTGAGAAGAATCTCCTCAAGTTTTTATACATTCTATTAAAGTGTTATAGATGGGGTTTGATCCCCTGGGCTGGGAATAAAGATGGGGGTGTCGCATCTCTACAGAGGGGCAATTATATATACTATAATCTCCTCAGGAGTATATGATTATAATTGATATAGTATATATAATTATATAATTTATCTATATGACAGCAGACAGGCAGCCTGATTGCAGCTTGCACTGCCTGGTGTGGTGGCATGCTGCTGACTGAGTAGAGTGCTGCGCATTTAACATTGTGAGGGGGGGGGGGGGGGTGCTGCTATTAATCGCATTGTGTCTTGAGGTGTCTGGCAGGACTGGGGGTGAACACAGGGCCATCCTCCATCACTTATTGTTATTAACCCCTCCCTTGCCAGCCCACCCAGCCCCATTTTGCTGTGTGTTCTGCTTTGAACTTTTTTGTAGTCCATGAAGGGGTTAATTAAGTGTTGGAAGGGGTGCGGGGTGTTATTGTGCATATTGTGTTTGGCAGCCATTTAACAAGTTTGACCACTTGGGTTTGAGCATGGTTGTGGTTGAGTGCCATCCACAGATCCCCCATAACAGTGTCATCCACAGATCCCCCATAACAGTGTCATCCACAGATCCCCCATAACAGTGTCATCCACAGATCCCCCATAACAGTGTCATCCACAGATCCCCCATAACAGTGTCATCCACAGATCCCCCATAACAGTGTCATCCACAGATCCCTGAAACAGTGTCATCCACAGATCCCCCATAACAGTGTCATCCACAGATGCCCATAACAGTGTCATCCACAAATGCCCATAACAGTGTCATCCACAGATGCCCATAACAGTGTCATCCACAGATGCCCATAACAGCGGGTCATCCACAGATGCCCATAACAGAGGGTCATCCACAGATGCCCATAACAGCGGGTCATCCACAGATCCCCCATAACAGGGTCATCCACAGATCCCCCATAACAGTGTCATCCACAGATCCCCCATAACAGTGTCATTCACAGATCCCCCATAACAGTGTCATCCGCAAGTGATCAAAAAGGCGTATGCCCCCCAAAATAGTACCAATCAGACCGTCACCTCATCCTGCAAAAAATGAGACCCTACCTAAGAGAATCAGTTAAAAAATAAAAAAGCTATGGCTCTCAGACTATGGAGACGCTAAAATGTCATTATTTCGGTTTCAAAAATGCTATTATTGTGTAAAACTTAAATAAATAAGACACATTAGGTATTGCCACGTGCGTAACGATCTGCTCTATAAAAAAGTCACATGACCTAATCCCTCAGGTAAACGCTGTAAAAATAAAAAATAAAAATGGTGCCAAAACATCAATTTTTTGGTTACCGTGCCTCACAAAAAACGTAATATAGAGCAATTAAAAATCATATGTACCCCAAAATAGTACCAATAAAACTGGCACCTTATCCCGTAGTTTCCAAAATGTGGTCACTTTTTTGAGTTTCTACTGTAGGGGTGCATCAGGGGGGCTTCAAATGGGACATGGTGTCAAAAAACCAGTCCAGCAAAATCTGCCTTCCAAAAACCATATGGCGTTCCTTTCTTTCTGCGCCCTGCCGTGTGCCCGTACAGCAGTTTACGATCACATGTGGGGTGTTTCTGTAAACCGCAGAATCAGGGTAATAAATATAGAGTTTTATTTGGCTGTTAACCCTTGCTTTACTACTGGAAAAAATGGATTAAAATGTAAAATCTGCCAAAAAATTTAAATTTTGAAATTTTATCTCCATTTTCCATTATTTCTTGTGGAACACCTAAAGGGTTAACAAAGTTTGTAAAATCAGTTTTGTATACCTTGGTCATTTTTGGGTGGTTTCTATTATGTAAGCCTCACAAAGTGACTTCAGACCTGAACTGGTCCTTAAAAAGTGGGTTTTGGAAATTTTCTAAGCCTTGTAACATGGGGAATGTAAAGTAATTACTATTTTTGAAGGTATTACTATCTATTATAAAAGTAGAGAAATATAAATTTGGAAATTTGATAATTTTTCAAACTTTTTGGTAAATTTGGTATTTTTTTATGAATAAAAATGATTTTTTTTAAACTTATTTTTACCACTGTCATGACGTACAATATGTGACAAGAAAACAATCTCAGAATGGCCTGTATAAGTAAAAGCATTTTAAAGTTATCACCACATAAAGTGACACATGTCTGATTTGCAAAAAAAATTGCCTGGGCAGGAAGGTGAAAACAAGTCTGGGGTTGAAGGGGTTAAAGAAGTTGGACTTTATCCATTTGTTTGCAAGTTGTGCTACTGCCGAGTCCAGGCTGTATCCGTGCTTTGGAAGTATTTAACGCAGGTGAACGCTGCAAAATTTTTTCAGCCTTTTAATATGGTTTTAAATAAAAGAGACAAAAATACATAACAGAAAGAAAACATATGTCCTGCCTGGGATCTCTACATGTATGGCACTAAGCTGTAACATTACCACTTATAGATGCATGTCTTTCCTATACTTATATAAAATAACACATATTACTGGTGTCTGTATGATCATATATTGTGTCTGTGAATAAAGCAGCGATATGTAGATGAGCTTTCTGAGCAGATCTCAGTGTGGTGAAGCTATAGTACATAGTGTATATGATATGTAGATGAGCTTTCTGAGCAGATCTCAGTGTGGTGAAGCTATAGTACATAGTGTATATGATATGTAGATGAGCTTTCTGAGCAGATCTCAGTGTGGTGAAGCTATAGTACATAGTAATAGAGTAATGAGCGAGCACTCATACCACTGAGGAAGGGAGAGTGAATCTACCCGTAACGCGTATGGTGAAACAAGTGATGTACCTGCATTGAAAAGCCTCCGATAATACTGTATGGCCATACAGAAGAAAATCTCTACAGTGAAGGATTAACTATTCTTATCGTCGAAAGCTGCACCAAAGGAAATTGCGGAACAGAGTGGCAACTCCCGCGATCTTTGGAACTCCCGCGAAATTTAAACCAGCCTGCTGTATGGAGCGACTGAATAAGCCGGCAAATATTTAAAGCTCCATTGAAGCAATAGGGAGACAGCAGACGCTAGACGGTAAGCCAAACATCGATTTAAAGTTTTCTCCAATCCAAAGCTCATATCGAGCTTAAAAGGATATGCTATAAGAGACTTTTCACATTATCAGGATTCCTGTGGACACTTTATGAACATATTGCGCTCCCAGTGAATACACCTACAACATTTTCAGTGACATTCAGTTTCCCAAATTGGGATAGAGCGCTAGAAGATAATACCCCCTCTTTCCCAAATAACAGCATATACTTGAAGTTTCTTGGTGTGATATATATTATTGAATTTATCGACACTATTGAGTCATATGAATATAGTGTTGATCATATCTACCACAATATATGTGATTGTAATGTTGTATATTATTGCTACATTGTTCTTATAAATTTTATTACTTGTATTTTATGGGGATATAATAAATATTTTCTGCACATGTCAATCTGGTTGCCCAGTGTATGAGTGCTCGCTCATTACTCTATTACTACATTTGCCTTTAAGAGAGGGTGGGGTGATTCCCTCTATATGAGCTTGCAGCACCATACCTTAACTACTTGCTAGTGAGCCACCACAACCTACCACTATTTTTTATAGTACATAGTGTATATGATATGTAGATGAGCTTTCTGAGCAGATCTCAGTGTGGTGAAGCTATAGTACATAGTGTATATGATATGTAGATGAGCTTTCTGAGCAGATCTCAGTGTGGTGAAGCTATAGTACATAGTGTATAGGATATGTACACACTAGGACACAGCTCTGCCCTCAGCATGTCTAGTCCTGTCAATCAAGGGGAGGGGCAGTGTGCAGAGCACAGGGGGTGTTACAGAGCAATGCTCCAAGATTTCAGCCCCGCCTCCTGGTGCTCCAACTTGTCATTTGCATATGAATAAAAACACAGATTTCTCTGCAGCTGTTTATTGTACAGCCAAAAGAAAGGTATCGTTTTAATCAGCATGATGAGCCCTACCAGGCAGCAGGACAGGTTTAATAGGGTTTATCCTGGTGACAGAGCCTTTTTAAACGACAGAGAAATGTCATAGACCGTTACCATCTGAGGGAGTAAACTGCATGCAGCCCGTCCCCCAATGACCATGAAGCCACACGGGAGCTGCATACAGGGCCTTAGGCTCCTTTCACACTGAGGTTTCCGTTGGGAGGATGTCTTGATGAAAACCTCAAGTGCATAAGTTGGATGGGAAAGCAGCCAAGCTAAAAAAGCATATCCCTCTCTGTGTGGAGAAGTAAAATATCATCATACCCAGTGGATACCAGAGGCCAGAAGCATGCTCTCGTGACATCCATCAGTGAAATGGGAATGTATGGATCCAGTTAACGTATACACTGGGACTTCAGGAACGTTTCCACTGCATACATTAAACGCATGTGATGTTCTGACCCCTAAGCCTTTTACACCACATAATCGCTAGCGAGCGTTCATAGGAAGGCTCATTATTAATTATATAGTGGTGTAAAGGTGTCGCCTATTACCCAATAAACGAGAAAAGTTCTCGTTTGTCAGGTCGTTAGATCGTTTGTGTAGGCACCTAAATCGTCGTTTGCCGGTGGCAGATGGTGCTGTCTAAACACAACCTTCTGCCGGCAAATAAAGAGTCTGAATGAGGAAGAGCAATGTCATTAGTGATCACTGCCCCTCATACTGTGGAGGAGATCACAGCATGTAAATGTGTCTCCTCCACTGACAAGCAGGCGATTGTCAGGAAGGAACACTTGTGTATGGGGACTAGTGATGGCATTAGTGATCACTGCTCCCCATACTGTGGAGGAGATCACTGCATGTAAATGTGTCTCCTCCACTGACGAGCAGGCAATTGCTGGGAAGGAACACTTCTTTTCCGATAATCGGCTGCTGAATTGTCCCGTGTGAAGGGACTATACTATTGTGCCTTATCAAGACCACCAGCTGTACACCAAGGAGGTAATTCATTTACACATCCCGTGTTGATCTGACCCAGGCTACACAGTAAAACTGAGAAGAAAATAGGAAGAGATAAAAACACCAAAACTGAAAATTTATATGTGACGTATCCAGATCCCGAGCTTTATTGAAGCTGCAGGTCAGACCAGATTATTATTTTTGTAGGAGGGACAACAGTCCTTGTGCTTTCACCGTATCGAGGCATCTTGGGGGTCATTTACTTAAAGAAATATGTCTAAATTAGGAGTATTTCTGGCGCAGATTGCGGCGCAGAGATTCATTGCGCCGCAATCTGCGACTTTTCCCTGCTGAAGGGGAGGGGTAGGCCCGTCTCATTCATCATTTTCTATGCCTGTTTTAGGCGTAGAAAATGGTCTAAATGTGAGACAGCTCGGAAGATGGCGTCGATTTAGACTGGCGCTGGATGCGCCAAAGTTATGTAGAGGCCCGCGCCTCTACATAACGTTAGTTTTAATAAATGACCCCCCCTTGTGTTTATGACACAGACAGTAACAGTATTGTGTGTGCATTATATGGTAGTATTATGTGTGCTCGGCATGGTAATATCACGTGTACATTGTATGGTAGTGTTATTTGTCCTCTATATATCAGTACCAGGGGCGGACTGGAAATTCAAAGTGGCCCTGGAAAAAATACAAAAATTGGCCCCGTTTTGTCCAAACTGATAGAAGGCAGGGCCAGCAATACCATATTGAGGCACATTATACCGCCCCAACGGAGCCAAATACCACAGTCCAGCACAAAATCCTGCCAGCAGCACAAAACACATCACCAAAAACTTCCACTGGGCGGCCGTGAGAAAGGTGCCCCCCCCCCCCCCCCCTCCTCCCGGGCATCGGCCCACCGGGAAATTTCCCTGTAAGGTCTATGGCCAATCCGCCCCTGATCAGTACTATGTGTCCTCTGGCTGGTATTAGTAAGTGTGCACTATATGTTAGTATTATGTGTACATTGTATGACAGCAATCAGTCTGCTCAGTATGGTAGAGTTATATGTGCACTGTATTGTACTGTTCTTTATTTGTTCTCTATATGGTAGTTTTCTATGTGCTCTGTATGACAGTATTATGTGTGCACTGTATGGCAGCGTTATGTGTTCTTTGTATGGTAGTATTATGTGTGCTCTGTATGATAGCATATTATTATTTATGCTCTGAATGGTATTATTATGTGTGCACTATATGTTAGTATTATGTGTACATTGTATGATGTGTATTATGTGTGCTCTATATGTTGATTTTCATGTGCTCAATATGGTAGACTTATATGTGCCTTGTATGGTTGTATTCTAGCTTCACTGTATGGTAGAGCTATTTGTTGTCTGTATGGTAGTATTACATGTGCACTGTAGGACATTCAGGGTATCATTATTTAGAAAGTGTATGACATTGTTTTGCGTGCACTGTATGGTGACACTGTAAGGCACTATTTCTGTCCCTGCAGGGTGGTAGTAATAATGCAGTGTATAGCAGAACTATTTCTGCACTATATGTCACACTCTGCCACAGTCTGTACCTTGAATTCTTCAGAACATGACATGTGGGCACTGAGGGGTTAACCCACTCCTCGCCCCTCCTGAGGGACGCTGACATTTTATGCGTTCCGTTTTCCTCGTCTTCTCCTGTCCCCCTCTCCCTCCACGTATCACATTACAATACATGCAGAGAGCGCCAAAGCGTGCTCTGCGCCGACATTCAGAGACGTACAGAAGCCTTTGCGGCAAGCAGCGAAGTCTTCTTCCATTTAACAATAGCGCGGTCCAGGCCGCGGATCACATTGTTAGCGCACAAAGAACCATTGCAAGGATAAATCTATTTAAGCCGGACAAAAAAAAAGAAAAAACTCTGAGCCGCGGAGCATTTGATGGCAATCACAGCCGCACACCGGGGAACGACAGAAAGGAATGAAAAGTCCCTTTTTTATATTACCTAAACTTTCGAGACAACATCCGCTCCTCCGCTTGATCTCCGCTATCTTTGGCTTTCACTAAGAAAAAGGGTTTTGAGGGAATTGAATTGAAAAGGTAGCGTTCGCTTGAAGGGCTTCGGCTGAGTTCTTCATGGTGTTTGAACGCAGTGGCCCCCAGGACTGCACAGGTTAACAAAAACTTCCCCCAAACTATTCGCAAGTGGCCCTTGTGTGACAAAATAGCTGCTTGAAAGGATCTTCATGGTAGGTAAGAACAGAGACTCGGCTGGGGAAGGAACCCACCATGGAAGAGGGGTGCATAGGGGGCAGAATCTATCGAGAATTTGCTGGATAAGACGCATAGATGATTAACACAGGGTCGGGAGTGTGTAAGATTTTCTATAATTGATTTCCACATCATCCGCCATTGTGTACCTCCTCCACATTAGCAGGGCAGAGACTCGCTGGGGTGAAGCACGAGTAGAAGCACCATATCTGTCAAAGCGCCATATTGTCTAAGCACATGGCAGGTAAACATGGCAGTTAGACAGGGCAGGAGACAGATATGTAATCCAAGACGCCCTTACACTCACCGCCGTGTTACCCCTCCATTTCACTCTCTCCACATCAGCCCCTCTCTCCTTCCCTCCCCCATGTGCAGCTCACATGCTTTATTCACTGTAAGAAGATACAGGGAATCATTGTGGATGGTAGGTATGTGTCACCGAGGTTCCTGGCCTCGGTGGAGTAAGGGCCAGTTTTCATGTGTCAGCAGCAATTGCTGTTTGACACTTTGCTATTTAGTATGGCTGTAAATAGCTGATCTGGGACGACTCTTACTGGGAGTAGTCAAAGTGCTGGGTGGGTGACTACTCCCCACGTTCCAGGCCAGGTTTTGTCAGGCCTATAAAAAAAAGCCAGCAGTGTCAGGTGTGGGGAATTATCTCTTTCTGACATTGGAGCTCTTGCAAGCTCTGTACCGGGATCTGAGCCTTGTGCCAGGCTGGAGACCTGAATCCGGGAGGACTGCTCTGTTTTGAGCTATCTGGGTGTGAACTAACACCAATACTGCAAATGAACTGTTGTACTGTGTATTTACAACAAGTGTGAATAAACACTGAAGTTTTTGAGTTATAAACTGGTCTTTGCCTCTATACTGCATTCGCTTGTCCTGACTACCAGAGCGAGTCCCCATATCACCTTCCTGATTCCTCTCAAGCCATCATGTCCTAGAATGCAGCACAAAAATCTCTCTTACAAATCACACGTCTGCTCTTTCTGTTCATACTTCTGCTTCTAACTTCAGGGGATATTTCTCCTAACCCTCGCCCACCATTTTCTAATTTCAACCTTCCCCATCTCCCATAGAAACCTTGCTAATCTCATAAACATCCGTTGTGAGTCCTCTCTTTCCTCTTTTAACTGTGCACTCTGGAATCCATGGTCAGTGTGTAAGAAGCTCCCCTACATTCATGACTTCTGCTTCTCCTGCTGCACTGTCTTACAGTGACCTTCATTTTTCATATACCCCCAGACCTGACAACAGATATGGTAGTGGAGTAGGTGTACTTCTTTCTCCACAATGCACTTTCCAGGTCATTCCTCCAGTACCATCACTCTCATTCCTATCTTTTGAGGTCCACACCCTCAGACTCTTTCATTCTCTCTCCCTCAGAGTGGTGGTTATTTACCGAGCCCCTGGCTCACCCACCCAGTTCCTGGATTACTTTGCTGCCTCGCTGCCATACTTCTGTAAAACCCCAGAGTGGTGTTACCACTTCTGCACCTTGCTTCGATCTTTTATGGGCTAACACAATGTCATCTGTGTATTTCTATCCAGGTCCTTTATATGATGCAATGATAATATTTCTATGTAACTGTTATAAATGTAATTTACCTGGTTCAACAGTAGGTGGCAGCAAACCCAGCAGAGCTATACTTAGCTAGAATGGAACCTTACATTCCATTCTAACCCCCCTCTGGAGAGAAGTGGGCGAGTCCTACTTCCTGCAGGAAGGGTGGGCAGAGGTTCCAGTTAGTCTAGCTTACCCTCAGCTAGGGAAAAGGTCAATCTTTGGAGGCTAAAGATTTAAGCCTCAGGATCCAGGAGCAAAGTTCCCAGGCATAACCTAGAGTGAAGTGCAGCATACAGAAGAAGCTGAGTTATACAGCCAGCCTGTCAGTACAGCAGAGTAAAAAAGAAACAGATATAGCAGGGTGGAGTTTGCCTGCCAGTTTTAATGCTAAAGCCTGCTGGAACCAAGACAAAGAATGTAAACCGTTTTGGAGAACGCTTATGCAAAGTAAAGCTGCCATTGAACTTCATCTCAAGGTCTGAACTCAAGTTCTTACTTAATCCCTCAATTATTCCCTTTATTTATTGGTTCTGAGTCAAAGCCGGGGGTCCAGTGGTATCCAGGTAGGAGCACCGTGACACACATAAAGAAACACTACAAGAAAATTTTGACTAGAACATTCAGAATCACAGGTGCATTCCGTGAAGCAAACATGATTATAAAAAAGAAAATGGCTGCACACCATTATACATACAAACAATAGATCTAAGAAATGGGGATCATTCTAAATAAAAGTGGTACAATACCTACTATAAATGAGACAATGGAAGCTCTTAGCGCACATATTTGATCAAACGTGTGTCGGGCCCATCTACCAGGCGTCAAGGTGGCTCCCGCAGATAGGTCCCTAACACTAAATATACTGCCTCTCTTTGGACTTACCTAAGCCTTTATAGTAGGTATTATACCACTTTTATTTAGAATGATCCCCATTTCTCAGCTCTATTGTTTGTATGTATAATGGTGTGCAGCCATTTTATTTTTTAAAATTATCATGTTTGCTTCATGAATATGCACCTGTGATTCTGAAGGTTCTAGTCTAAGTACTCTTGTAGTATATATTGAGGGTAGCACCCCTTTTAGACTGAACATGCCTATCTACCTGGGACTTCTGAGCAGAGTACGTATGTAGCTGGTTCCTACACTGCCCTGAATACTGTAGGCTTAATAAAGTCCAAAGAGAGGCAGTATATTAAGTGTTAGGGACCCGTCTGCGGAAGCCACCTTGACGCCTGGTAGATGGGCCCGACACGTATGTGCGCTAAGAGCTTCCATTGACTCCCTTATAGTAGGTACGATACCACTTTTATTTAGAATGATCCCCATTTCTTAGATCTATTGTTTGTATGTATAATGGTGTGCAGCCATTTTCTTTTTTATATACATAGAGAAACAGGCCGCACTATACCACTCTGCATTTCCTACACCTGGGACGCGGTATATATAGAGGGCCCTGGAGGGAGGCTGCCCGTTGCACTTCTTGTCTTCAGAGCTACCAACTCTCATTTTGGGTGACTTTAACATCCCCTATGTCCTCATCTGCGTCCCAGCTTCTATCTCTAATCTCCACTCATGGACTTTCAATCTCTGATGCATAAACATAGTAACACACTTGACCTGGTCTTTTTCCGGCTCTGCTCTATTTCCGACTTTACTAACTCTCCTCTCCCGCTCTCTGACCACAACCTTCTCTCTTTCACTGTCCGAACTAGTCATCCGTCACTCCTACTTATCATACATTCAGGGCCGGTGCTACCATAAGGCAGACCAAGGGGCTTCCTTAGGGCGCACCCTGGGGGAGGGCGGAAAAATTTACCTTCTTTTTGTTTTTAAATCACTTACTTGTGAGTTGCGTCGCAGTGCCGCCGGCCACCCGCCCCGGCCTGTGTGTGCTGTGGGGCCCCGACCCTCACTCACAGAGCGGCACGAGCACGGCAACACGGTCTCTGGGTCAGGCCAGGGGGGTGTGACTGGCGAGTGGCGCAGCGGTGGCAGGGACTGGAGCAGGGACTGGAGCTGACTGTGTCTGTGAGTCTGACTCACACACAGACAGATTTCCATAGCAGCAGGACAGGTGGGTAGGTGATCATTACACAAACAACTATCATAAATGGAGGGGGGGGGTATGGTGACCGTGACATGATGGGAGGGGGGACAATGTCTGTAGTCTGTGACACGGGGATGGTGCCAGGGCCGGCTGGGGGGGGGGGGGGAGAAATGTGACACAATAGGTGGTAAGGACAAGGAAGTGATCATGATGTGACACGAAGGGGGTGATGTGACATGCTTTGGAGGGGGTGAAATGTGACAAGGAGGGGGAGAAATGTGACATGGAGGGCTGATGTGACATACTTTAGGTGATTTGACATGGAGGGGGAAAAATGTGACATTGAGGCCTTTAGGGGCAGAAATGTGACATTGAGGGGTGAAATGTGACATTGAGGGGGAGAAAGTTGACATGGAGGGGGAGAAATGTGACATGGGGGTGATGTGACAGAGGGGATTATGTAAAAAGAAGGGGGAGAAATGTGACATGGAAGGGGGGAAATGTGACATGGGGGCATGATGGCTTACATGGGGGGCTGATGGATGGGGGCTTATGGTCTGACATGGGGGGCTAATTGCTGACATTGGGGCATGATGGCTGACATGGGGGCATGATGGCTGACATGGGGGCATGATGGCTGACATGGGGGCATGATGGCTTACATGGGGGGCTGATGGTCTGACATGGGGGTCTAATTGCTGACATGGGGGGCTAATTGCTGACATGGGAGCATGATGGCTGACATGGGGGTCTGATCTGAGGTCTGATTAACATTGGGGGTCTGATTGCTGGTCTGACCTGAGGTGTAATGGAAAATATTTTTTTCTTATTATCCTCCTCTACCAGGACCACATAGAGGAGAGGCCAGCTGCTGCAGACGGGACCAGGGCCAGGTGAGCTGCGAGGGGGGTCCTTCTGCGTGAGTTCTGTATTTTTCTCACACCCATCGCTTGCAAGGGCTGTAATCGTCTGAAAGTATGAACAAGAATAGGACTTGCTCTGTAATTTGCAGAGCAGTTGAAAAAATTCAGCCCCATAGAAATGAATGGGTCAGAAAATGGCGGTTGTGTGCATGCGCTATTTGCCTTCTTATGATTCTTTACATTGATTTTGGTTTGTTTTTTAATTGTGCCTTTTATCTTGCTTATTTTTAAGCCATATCTACATAAAACATGAAAACCTCTCTGCTTTCACATGGCCAAACTATTGGAGCATTTTAGGGTTTGTATTACGGCTGCAACAAACGGACAACAATGGGTCAACTGAACCATAGAGTTCAACTTCTGGGGCGAGGGCGCCAAAATGTAGCTTCGCTTGTGTTGGCAAAAATCCTTGCACCGGCCCTGCATACATTCAGAAACTTACAGACTCTCTACAGTCATCAGTGTCCCCAATTTCTTCCCTCTCCTGTCTGTCTGCCAGACAATAGAAATAACACCCTCAGAAGTGCCCTTGGATGAAGTAGCGCCCCCTCCACCCAGAACCTCCTAGTATAGACCTCTGTGCTGAAGATCTGGCTACCTACTTTAAATGCAAAATTAAAAATATCTAGCAGGAAAACATCTCCCAGCCCCTAAGTGTCATTGATCCCCTTCTCTACTGCATCTCCTATAGCTCACTCCCCACATTCAACCAGGTCACAGAAGAAGTCTCCAGGCTCCTCTCTTCTTGTCCTACCACATGCACTACTGACCCCATTCCCTCACACCTACTCCAGTCTCTCTCCCTATCTGCCACCACTAGAGATGAATGAATTTCTCAAAAATTCTATTTGGCCGGATCGCCGAATTTTTCTAATAAATTTGGTTCAATCCGAATTTATTTGCGGCGAATCGTGTTAAAAAACAGCTATTTCCTGGCTGCAGAGAGCCTTTACAGCGGTGTAGAACACTGTCTGTATAGCGGTGTAGAACACTGTGCCTTTACAGTGGTGTAGAACACTGTGCCTATATAGCGGTGTAGAACACTGTGCCTGTATAGCGGTGTAGAGCACTGTGCCTGTATAGCGGTGTAGAACACTGTGCCTTTACAGTGGTGTAGAACACTGTGCCTGTATAGCGGTGTAGAACACTGTGCCTGTATAGCGGTGTAGAACACTGTGCCTGTATAGCGGTGTAGAACACTGTGCCTGTATATCGGTGTAGAACACTGTGCCTGTATAGCGGTGTAGAACACTGTGCCTGTATAGCGGTGTAGAACACTGTGCCTTTACAGTGGTGTAGAACACTGTGCCTGTATAGCGGTGTAGAACACTGTGCCTGTATAGCGGTGTAGAACACTGTGCCTTTACAGTGGTGTAGAACACTGTGCCTGTATAGCGGTGTAGAACACTGTGCCTATATAGCGGTGTAGAACACTGTGCCTGTATAGCGGTGTAGAACACTGTGCCTGTATAGCGGTGTAGAACACTGTGCCTGTATAGCGGTGTAGAACACTGTGCCTGTATAGAGGTGTAGAACACTGTGCCTGTATAGCGGTGTAGAACACTGTGCCTGTATAGTGGTGTAGAACACTGTGCCTGTATAGCGGTGTAGAACACTGTGCCTGTATAGCGGTGTAGAGCACTGTGCCTGTATAGCGGTGTAGAACACTGTGCCTGTATAGTGGTGTAGAACACTGTGCCTGTATAGCGGTGTAGAACACTGTGCCTGTATGGCGGTGTAGAGCACTGTGCCTGTATAGTGGTGTAGAACACTGTGCCTGTATAGTGGTGTAGAACACTGTGCCTTTACAGTGGTGTAGAACACTGTGCCTGTATAGCGGTGTAGAACACTGTGCCTGTATAGCGGTGTAGAACACTGTGCCTGTATAGTGGTGTAGAACACTGTGCCTGTATAGTGGTGTAGAACACTGTGCCTGTATAGTGGTGTAGAACACTGTGCCTGTATAGTGGTGTAGAGCACTGTGCCTGTATAGTGGTGTAGAACACTGTGCCTGTATAGTGGTGTAGAACACTGTGCCTGTATAGCGGTGTAGAACACTGTGCCTGTATAGTGGTGTAGAACACTGTGCCTTTACAGTGGTGTAGAACACTGTGCCTGTATAGCGGTGTAGAACACTGCGCCTGTATAGCGGTGTAGAGCACTGTGCCTGTATAGCAGTGTAGAACACTGTGCCTGTATAGCGGTGTAGAACACTGTGCCTGTATAGTGGTGTAGAACACTGTGCCTGTATATCGGTGTAGAACACTGTGCCTGTATAGCGGTGTAGAACACTGTGCCTGTATAGCGGTGTAGAACACTGTGCCTTTACAGTGGTGTAGAACACTGTGCCTGTATAGCGGTGTAGAACACTGTGCCTGTATAGCGGTGTAGAACACTGTGCCTTTACAGTGGTGTAGAACACTGTGCCTGTATAGCGGTGTAGAACACTGTGCCTGTATAGCGGTGTAGAACACTGTGCCTGTATAGCGGTGTAGAACACTGTGCCTGTATAGCGGTGTAGAACACTGTGCCTGTATAGCGGTGTAGAACATTGTGCCTGTATAGCGGTGTAGAACACTGTGCCTGTATAGTGGTGTAGAACACTGTGCCTGTATAGAGGTGTAGAACACTGTGCCTGTATAGTGGTGTAGAGCACTGTGCCTGTATAGGGGTGTAGAACACTGTGCCTGTATAGCGGTGTAGAACACTGTGCCTGTATAGCGGTGTAGAGCACTGTGCCTGTATAGCGGTGTAGAACACTGTGCCTGTATAGCGGTGTAGAGCACTGTGCCTGTATAGTGGTGTAGAACACTGTGCCTGTATAGCGGTGTAGAACACTGTGCCTGTATAGGGGTGTAGAACACTGTGCCTGTATAGGGGTGTAGAACACTGTGCCTGTATAGCGGTGTAGAACACTGTGCCTGTATAGCGGTGTAGAACACTGTGCCTGTATAGCGGTGTAGAACACTGTGCCTGTATAGCGGTGTAGAACACTGTGCCTGTATAGCGGTGTAGAGCACTGTGCCTGTATAGTGGTGTAGAACACTGTACCTGTATAGTGGTGTAGAACACTGTGCCTTTACAGTGGTGTAGAACACTGTGCCTGTATAGCGGTGTAGAGCACTGTGCCTGTATAGCGGTGTAGAGCACTGTGCCTGTATAGCGGTGTAGAGCACTGTGCCTGTATAGCGGTGTAGAGCACTGTGCCTGTATAGCGGTGTAGAGCACTGTGCCTAAATAGCGGTGTAGAGCACTGTGCCTGTATAGCGGTGTAGAACACTGTGCCTTGCAGTAACACCCATAGGGAGTCTGCTGTGGTAGTGAAACAATACTGTGAGTCCGTATGACACGCAGATGACAGGCGTCGCTGATTCCACATTGATGTCTGCAGAACCTGTTCTATTAAACGCTTATACAAGTAGAGCCCCCGACAGAGCGGAGAGGGGGTCAGCAGTAAGTTTGTGTTGACGTCACTGATTATTTTGCTCTTCCTCTGATCCGTCAGAACAATAACCCCCAAAAAAGGATTTTGTCTGTGCAGCATCCGCCTTCACTCGGTCAGCATTTGGTCAGTAATCCATCAGTATTGCTAAAGCCCAAAAAAAAACTGGAGTGGAGAAGTCCACAGAGTGGCCCTATGACATAGTGGTAATGTTGAAGCAGCATGAGGAGACCACAGAGTGGCCCAATGACAGAGTCTGGAGGTGGCAGCAGCAGCATCAAGAGCAGGCCACAGAGTGGCACAATGACAAAGTGCAGAGGTGGCATCATCATCAAGAGGCCACAGAGTGGCACAATGACAGAGTCTGGAGGTGGCAGCAGCAGCAGCATCAGGAGGAGGCCACAGGGTGGCACAATGACAGTGTGGAGGTGGCAGCAGCAGCATGATGAGACCACAGAGTGGCACAATGACAGAGTATGGAGGTAGCAGCAGCATCAGAAGGAGACCACAGAGTGGCACCATGACAGTGTGTAGGTGGCAGCAGCAGCATCAGGAGGAGGCCACAGGGTGGCACAATGACAGTGTGGAGGTGGCAGCAGCAGCATCATCATGAGGCCACAGAGTGGCACCATGACAGTGTGTAGGTGGCAGCAGCAGCATCAGGAGGAGGCCACAGGGTGGCACAATGACAGTGTGGAGGTGGCAGTGCAGCCAGCCAGTCGCAGGGGCAACACGTGAGGTTCACGGTGGGCTGATGAGGGGCCAATTGATATAACACACAGTTCATCAGTTTACTCACGGTTAGCAGAAAGCCTCCCTGGGCCGGCAGCGCAGTGTTGAGGTGGACAGCACGAGATCCTCCGGGGCACGCTCTGTGGTAGGAAGCATCAGCCAAGATGGTGGTTGAGGTGCCCTTGATGTTAGGGGTGCTTAGGGTGCTTGTTGCGGCTGAGTCCCTTGATGGTTTTTGTCGTGATGCCAGTACCGTTAGTTTTCAAATATTTTATTGTGAAAACATATAAATGTCATCTTCATATACAAATGAAGTTACTTCAAGGCGTGCTCAAGCACAGGGCGGCATAGAATCTGACATATACATGCTCATGTTACAGCGTTAGTTTTATAACAGAACAGAAACAAAAACAAGCAAGAGAGATGACATTACATCTTTGTCAATATAATCCAACGCCAGTACCGTTAATGGTGGTACAACCATAGGTAGTAATAATGAGGTAGACAGTGGTAAGGTGCAACTCACAACTTTTACTTTGGATGTCTTTTAGTTGCAGTAGTACAAATGTCTCTAGATGGTACAGAGTTATTTCTGCAAATCCACTGTTGTAGGCTTGTCAGGTTTCTTGGGTTTTGGACCAGTAGGTTATTTCAATATCAGTGGAATCTTGGTGAGGTTGCCGGAGGCTAGGGTATCCTTCACCTAAAATATCCCAAACGTCTTTTATGCCTGGTTCACGGCTTTTATACTTTGGATGAGTTTAAATTTGTCCTTTTCTCTTGTCCCTTTCTGGACTAAGACTAGTGTTGATCACGAATATTCGAATTTTTATCGCGAATATAGGTACTTCGAAAATTCGCGAATATTTCGAATATAGTGATATATATTCATAATTTCGAATATTCACATTTTTTTTTAATCAGTACACATGATCCCTCCCTGCTTCTAGCTTGTGGGCCAATGAGAAGGCTGCAGTATATTTGACTTTAGGAGTAGTGTTGTTTGCAAATTTTCATAATGCGAATTTTTCAACTTACAACTATTAGACAAAGAAGATTATAGCACTATATTAGCTAAATTGCTCTATATTCATATTTTTTTGAATATTCGCTATATTGCTATCACTTTGTTTTTTCGAATATTCGTAATATTCTAAAACAAGAATATATAGCAATATAGCGAATATTCGAAGAAAAAAAACGAATATAGAGCAATTTAGCTAATATAGTGCTATAATCTTCTTTGTCTAATAGTTGTAATTTTTTTCTCATCTGAAGTTCAGATTGGAAAAAAATTGCAACTATAAAAAAAAGATTATAGCACTATATTAGCTAAATTGCTCCTTATTCGTTTTTTTTCTTCGAATATTCGCTATATAGCTATATATTCTTGTTTTAGAATATAAGAATATTCGAAAAAACTAAGTTATAGCAATATAGCGAATATTCTAAAAAAAAAAACGAATATAGAGCAATTTAGTTAATATAGTGCTATAATCTTCTTTGTCTAAGGCTACTTTCACACTACCGTTCAGAGCGGGTCCGTCTGATGTCTGCCCAGACGGATCCGCTCATATAATGCAGACTTGGGATCCGTTCAGAACGGATCCGTCTGCATAAGGCCTCCTGCACACGACCGTTGTGTGCACCCGTGGCCGTTGTGCCGTTTTCCTTTTTTTTTCGCGGACCCATTGACTTTCAATGAGTCCGTGGAAAAAACTGAAAATGCACCGTTTTGCAGCCGCATCCGTGATCCGTGTTTCCTGGCCGTGAAAAAAATATGACCTGTCCTATTTTTTTCACGGCCAACGGTTCACGGACCCATTCAAGTCAATGGGTCCGTGAAAGAACACGGATGCACACAAGATTGGCATCCGTGTCCGTGATCCGTGGCCGTAGGTTACTTTTTATACAGACGGATCCGAAGATCCGTCTGCATAAAAGCTTTTTCATAGCTGAGTTTTCACTTCGTGAAAACTCAGAACCGACAGTATATTCTAACACAGAGGCGTCCCCATGGTGATGGGGACACTTCAGGTTAGAATATACTAAAAGAACTGTGTACATGACTGCCTCCTGCTGTAGTTAACACATTAGTGGCCAGTGGGCCCCCCCCTGTAGTTAACACATTGGTGGCCAGTGCGGCCGGCCCCCCTCCCTCCCCTGTAGTTAACTCGTTGGTGGCCAGTGGGCCCTCTCCCCTCCCTCCCCCTCCTAATTAACATCTCCCCCCTATCATTGGTGGCAGCTGAGTGTACCGATCGGAGTCCCAGTTTAATCGGTAAGTATAATGGTTCTACAAATTGCTAAGTAACCATGGCAACCGGGACTGCAGTAGCGTCCTGGTTGCCATGGTTACCGATCGGAGCCCCAGCGATTAAACTGGGACTCCGATCGGTACACTCCGCTGCCACCAATGATAGGGGGGAGATTTTAATTAGGAGGGGGAGGGAGGGGAGAAGGCCCACTGGCCACCAACGAGTTAACTACAGGGGAGGGAGGGGGGGCCCACTGGCCACCAACGAGTTAACTACAGGGGAGGGAGGGGGGCCGGCCGCACTGGCCACCAATGAGTTAACTACAGGGGAGGGGGGGGCCCACTGGCCACCAATGAGTTAACTACAGGGGAGGGGGGGGGGCCGGCCGCACTGGCCACCAATGAGTTAACTACAGGGGATGGAGGGGGGGGCCGGCCACACTGGCCACCAATGTGTTAACTACAGGGGGGGGGGGGGGGGGGGGGGGGGGGGGGGGGGGCGGGGGGGCTGCCCCCTGCTGCCTGGCAGCACCTGCCAGGCAGCAGGGGGCTGTCATGTACACAGTTCTTTTAGTATATTCTAACCTGAAGCGTCCCCATCACCATGGGAACGCCTCTGTGTTAGAATATACTGTCGGATTTGAGTTTCACGATGTAACTCAAATCCGACGGTATATTCTAACATAGAGGCGTTCCCATGGTGATGGGGACGCTTCAAGTTAAAATATACCATCGGATTGGAGAAAACTCCGATCCGATGGTATATTAACTCCTGACTTTACATTGAAAGTCAATGGGGGACGGATCCGTTTGAAATTGCACCATATTGTGTCAACGTCAAACGGATCCGTCCCCATTGACTTGCATTGTAATTCAGGACGGATCCGTTTGGCTCCGCACGGCCAGGCGGACACCAAAACGACTTTTTTTTCATGTCCGTGGATCCTCCAAAAATCAAGGAAGACCCACGGACGAAAAAACGGTCACGGATCACGGAAAAACGGGACCCGTTTTTGCGGACCGCAAAAAAATACGTTCGTGTGCAGGAGGCCTTATATTGTAGAAAAAATTCAAAGTGTGAAAGTAGCTTCAGACGGATCCGTCCAGACTTTACATTGAAAGTCAATGGGGGACGGATCCGTTTGAAAATTGAGCCATATTGTGTCAACTTCAAACGGATCCGTCCCCATTGACTTACATTGTAAGTCTGGACGGATCCGCTTGCCTCCGCATGGCCAGGCGGACACCCGCTTGCCTCCGCATGGCCAGGTGTCCGCTTGCTGAGCGGAGCAGAGGCTGAACGCTGCCAGACTGATGCATTCTCAGCGGATCCGCGTCCACTCAGAATGCATTAGGGCAGTACGGATGCGTTCCCGCGCCGCTTGTGAGCCCCTTCAAACGGAGCTCACAAGCGGACACCCGAACGCTAGTGTGAAAGTAGCCTAATAGTTGTAAGTTGAAAAATTTGCAATAAAAATTCGCATTACGAACATTCGCATTACGGAAATTTGCATATTACACGATCATTACCTTGACGATTTTTTTAGTAAAAAAATCATAGAATATAACGAATATTCGAATTTGCGAATATTCAACGAATATTCTACAAAATATTCGCTAAATATTGCGAATTCGAATATGACCCCTGCCACTCATCACTAAACTTCTTTTTACAGCTGACGTGCTGGATCTGCACCTTTCCACTCTCTCAGTGTCAATATCCACACTGATCTTCACACTGACCTGTGGTGTCAACTGAACCTGTAACTACTCTGAACTGACCTGTCTCACTAGGCCTGACCTGGATATATATAGGACCTGAACTTTATCCCCATCTAGTAGTGGGATGTATAAATTACACCTAATAGGCCTTTTAACAGGGATTTTGCAGATACACAAATGCAAAGTTATACCATACTGTACAATGCAATTGTTAGGATCAAAAAGTACTTTTAAGCAGTGCCCACACACACGTAGTGGGACGCTGCAGCAGCAGCATCAGAAGGCCACAGGGTGGCACAATGACAGTGTGGAGGTAACAGCAGCATCAGGAGACCACAGAGTGGCAAGGTGAAATAGTGTTGAGGTGGCAGCAGTATCAGGAGACCACAGAGTGGCGCAATCACAGAGTGTGAAGGTGGCGGCAGCAGCATCAGGAGGAGGCCACAGGGTGGCATAATGACAGTGTGGAGGTGGCAGCATCAGGAGGCCACAGAGTGGCAAGGTGACATAGTGTTAAGGTAGCAGCAGCATCAGGAGACCACAGAGTGGCAAGGTGACATAGTGTGGAGGTGGCAGCAGCATCTGGAGACCACAGAGTGACCCGGTGACAGAGTGGGGAGGTGGGTGGCAATACCAGTACCAGCTGAAGATGGTGGGTGAAAAAAGGAGAATTTGGCATCAGATGTGTGGCATCAGGTGGGTGGCAGCATCAGAATAGTAGCTGAGGCAGGTAGCCAGAAGAAACCGGTCTCTTTTGTCAAAGTGTTGGTGTGGCACCATGGATGATCTAGTTTGATGCATCAGGCATTGGTGGGTGGAAATCTTGGCTGATCCACACCTGATTTATCTTGACAAAGGTCAGTCTCTCCACATTTTGGGTGGACAGGCAAGTTCTTCTTGGGGTAACTATGGCCCCCACCGCACTAAACACCCGCTCTGATGTCACACACTACTAGCCGGGCAGGACAGCTTTTCCTGGGCAAACTCAGCCAGTTGCGGCCACAAATATAGTTTGGCTGCCCAGTAGTCCAGCGTATCTTTAATGTGGGGTGGCAGGGTGTTGTCCAAGTATGCCACCACCTGCTGGTTCAGGTCCTGCTCCAGGTCTAGCTGCTGCTGCTTCTGGTGAGCAGTTTCTTCACTAGGCGGGTAAAAAATGCTGCTCATCAGCGACTCTAGACTCAGGTTGCTGCTGATGGAGCTGGAACTGCTCCTACCCCCCCACCCTGCCACAGCAGCCATGGCAGAGGAACGTGAGCGCAGATGGCCCCGCCGGTCAGTCCTGCGAGAGGATGAACAATGGCGCAGATAGGCAGCGGCGAACTAACTACATAGGGTATCTCTATAGTAGTTCAGTTTGTCCTCCCTCTCAGCAGGTGTAAAAAAGGCCCACAAGGCTCCAACAAGGTGGAGAGCCAGAAGTCATCCCTCTGCCGAATTGTGAAAATTCAGCTGTCACTACGCAAGCAAGTGAGCATGCATCGGGCCATTTGTGCAAGTGACTCAGAGGGACTCCTTGTCTCCATCTCCACTGCATACTGCCACGGTGTGTCTGGGTCCTCTGCCTCGTCTTCCTCATCGCCCTGTAGCTCCTCTGGCTGCTCCTGCTCCTCCTCTCCTGCCACCCATTTTGCTACACAATGCTTGTGCTCCAATGTCCTCCTCCTCCTCCAGTTCAGCCCCCACAGGGCTCATGTGGCCATGAGATCTAGGCACCACATCTCCAGTCCCCTGACCAGCCAGATTTACCACCATCTGTTCCAGGACATGAAGCAGTGGGATGACGTTGTTCATCCCATAGTCCTGGCGAACCTGAAAAATAATGTGGTCTCCTCCAAGGGTCTGAGAAAACGGCAGGTGTCATGCATGAGCTGCCACTGGCTTACATCGAAGTTACACAGGGGAGTACTCCTGTCCGCTTGGATCATCAAGAAATCGTTGATGGCCTTTCTCTGTTCATATAGTCGGTCCAACATATGGAGGGTGGAATTCCAACGGGTGGAAACATCGCATATCAGCCTATGTTGGGGGGTGCCGTTCTGCAGCTCAAAGAGGGGGTGCTTTGCGGTGTACGAGTGGCTGAAGTGCATGCAAAGTTTCCTTGTAATTTTTTGAATGTCTTGCAGATGGGTGAAAGACTTCAGGAACCGCTTGACAACCAGATTGAACACGTGTGCCGTGCGCTGCTTGACACAGCGTCAACACCATGTTCTTCCCATTGTCGGTCACCATGGTTCCAATTTTAAGTTGTCACGGAGAAAGCCAGGATTCGATTTCTTGCTGAAGGACATGGAGCAGTTTCTCCCGTGTGTGACTCAGTTCGCCCAGGCAAACGAGGTGCAAAACAGCGTGACACTGCCGTGCCCTGCACATGTGGTATGCTGGAGGGGCACTGTGAATTGTTCCTGCAGTGGAGGCTGAGGACATGGTGGAGGATGAGGAAGCAGAGGCGGACATTTTCGCTGGACCAACGGCGTGACAACGTGGAGGCGGAAGTGGCGTCACCTGGCCAAGTTGCTGGTGTGGCTGTGCAGGAACCACATTCACCCAGTGGGCCGTAAAGGACATGTATTGTTCCTGACCGTAGTTACAGCTCCACACGTCGGCACTGCCGTGCACTTTGGCAGACACCGACAGGCTCAGGGACTGACCCACCTTCTGTTCTACATACTGTACGTGTGCTGGGCTGGTAAATGATGGCTTGGGACTCTCCACCTCGGCTCGGCACAAGCCATCAGTTCTCTGAAAGGTGCAGAGTCCACCACTTGGAAAGGGAAGGACTGCAGTACCAGCAAATTGGACAGGAGCAACTTCAGCTTCTGCAGCGTTGGATGAGTGCACGCATACTGTTGTCTCTTGGCAATCGCTTCAGTAATCGATTGCTGACGGAATGACTGACGAGGAGTAGGAGGAGGAGGAGCAGGAGCATCAGGACCAGCAGATGATGGGAAGGACAGACAGCTCCCTTCGACTGAGGTGGTGGAGCCTTGACTGCCTGAAACTGGGTGATGCAGCGTTTGCTGCGGCAGGCTGGACCACCACATCAGAGCCACGGTTCTCACAGGCCACTTAATGGTGACGCTGCATGTGTTTACGCAGGGCCGTGGTGCCAACATTGGCGCCCTGGCCACGCTTCACCTTCCCCACAGATTCTACATATGGCCATGTTCACCTCCTCCGGCGGCTTAACAAAAACTGCCACACCATCGAGTAGGTGACTGACTGCTACCGCCGCTGCCTCCGTCAACCTCTGCACCACTACTTCCCGGGCAGGTAGGCTGCTGAAAAGCGGGTGGTCTACCCTGGGCACGTTTGTCTCCCGACCTCCCACTGCTGCGACCCTGCTGACTCCCAGCCACTCTAGCGACTTGCTGGCTTTGCCGCTGCCTCACGCACAAGCTGCCACCCATTTCTTCCGAGTACTGTCTGCACGTCACTGATGTCATCCTCATCGGTCTCTAGGTCGCAACACCAGCTCCCATGCCACTCTCCTCATCACTACTTGCCCGCCTACCGGAGGAAGCGGCTGGCCAGTAGCTGCTGACTGTCCTCTAGTAGCTCGTCCTCGCTGTATAGTGGAGCTGAGCCCACAGCATATAATACTTCTCTGGCTGAGGGAACAGAAAAGGACAGAGGCAGGGTGAGGACAGGTGAGGGCACTGAGCATGCTCCCGGGCCATGCCAACTAAGGGTTGTGTCTGACGAACCCTCCGACTCTTGGCTGGGGGTGTCTGACGTCACTTGGGACGAAGTCGAAGATCGAGTCAACCAATCAAGAACCGCTGGGTTGCTGGTCAAGACACGACCACTAGCTGACACTGGGAGCTCAGGCCTCTCGCTGCGACCCCTGCTACCACGGCCCCTTACTCTGCTGCGACCTCTGCCTGCGCCAGAAACATTTAGGCCTCTGCCCCTCCCCTGGCACTTCTCTGCCTGACATACTGTTAACTCAAATAAATAAAAAGGAAGTTAAAACACCCCAAAAAAGGGCTGTAATTTTCTCACTTCACCACACAATGGCTAATAAGCCCTTTTTTTGCCACTAATACACGCCACAAAAGGCTTTAGAACTTATAACTGCACCGCTGAACAGCAAATATATATATTTTGTTCCACTAACATACGTTAAAAAGGGCTGTTATTTTCGCACTTTACCACACAACGTTCCCACCAGTACAAGCGAAAAAATGCTTTAGAACATATAACTGCACTGCACAAGGGCAAATAAGACGTAGAAATATTCCCCTGTAATAACCCCTGTTAATGGCGGTATCAAACAGCACCTGCACCCCAATAACAAGAACGGTTTGCTGGAATTACAGAGCTGTATAATGGCAATGTGGATGCGCAGTCAGTGCAGCAAGGTGTAATAGGATTGTTCCTATTCCTCAGGCTGCAACCTCCCCGACTGAACCCTGTTCTGCTTCAATACTGTGGAATGATTCCTCCCTGTCCTTTCCCTGAACTTCTATACAGCAAAATATACGTTTTCAAGTCTTTCCTAGAACTGTCCCTAGCGCCTGCTGACATCTCTCCCTGCACTAAGTACACTGGAAAATGGCAGAATCCAGGATGGCTGAGGCTTTTTTTAGTTCCTTGCTCCATGTCCTCACACGTGCAGCAGGCATTTTAGAAAAGAAATTGATTTGGTACCACGAAGCGTGAGGAAATTCGCATTCGGTGCGAATCAAACTTTTCCTGAAATTCGAATTGAATTTCACTTCGTCAACTTCGATTCACTCATCTCTAGTCACCACACACCTAGCCAAAATCTTCAACCTCTCTCTCTCTCTTTTGGTATTTTCCCCTCTTCTTTCAAACATTCTGTCATAACCCCATTATTAAAAAAGCACCTTCTCTTGCCCCGTCCTGTGCAATTAACTACAAACTTGTCTCTAATCCCCCCTTCATCTCAAAACTCCTGGAGCGTCTGGTCTACTCTCGCCTCATCCACTATCTCTCCGCTAACTCTCTCCTTGATCCATTACAATCTGTTTTTTGTACCCCACATTCTACAGAAACTGCCCTCACCAAAGTGACCAATGACCTCCTGACTGTTAAATGCAATGGTGACTACTCTCTAGTAACTCTCCTTGATCTCTCTGCAGCATTTGACACTGTAGACCACCATCATCTCCTCACCATGCTCCAATCTATTGGCCTTAAAGACATTTATCATTTGCTGGTTCTACCTCCCCTCCTCTCCCTCTTAATATTGGTGGTTCCTCAGGGTTCAGTCCTTGGTCCTTTCCTCCTTTCTCTCTACACAGCTCCTATTGGACAGACTATCAGCAGATTTGGTTCCAGAACAATCTCTATGCCGAAGGCACCCAACTATACACTTCATCCTCCCTGCATCACCCCTGCTGTACTACAGAACACCAGTGACTGTCTGTCTGTCTGTCTCTAACATCATTGTCCTCTCTCTATCTGAAACTGAATCTTTCAAAACTGAACTACTGGTGTTTTTTCCTTCCACCAACCTATCTAAACCAGATATCTCCATCTCAGTGTGTGGCATTACCATCACGTCTAGGCAGCATGCCCGCTGTCTCCGTGTTATGTTTGACACTGATCTTTTCTTTACCCCCACTATTCAATCTCTTGTCCACTCATGTCATGTGCACCTCAAAAACATCTCTAGAATCAGCCCCTCTCTTACTGTGGAAACAACAAAAACTCTCGTTGCTGCCCTGATCCATTCCCGTCTCAATTATTGTTACTCATTACTGAATGGCCTCCCCCTCACCAGACTCTCCCCTCTCTGTACTATCCTGAATGCAGCAGCCAGGGTCACCTATCTGTCTAGCCGCTACTCTGATGCCTCCGCCCTGTGCCAGTCATTGCACTGGTTGCCCATACTGTACAGGATTCAATATAACCTGCTTGTCCTCACCCACAAAGCTCTCCACAGTCTCTTCCCTCATCTACCACCCTACCAGTGCTTTCCACAGTGCTGCACCCCCTACATCTCCTCCTCATCTCTGTCTACCATCCTACCAGTGCTCGCCTCAGTGCTGCACCCCACTACATCTCCTCCTCATCTCTGTCTACCACCCTACCCGTGCTCTCCACAGTGCTGCACCCCCTACATCTCCTCCTCATCTCTGTCTACCATCCTACCTGTACTCTCCACAGTGCTGCACCCCCTACATCTCTTCCCTCATCTCTGTCTACCATCCTACCCGTGCTCTCCACAGTGCTGCACCCCCTACATCTCTTCCCTCATCTGTCTACCATCCTACCAGTGCTCTCCACAGTGCTGCACCTCCTACATCTCTTCCCTCATCTCTGTCTACCATCCTACCCCTGTTCTCCACAGTGCTGCACCCCCTACATCTCTTCCCTCATCTCTGTCTACCATCCTACCAGTGCTCTCCACAGTGCTGCACCCCCTACATCTCCTCCTCATCTCTGTCTACCATCCTACTTGTGCTCTCCACAGTGCTGCACCCCCTACATCTCCTCCTCATCTCTGTCTACCATCCAACCTGTACTCTCCACAGTGCTGCACCCCTACATCTCCTCCTCATCTCTGTCTACCATCCTACCTGTGCCCTCCACAGTGCTGCACCCCCTACATCTCCTCCTCATCTCTGTCTACCATCCTACCTGTGCCCTCCACAGTGCTGCACCTCCTACATCTCCTCCTCATCTCTGTCTACCACCCTATCCGTGCTCTCCACAGTGCTGCACCCCCTACATCTCCTCCCTCATCTCTGTCTACCATCCTACCTGTACTCTCCACAGTGCTGCACCCCCTACATCTCCTCCTCATCTGTCTACCATCCTACCTGTGCTCTCCGCAGTGCTGCACCCCCTACATCTCCTCCTCATCTCTGTCTACCATCCTACCTGTGCTCTCCACAGTGCTGCACCCCCTACATCTCCTCCTCATCTCTGTCTACCATCCTACCTGTGCTCTCCACAGTGCTGCACCTCCTACATCTCCTCCTCATCTCTGTCTACCATCCTACCTGTACTCTCCACAGTGCTGCACCCCCTACATCTCCTCCTCATCTCTGTCTACCATCCTACCTGTACTCTCCACAGTGCTGCACCTCCTACATCTCTTCCCTCATCTCTGTCTACCATCCTACCCGTGCTCTCCACAGTGCTGCACCCCCTACATCTCCTCCTCATCTCTGTCTACCGTCCTACCTGTGATCTCCACAGTGCTGCACCCCCTACACCTCTTCCCTCATCTGTCTACCATCCTACCTGTGCTCTCCACAGTGCTGCACCCCCTACATCTCCTCCTCATCTCTGTCTACCACCCTACCCGTGCTCTCCACAATGCTGCACCCCCTACATCTTCTCCTCATCTCTGTCTACCACCCTACCTGTGCTCTCCACAGTGCTGCACCCCCTAGATCTCCTCCTCATCTCGGTCTACCACCCTACCCGTGCTCTCCAAAGTGCTGCACCCCCTACATCTCCTCCTCATCTCTGTCTACCGTCCTACCTGTGATCTCCACAGTGCTGCACCCCCTACATCTCCTCCTCATCTCTGTCTACCACCCTACCTCTGCTCTCCACAGTGCTGCACCCCCTACATCTTCTCCTCATCTCTGTCTACCACCCTACCTGTGCTCTCCACAGTGCTGCACCCCCTAGATCTCCTCCTCATCTCTGTCTACCACCCTACCCGTGCTCTCCACAGTGCTGCACCCCCTACATCTCCTCCTCATCTGTCTACCACCCTACCTGTACTCTCCACAGTGCTGCACCCCCTACACCTCTTCCCTCATCTGTCTACCATCCTACCTGTTCTCTCCACAGTGCTGCACCCCCTACATCTTCTCCTCATCTCTGTCTACCACCCTACCTGTGCTCTCCACAGTGCTGCACCCCCTAGATCTCCTCCTCATCTCTGTCTACCACCCTACCCGTGCTCTCCACAGTGCTGCACCCCCTACATCTCCTCCTCATCTCTGTCTACCACCCTACCTGTACTCTCCACAGTGCTGCACCCCCTACATCTCCTCCTCATCTCTGTCTACCATCCTATCTGTGCTCTCCACAGTGCTGCACCCCCTACATCTCCTCCTCATCTCTGTCTACCACCCTACCCGTGCTCCCCACAATGCTGCACCCCCTACATCTTCTCCTCATCTCTGTCTACCACCCTACCTGTGCTCTCCACAGTGCTGCACCCCCTAGATCTCCTCCTCATCTCGGTCTACCACCCTACCCGTGCTCTCCAAAGTGCTGCACCCCCTACATCTCCTCCTCATCTCTGTCTACCACCCTACCTGTACTCTCCACAGTGCTGCACCCCCTACACCTCTTCCCTCATCTGTCTACCATCCTACCTGTGCCCTCCACAGTGCTGCACCCCCTACATCTCTTCTCTTATCTGTCTACCATCCTACCCATGCTCTCCACAGTGCTGCACCCCCTACATCTCCTCCTCATCTCTGTCTACCATCCTACCTGTACTCTCCACAGTGCTGCACTCCTACATCTCCTCCTCATCTCTGTCTACCATTCTACCTGTGCCCTCCACAGTGCTGCACCCCCCCCTACATCTCTTCCCTCATCTCTGTCTACCATCCTACCTGTGCTCTCCACAGTGCTGCACCCCCTACATCTCCTCCTCATCTCTGTCTACCATCCTACCCGTGCCCTCCACAGTGCTGCACCCCCTACATCTTCTCTTCCCTCATCTCTGTCTACCACCCTATCCGTGCTCTCCACAGTGCTGCACCCCCTACATCTCTTCCCTCATCTCTGTCTACCATCCTACCTGTGCTCTCCACAGTGCTGTACCCCCTACATCTCCTCCTCATCTCTGTCTACCATCCTACCTGTACTCTCCACAGTGCTGCACCCCCTACACCTCTTCCCTCATCTCTGTCTACCATCCTACCTGTGCTCTCCACAGTGCTGCACCCCCTACATCTCCTCCTCATCTCTGTCTACCACCCTACCCGTGCTCTCCACAGTGCTGCACCCCCTACATCTTCTCCTCATCTCTGTCTACCACCCTACCTGTGCTCTCCACAGTGCTGCACCCCCTAGATCTCCTCCTCATCTCGGTCTACCACCCTACCCATGCTCTCCACAGTGCTGCACCCCCTACATCTCCTCCTCATCTCTGTCTACCATCCTACCCGTGCCCTCCACAGTGCTGCACTCCTACATCTCCTCCTCATCTCTGTCTACCATCCTACCTGTGCTCTCCACAGTGCTGCACCCCCTACATCTCCTCCTCATCTCTGTCTACCATCCTACCCGTGCCCTCCACAGTGCTGCACCCCCTACATCTTCTCTTCCCTCATCTCTGTCTACCATCCTACCAGTGCTCTCCACAGTGCTGCACCCTCTACATCTCCTCCTCATCTCTGTCTACCACCCTACCCGTGCTCTTCGCTCTGTAAATGCTTTACCACTGACATCCTCCATAATCTGAACCTCTCACTCCCATCTCCAAGACTTCTCCTGAGCTGCACCAGTTCTCTGGAATGCCCTACCCCAAGAAATTAGGTTAATTCATAACATCCACAGTTTTAGGCGCTCCTTAAAAACACATCTTTTTAGTTTAGCCCATCATATTCCCTAATCTTTCTCTTCTCCTCCTCCCCCATCATCATTCTGAACCTGCTCATTATCAAATATCCAGACCGCACACTATGCACTCAGACGCACTACAGATACCAGCTGGTGACGGCTCATGCAGCCTTAGATCTACTCCCCTATTGTGTTAAGATGGCCGGACCATTGTACTAATCAAGCACTTGTTACCTTTTGTCGCCCCCCCCCCCCCCCATGTCCTGATAGATTGTAAGCTCTTGTGAGCAGGGCCCTCATTCCTCTTGTTTTCATTGTTGACCTGTTTGTTGCTCTGTTATTTATGACTCTCTTTGTACATGAAACCCCTGTGGAATATGTTGTATGGCCATGGCCATATGTGGAGTCACTGCACAGAGCTCTGTATGGTGTTAATTGAGCACTAGATAGTTGCATTATTTGGGACTTGTGTGGTGGTATTGTATGTTCACTGTGTATTTATGCTCTCCATGGCGGGCTTATACAAACACTGTATGGCAGGCTTATTCATGATGATATTATTTCTGCACTTTATAGCTGTATGACCAAGTTGTTTGAGCCTTGTATGGTGGTACTGTTCTACAAGTCACCTATAGCATTATAAAACATGGACTTGTTTGACAGGCTTAGGCCGGGTTCACATCTGCGTTGGGAATTCCGGCAGTTTGTTCCGGTGGAGGACCACCGTGCACCACTGGATCCCCATTCACTGTAATAGGATCCGGCCGCTTTCAGCATATATGCCGGCTTTCAGCCAGACAAAAACATGCTGCGTGTATCATGTACACCAGATACAGGGAATTCTGGCAGTTTTTTAATAGAAACATAGAAACCTAGACTGTGTCGGCAGATAAGAACCATTTGGCCCATCTAGTCTGCCCAATATACTGAATACTATGGATAGCCCCCGGCCCTATCTTATATGAAGGATGGCCTTATGCCTATCCCATGCATGCTTAACCCCTTAAGGACACAGCCTTATTTCACCTTAAGGACCAGGCCATTTTTTGCAAATCTGACCAGTGTCACTTTAAGTGGTGATAACTTTAAAACGCTTTGACTTATCCAGGCCATTCTGAGATTGTTTTTTCGTCACATATTGTACTTCATGACACTGGTAAAATGAAGTCCAATTTTTTTTTATTTTTTGCATAAAAAAATACCTAATTTACCAAAAATCTGAAGTCACTTTGCGAGGCTTACATAATAGAAACCACCCAAAAATGACCCCATTCTATAAACTACACCCCTCAAGGTATTCAAAACTGATTTCACAAACTTCGTTAACTCTTTAGGTGTTTCACAAGAGTTATTGGCAAATGGGGATGAAATTTGAGAATTTCATTTTTTTCCTTATTTTTCCATTTTAACCCATTTTTTCCACTAACAAAGCAAGGGTTAACAGCCAAACAAGACTGTATCTTTATTGCCCTGACTCTGCCGTTTACAGAAACACCCCATATGTGGCCGTAAACTACTGTACGGCCACACAGCGGGGCGTAGAGGGAAAGGTGCGCCGTTTGGTTTTTGGAAGGCAGATTTTGCTGGACTGTTTTTTTTGACACCATGTCCCATTTGAAGCCCCCCTGATGCACCCCTAGAGTAGAAACTCCATAAAAGTGACCCCATCTAAGAAACTACACCCCTCAAGGTATTCAAAACTGATTTTACAAACGTCGTTAACCCTTTAGATTTAATGGGAAATAGAGATACAATTTCAAAATTTCCCTTTTTGGCAGATTTTCTATTTTAATATTTTTTTTCCAGTTACAGCCAAACAAAACTCATTATTTATGGTCCTGATTCTGTAGTTTACAGAAACACCCTATATGTGGTCGTAAACCGCTGTACGGGCACACGGCAGGGCGCAGAAGGAAAGGAAAGCCATACGGTTTTTGGAAGGCAGGTTTTGCTGGACTGGTTTTTGACACCATGTCCCATTTGAAGCCCCCCTGATGCACCCCTAGAGTAGAAACTCCCAAAAAGTGACCCCATTTTAGAAACTACGGGATAGGGTGGCAGTTTTGTTGGTACTAGTTTAGGGTACATATGATTTTTGGTTGCTCTATATTACACTTTTTGTGCGGCAAGGTAACAAGAAATAGCTTTTTTGGCACCGTTTTTTTTTGTTATTTACAACATTCATCTGACAGGTTAGATCATGTGGTAATTTTATAGAGCAGGTTGTCACGGACACGGTGATACCTAATATGTATACAATTTTTTTTATTTATGTAAGTTTTACACAATGATTTCATTTTTAAAACAAAAAAAAAAGTTTTAGTGTCTCCATAGTCTAAGAGCCATAGTTTTTTCAGTTTTTGGGAGATTATCTTAAGTAGGGTCTCATTTTTTGCGGGATGAGATGACGGTTTGATTGGAACTATTTTGGGGTGCATATGACTTTTTGATCGCTTGCTATTACACTTTTTGTGATGTAAGATGACAAAAAATTGCTTTTTTTACATTGTTTTTTTTTTTTTTTTTTACGGTGGTCATCTGAGGGGTTAGGTCATGTGATATTTTTATAGAGCCGGTCGATACGGACATGGCGATACCTAATATGTATACTTATTTTTTATTTATGTAAGTTTTACACAATGATTTCATTTTTGAAACAAAAAAAATCATGTTTTAGTGTTTAGAGCCATAGATTTTTCAGTTTTTGGGCGATTATCTTGGGTAGGGTATAATTTTTGCGGTTTGATTGTTACAATTTTGGCGTACATGCGACTTTTTTGATCACTTTTATTACCTTTTTTGGGAAGTAAGGTGGGCAAAATTTATATTTCATCATAGTTTTTTATTTTTTATTTTTATGGCGTTTACCGTTCGGGTAAAGTAACATGACCGTTTTATCGATCAGGTCGTTATGGACGCGGCGATACCAAACATGTGTAGGGAATTTAATTTTTTTCATTTTTAATCAGTGATAAATGTGTTTTTTGATTTTTACTTTTCTTTCACTTTTTTTTAATGAATTTTTTGACCCAGACCCACTTGGTTCTTGAAGATCCAGTGGGTCTGATGTCTGTATAATACAGTACAGTACACCATATAGTGTTTTGTACTGTATTTTACTTACACTTTGTCTGAACAGATCTATGCCTTTAGCACAGATCTGTTCAGCACCATGGACAGCAGGATGCCCGAGAAGGTATGGGGGCTCTCTCCCTCTCCATCGGGGGGCTGCAAAGGCACAGCAGCCCCCCGATGGGAGAGGGAGGGAGCTCCCTGAGCTGTTAACCTTTTCCATATGGCGGTCCGTACGGACCGCGGTATGGAAAAGGTTAAACGGCTGACATCGCATCACAGATGTCAGGTGTTTATACCAGGGTGTCAGCAATGTGCTGACACCCTGGTATACCCACTGGCCACCAACGATTTTTCAAGGGGAGGTGGGCGGGGGATCGCGATCCCGCCTGCCGCACCGCCCGCCTCCTGCACCTCCCAGCGGGATAAAATCATTCAGGGGTGGTGAAACATATATATTTTAGGAGTACTAAAGTTTCTGATCCCCGCGGTCAGGGACCGCGGGGATCAGAAACTGCAGAAAGTGCAGCAAACCGCAGGTCTGAATTGACCTCCAGTTTGTTATGATCGCTGACATGGCGGAGTCACGGGACGCCCCCGTGCATTTAGCCGAGGTGCCTGCTCAATGATTTGAGCAGGCACCTTGTTCCGATCACAGCCGGCCGGGCGGCAGTGATCGGAACAACACATGACGTACCGGTACGTCATGTGTCCTTAAGGGGTTAACCTCCTTCACTGTATTTGCAGCTACCACTTCTGCAGGAAGGCTATTCCATGCATCCACTACTCTCTCAGTAAAGTAATACTTCCTGATATTACTTTTAAACCTTTGCCCCTCTAATTTAACACTATGTCCTCTTGTAGCAGTTTTTCTTCTTGTAAATCTTCTCTCCTCTTTTACCTTGTTGATTCCCTTTATGTATTTAGCAGTTTCTCTCATCTCCCCTCTGTCTCGTCTTTCTTCCAAGCTCTACATATTAAGGTCCTTTAATCTTTCCTGGTAAGTTTTATCCTGCAATCCATGTACCAGTTTAGTAGCTCTTCTCTGAACTCTCTCCAAAGTATCTATATCCTTCTGGAGGTATGGTCTCCAGTACTGAGCACAATACTCCAGATGAGGTCTCACTAGTGCTCTGTAGAGCGGCATGAGCGCCCCCCTCTGTCTACTGGTAATGCCTCTCCCTATACACCCCAGCATTCTGCTAGCATCTCCTGCTGCTCTATGACATTGTCTGCCTACCTTTAAGTCTTCTGAAATAATGACCCCTAAATCCCTTCCCTCAGATACTGAGGTTAGTACTGTTTCCGTCGGAACAGACTGTTGGAGGAGGATGGAGAGGGCAAAGGAGTCAGAAGAGGACAGAGGGGTCTGAAAGGGAGAGAGGAGTCTGGGGGGACAGAGGAGTCTGGGGGGGACAGAGCTAGCTCCAAGCTTTTTAGAGGATGAAGCAAGAAGAATGTTGATGATATAGCCAACTAGAGAAGACAGACGTTTAAGGAGATTTCTCATGTCCTTGAGGACAGGTATGGTCATACGTGTCTGAGGCCATTCTGCAGGAGACATTCTTTGCCGAGCATCAGGGATCATGGAAGCCTGTAAGGGAGTCAGAGAATCTTTTTGGCCATGAGTTGCTCCCCACTCTAGGTTGGTGGAAAGGCATAGTTGAACCTTATCACATCCACTTGCTAGCTGGCTGCACACATCAATATTGCTGGTTTTGTTTCCAGCAGCATTTTCCCAGATTACTCTTCCATCTGCCTGCTACTGACATGAGGTCTGCAGAGCACTGCTATTTATCATCTCTATACCATGTAATTCTCATGACCTAAAAATCCTGGTGCTCCACACATTATCCAACAGCAATATTACAACTGGCCATTAGGTGGCAGCGCAGCCTTTCACCTTTTACACTGTAGTACATTTTTATCCCAGTGCAGTATTTCCATAGCATATTTCCCCCTGTCCCCAGTGTGGTTCACCTGTAATGTCCATCACATCCTGCCCAAGGTCCATGACTTCCCCAGAGTGGTCATTGCAGATGATCGACAAAATTTCCCATCAGTATACAGCTGTGCCCTGGAGCTGTGCATGCATGGTGCCCCCCCCCCCTCCCCCACTTACCTCAATACCTCTTTTCTAGTACTCCAGCTGGCATTTTTTAAGCATTGTAAGATCCACATAGCACACATTTAACACATCACATTTCATATGCAACATGTTGTATTAACATGAATGCAAGTACATTACACACGAGTGCAGGGAGATATCATGCATAACAAAGCGTATGGAGGGTCAAATAACAACCTACTGCAAAGGACAGACTTTCTAAGGAAGGAGCGGCGGGGGGACACTTTCTTTCAACCCTCCTACAGGTCCATGTGGTATCCCTGGAAAGGACTTGCTCGATGACTGTTGGCTGGTTTAAGTGAATTGAGTTACCCTGTCTAGTGGAGACTGGATCAGTTCAGTCTTCAAAACTCATTTTCCTGTACAGTTATGTGAAAGCAGCGCCACCTGGGTGCTCCTCAAGGGGGCTAATAGCCTGCCCACCTCTGCTGAAGGGGTGATTGAAGTGGACATTACAGTATGGGGCAGGGAACTGAGCAAGAAGGGGTCTGATTTGAAAGGTAAGGGGGTATTTTTAGTACTGGCACACAATGTTTAGGGGTATTTTTGTGGACTGGAGTATATTATAAGGAGGTATTTTTTTTCTACTGGTGCACATTGTAAGGGGGTATTTTTTGGACTGGTGCACATTATAGGGGTATTCTTTGTACTAATGCATAATATAAGGAGGGATTTTTTGTACCGGCACACATTATAACGGGGTATTTTTGTACTGGCACGTATAAGAGGGCAATTTTTCTAGTGGCAGACATTATAAGGAGAAGTATTATTACTGAGGCACTATGGGGAACACAATTACTAGTATAATGGGGACATTATTACTATTGGGGGCACTGTTACTACTATGTGCACTCTGGCAGGTTATTTCTATTGGTGGCACTTTGGGAGCACTATTACTGTGGGGGGCACCGTGGCACAGTATCAGCTTAGACTAATTATTTTTGGGGGACACTTTGTTTATACTATTAGTGCCAGGGGCACTGTTTGCTGGGAGCAGTTATTTTTTAGGGCACTGTGTGGCAATAATTACTGAAGGGGGCACTATCTGTGTGGTAGTAGTATTATCAGGGGGACTGTTTCTGCAGTTAGGTATTGGGGGGCACAGCGGGCACAGTATTAGGGGTGGGAGGATGGGGTGTTCACAAAGTGGAGAGGATGATGGAAAAGTAGGAAACTAAGATGTCTGTTTGTCAAACTCTGCAGAGACAAGAGACGGCTGAAAGAAAACATCATGGTGGTCTGGACTGAATGGAGAAGATGAGGAAGGAGAATATCTACATCTGAGGAGATGTCACTGGATATAAGAGGTATGGGGCGCTGCATTACCCTCTATGTTTTGTAGAGCTGTATGTAAAGTTTCCAAGTATGTCTTTAAAAGGGTTGTCTCATGACAGACAATGGGGGCATATCGCTAGGATATACCCCCATTGTCTTATAGGTGCCCGCACCTATATCGAGAGCGGAGCCCCGAAAGTGAAGGAGGGAGCACTACGCATGCGCAGACGCCCTTCATTCATTTTCTATGGGGCCAGCGAAAATAGCTGAGCGCTGGCTCGGCTATTTCCATCGAGCCCATAGAAATGAATGGGAACGGTGGCCGGTCATGTGGGGTGCGCTCCTATGGGGAGCCGGCTTGGTGGTGGCCGGACCAGAGTCCTCCAGCCACCACCTTGCGAGGCTCCGTTCTCAATATAGGTGCAGGTCCCAGCGGTGGGACCCTCACCTATAAGACAATGGGAGCATATCCTAGCGATATGCCCCCATTGTGTATGATGGGTCAAAGATCACAGGAAGTAACGATGATAACAAACAGAATGTAACAACCTCAGCATTCTGACAGTATAAACAACATAATAACAATGCACAGATAATAAATATAATAAAGTTTGTGTAAAGAAGAACCAGCCCGGGTTTATTCAATATGATGTTCATATGTATCGACCTGTGATGTATAGGATTCTAAAACACGTCCGGTTACCGAGGATTTATAGCAGAACAAATAGATAATATTGAATAAAGAAAAGGAAAAGAAAGTTCTGTGTTCATCAGGAATGTATAATGTACCGAGATCTGTAAGAGCGGTCACACTGCGGAGGTCTGTACTGTAAGAGCGGTCACACTGCGGAGCTCTCTACTGTAAGAGCGGTCACACTGCGGAGGTCTGTACTGTAAGAGCGGTCACACTGCGGAGGTCTCTACTGTAAGAGCGGTCACACTGCGGAGGTCTGTACTGTAAGAGCGGTCACACTGCGGAGGTCTCTGCTGTAAGAGCGGTCACACTGTGGAGGTCTGTATCGTAAGAGTGCTCAGACTGCGGAGGTCTGTACTGTAAGAGTGGTCACACTGCGGAGGTCTGTACTGTAAGAGCGGTCACACTGCGGAGGTCTGTACTGTAAGAGCGGTCACACTGCGGAGGTCTCTACTGTAAGAGCGGTCACACTGCGGAGGTCTCTACTGTAAGAGCGGTCACACTGTGGAGGTCTGTACTGTAAGAGCGGTCACACTGCGGAGGTCTGTACTGTAAGAGCGGTCACACTGCGGAGGTCTGTACTGTAAGAGCGGTCACACTGTGGAGGTCTGTACTGTAAGAGCGGTCACACTGCGGAGGTCTGTACTGTAAGAGGTCATTGTGGAGGTCTGTACTGTAAGAGCGGTCACACTGCGGAGGTCTGCGATGTAAGAGCGGTCACACTGCGGAGGTCTCTACTGTAAGAGCGGTCACACTGCGGAGGTCTCTACTGTAAGAGCGGTCACACTGCGGAGGTCTCTGCTGTAAGAGCGGTCACACTGCGGAGGTCTGTACTGTAAGAGCGGTCACACTGCAGAGGTCTGTACTGTAAGAGCGGTCACACTGCGGAGGTCTGTACTGTAAGAGTGGTCACACTGCGGAGGTCTGTACTGTAAGAGCGGTCACACTGCGGAGGTCAGTACTGTAAGAGTGGTCACACTGCGGAGGTCTGTACTGTAAGAGCGGTCACACTGCGGAGGTCTTTACTGTAAGAGCGCTCACACTGCGGAGGTCTCTACTGTAAGAGCGGTCACACTGCGGAGGTCTCTGCTGTAAGAGCGGTCACACTGCGGAGGTCTGTACTGTAAGAGTGGTCACACTGCGGAGGTCTGTACTGTAAGAGCGGTCACACTGCGGAGGTCAGTACTGTAAGAGCGGTCACACTGCGGAGGTCTGTACTGTAAGAGTGGTCACACTGCGGAGGTCTGTACTGTAAGAGCGCTCACACTGCGGAGGTCTTTACTGTAAGAGCGGTCACACTGCGGAGGTCTGTACTGTAAGAGCGCTCACACTGCGGAGGTCTGTACTGTAAGAGCGCTCACACTGCGGAGGTCTGTACTGTAAGAGCGGTCACACTGCGGAGGTCTGTACTGTAAGAGCGGTCACACTGCGGAGGTCTGTACTGTAAGAGCGGTCACACTGCGGAGGTCTCTACTGTAAGAGCGGTCACACTGCGGAGGTCTCTGCTGTAAGAGCGGTCACACTGCGGAGGTCTCTACTGTAAGAGCGCTCACACTGCGGAGGTCTCTACTGTAAGAGCGGTCACACTGCGGAGGTCTGTACTGTAAGAGCGGTCACACTGCGGAGGTCTGTACTGTAAGAGCGGTCACACTGCGGAGGTCTGTACTGTAAGAGCGGTCACACTGCGGAGGACAGTACTGTAAGAGCGCTCACACTGCGGAGGTCTCTGCTGTAAGAGCGGTCACACTGCGGAGGTCTGTACTGTAAGAGCGCTCACACTGCGGAGGTCTGTACTGTAAGAGCGGTCACACTGCGGAGGTCTGTACTGTAAGAGCGCTCACACTGCGGAGGTCTGTACTGTAAGAGCGGTCACACTGCGGAGGTCTCTGCTGTAAGAGCGGTCACACCGCGGAGGTCTGTCCTGTAAGAGCGCTCACACTGCGGGGGTCTGTACTGTAAGAGCGCTCACACTGCGGAGGTCTGTACTGTAAGAGCGGTCACACTGCGGAGGTCTGTACTGTAAGAGCGGTCACACTGCGGAGGTCTGTACTGTAAGAGCGCTCACACTGCGGAGGTCTGTGCTGTAAGAGCGGTCACACTGCGGAGGTCTCTGCTGTAAGAGCGGTCACACTGCGGAGGTCTGTACTGTAAGAGCGGTCACACTGCGGAGGTCTGTACTGTAAGAGCGCTCACACTGCGGAGGTCTGTACTGTAAGAGCGGTCACACTGCGGAGGTCTGTACTGTAAGAGCGCTCACACTGCGGAGGTCTGTACTGTAAGAGCGGTCACACTGCGGAGGTCTCTACTGTAAGAGCGCTCACACTGCGGAGGTCTGTACTGTAAGAGCGGTCACACTGCGGAGGTCTGTACTGTAAGAGCGGTCACACTGCGGAGGTCTCTACTGTAAGAGCGGTCACACTGCGGAGGTCTGCGATGTAAGAGCGGTCACACTGCGGAGGTCTGTACTGTAAGAGCGCTCACACTGCGGAGGTCTGTACTGTAAGAGCGGTCACACTGCGGAGGTCTCTACTGTAAGAGCGGTCACACTGCGGAGGTCTCTACTGTAAGAGCGGTCACACTGCGGAGGTCTGTACTGTAAGAGCGGTCACACTGCGGAGGTCTGTACTGTAAGAGCGGTCACACTGCGGAGGTCTGTACTGTAAGAGCGGCCACATGATGGAGGTCTGTACTGTAAGAGCGCTCACACTGCGGAGGTCTGTACTGTAAGAGCGGTCACACTGCGGAGGTCTGTACTGTAAGAGCGGTCACACTGCGGAGGTCTGTGCTGTAAGAGCGCTCACACTGCGGAGGTCTGTGCTGTAAGAGCGATCACACTGCGGAGGTCTCTGCTGTAAGAGCGGTCACACTGCGGAGGTCTGTACTGTAAGAGCGGTCACACTGCGGAGGTCTCTACTGTAAGAGCGGTCACACTGTGGAGGTCTGCGATGTAAGAGCGGTCACACTGCGGAGGTCTCTACTGTAAGAGCGCTCACACTGCAGGGGTCTGTACTGTAAGAGCGGTCACACTGCGGAGGTCTGTACTGTAAGAGCGCTCACACTGCGGTGGTCTGTACTGTAAGAGCGGTCACACTGCGGAGGTCTCTACTGTAAGAGCGGTCACACTGCGGAGGTCTGTACTGTAAGAGCGGTCACACTGCGGAGGTCTGTACTGTAAGAGCGGTCACACTGCGGAGGTCTCTACTGTAAGAGCGGTCACACTGCGGAGGTCTGTACTGTAAGAACGGTCACACTGGAGGTCTGTGCTGTAAGAGCGGTCACACTGCGGAGGTCTCTACTGTAAGAGCGGTCACACTGCGGAGGTCTGTACTGTAAGAGCGGTCACACTGCGGAGGTCTCTACTGTAAGAGCAGTCACACTGCGGAGGTCTGTACTGTAAGAGCGGTCACACTGGAGGTCTGTGCTGTAAGAGCGGTCACACTGCGGAGGTCTGTACTGTAAGAGCGGTCACACTGCGGAGGTCTCTACTGTAAGAGCGGTCACACTGCGGAGGTCTGTACTGTAAGAGCGGTCACACTGCGGAGGTCTGTACTGTAAGAGCGGTCACACTGCGGAGGTCTCTACTGTAAGAGCGGTCACACTGCGGAGGTCTCTACTGTAAGAGCGGTCACACTGCGGAGGTCTGTACTGTAAGAGCGGTCACACTGCGGAGGTCTGTACTGTAAGAGCGGTCACACTGCGGAGGTCTCTACTGTAAGAGCGGTCACACTGCGGAGGTCTCTACTGTAAGAGCGGTCACACTGCGGAGGTCTGTACTGTAAGAGCGGTCACACTGTGGAGGTCTGTGCTGTAAGAGCGGTCACACTGCGGAGGTCTGTACTGTAAGAGCGGTCACACTGCGGAGGTCTGTACTGTAAGAGCGGTCACACTGCGGAGGTCTGTACTGTAAGAGCGGTCACACTGCGGAGGTCTCTGCTGAAAGAGCGGTCACACTGCGGAGGTCTGTACTGTAAGAGCGCTCACACTGCGGAGGTCTGTACTGTAAGAGCGGTCACACTGCGGAGGTCTGTACTGTAAGAGCGGTCACACTGCGGAGGTCTGTACTGTAAGAGCGCTCACACTGCGGAGGTCTGTACTGTAAGAGCGCTCACACTGCGGAGGTCTGTACTGTAAGAGCGCTCACACTGCGGAGGTCTGTACTGTAAGAGCGCTCACACTGCGGAGGTCTGTACTGTAAGAGCGGTCACACTGCGGAGGTCTGTACTGTAAGAGCGCTCACACTGCGGAGGTCTGTACTGTAAGAGCGGTCAGACTGCGGAGGTCTGTACTGTAAGAGCGGTCACACTGCGGAGGTCTGTACTGTAAGAGCGGTCACACTGCGGAGGTCTGTACTGTAAGAGCGGTCACACTGCGGAGGTCTGTACTGTAAGAGCGGTCACACTGCGGAGGTCTGTACTGTAAGAGCGGTCACACTGCGGAGGTCTCTACTGTAAGAGCGCTCACACTGCGGAGGTCTGTACTGTAAGAGCGGTCACACTGCGGAGGTCTGTACTGTAAGAGCGGTCACACTGCGGAGGTCTGTACTGTAAGAGCGCTCACACTGCGGAGGTCTCTACTGTAAGAGCGGTCACACTGCGGAGGTCTGTACTGTAAGAGCGGTCACACTGCGGAGGTCTGTACTGTAAGAGCGGTCACACTGCGGAGGTCTCTACTGTAAGAGCGGTCACACTGCGGAGGTCTCTACTGTAAGAGCGGTCACACTGCGGAGGTCTGTACTGTAAGAGCGGTCACACTGCGGAGGTCTCTACTGTAAGAGCGGTCACACTGCAGAGGTCTCTACTGTAAGAGCGGTCACACTGCGGAGGTCTGTACTGTAAGAGCGGTCACACTGCGGAGGTCTGTACTGTAAGAGCGGTCACACTGCGGAGGTCTGCGATGTAAGAGCGGTCACACTGCGGAGGTCTGTACTGTAAGAGCGGTCACACTGCGGAGGTCTGTACTGTAAGAGCGGTCACACTGCGGAGGTCTGCGATGCAAGAGCGGTCACACTGCGGAGGTCTGTACTGTAAGAGCGGTCACACTGCGGAGGTCTGTACTGTAAGAGCGGTCACACTGCGGAGGTCTGTACTGTAAGAGCGGTCACACTGCGGAGGTCTGTACTGTAAGAGCGCTCACACTGCGGAGGTCTGTACTGTAAGAGCGCTCACACTGCGGAGGTCTGTACTGTAAGAGCGGTCACACTGCGGAGGTCTGTGCTGTAAGAGCGGTCACACTGCGGAGGTCTCTGCTGTAAGAGCGGTCACACTGCGGAGGTCTGTACTGTAAGAGCGGTCACACTGCGGAGGTCTCTACTGTAAGAGCGGTCACACTGCGGAGGTCTGCGATGTAAGAGCGGTCACACTGCGGAGGTCTCTACTGTAAGAGCGCTCACACTGCGGAGGTCACTGCTGTAAGAGCGGTCACACTGCGGAGGTCTGTACTGTAAGAGCGGTCACACTGCGGAGGTCTGTACTGTAAGAGCGGTCACACTGCGGAGGTCTGTACTGTAAGAGCGGTCACACTGCGGAGGTCTGTACTGTAAGAGCGGTCACACTGCGGAGGTCTGTACTGTAAGAGCGGTCACACTGCGGAGGTCTGTACTGTAAGAGCGGTCACACTGCGGAGGTCTGTACTGTAAGAGCGGTCACACTGCGGAGGTCTGTGCTGTAAGAGCGCTCACACTGCGGAGGTCTGTGCTGTAAGAGCGATCACACTGCGGAGGTCTCTGCTGTAAGAGCGGTCACACTGCGGAGGTCTGTACTGTAAGAGCGGTCACACTGCGGAGGTCTCTACTGTAAGAGCGGTCACACTGTGGAGGTCTGCGATGTAAGAGCGGTCACACTGCGGAGGTCTCTACTGTAAGAGCGCTCACACTGCGGAGGTCTGTACTGTAAGAGCGGTCACACTGCGGAGGTCTGTACTGTAAGAGCGGTCACACTGCGGAGGTCTGTACTGTAAGAGCGGTCACACTGCGGAGGTCTGTGCTGTAAGAGCGGTCACACTGCGGAGGTCTGTACTGTAAGAGCGGTCACACTGCGGAGGTCTGTACTGTAAGAGCGGTCACACTGCGGAGGTCTGTACTGTAAGAGCGGTCACACTGCGGAGGTCTCTACTGTAAGAGCAGTCACACTGCGGAGGTCTGTACTGTAAGAGCGGTCACACTGGAGGTCTGTGCTGTAAGAGCGGTCACACTGCGGAGGTCTCTACTGTAAGAGCGGTCACACTGCGGAGGTCTGTACTGTAAGAGCGGTCACACTGCGGAGGTCTCTACTGTAAGAGCGGTCACACTGCGGAGGTCTCTACTGTAAGAGCGGTCACACTGCGGAGGTCTGTACTGTAAGAGCGGTCACACTGCGGAGGTCTGTACTGTAAGAGCGGTCACACTGCGGAGGTCTGTACTGTAAGAGCGGTCACACTGCGGAGGTCTCTACTGTAAGAGCGGTCACACTGCGGAGGTCTCTACTGTAAGAGCGGTCACACTGCGGAGGTCTGTACTGTAAGAGCGGTCACACTGCGGAGGTCTCTACTGTAAGAGCGGTCACACTGCGGAGGTCTGTGCTGTAAGAGCGGTCACACTGCGGAGGTCTGTACTGTAAGAGCGGTCACACTGCGGAGGTCTGTACTGTAAGAGCGGTCACACTGCGGAGGTCTGTACTGTAAGAGCGGTCACACTGCGGAGGTCTCTGCTGTAAGAGCGGTCACACTGCGGAGGTCTGTACTGTAAGAGCGCTCACACTGCGGAGGTCTGTACTGTAAGAGCGGTCACACTGCGGAGGTCTGTACTGTAAGAGCGGTCACACTGCGGAGGTCTGTACTGTAAGAGCGGTCAGACTGCGGAGGTCTGTACTGTAAGAGCGGTCACACTGCGGAGGTCTCTACTGTAAGAGCGGTCACACTGCGGAGGTCTGTGATGTAAGAGCGGTCACACTGCGGAGGTCTCTACTGTAAGAGCGCTCACACTGCGGAGGTCACTGCTGTAAGAGCGGTCACACTGCGGAGGTCTGTACTGTAAGAGCGGTCACACTGCGGAGGTCTGTACTGTAAGAGCGGTCACACTGCGGAGGTCTGTACTGTAAGAGCGGTCACACTGCGGAGGTCTGTACTGTAAGAGCGGTCACACTGCGGAGGTCTCTACTGTAAGAGCGGTCACACTGCGGAGGTCTGTACTGTAAGAGCGGTCACACTGGAGGTCTGTGCTGTAAGAGCGGTCACACTGCGGAGGTCTCTACTGTAAGAGCGGTCACACTGCGGAGGTCTCTACTGTAAGAGCGGTCACACTGCGGAGGTCTCTACTGTAAGAGCGGTCACACTGCGGAGGTCTGTACTATAAGAGCGGTCACACTGCGGAGGTCTGTACTGTAAGAGCGGTCACACTGCGGAGGTCTGTACTGTAATAGCGGTCACACTGCGGAGGTCTGTACTGTAAGAGCGGTCACACTGCGGAGGTCTGTACTGTAAGAGCGGTCACACTGCGGAGGTCTCTACTGTAAGAGCGGTCACACTGCGGAGGTCTGTACTGTAAGAGCGGTCACACTGCGGAGGTCTGTACTGTAAGAGCGGTCACACTGTGGAGGTCTGTGCTGTAAGAGCGGTCACACTGCGGAGGTCTGTACTGTAAGAGCGGTCACACTGTGGAGGTCTCTACTGTAAGAGCGGTAACACTGCGGAGGTCTGTACTGTAAGAGCGGTCACACTGCGGAGGTCTGTACTGTAAGAGCGCTCACACTGCGGAGGTCTGTACTGTAAGAGCGGTCACACTGCGGAGGTCTCTACTGTAAGAGCGGTCACACTGCGGAGGTCTGTACTGTAAGAGCGGTCACACTGCGGAGGTCTGTACTGTAAGAGCGGTCACACTGCGGAGGTCTGTACTGTAAGAGCGGTCACACTGCGGAGGTCTGTACTGTAAGAGCGGTCACACTGCGGAGGTCTGTACTGTAAGAGCGGTCACACTGCGGAGGTCTGTACTGTAAGAGCGCTCACACTGCGGAGGTCTGTACTGTAAGAGCGCTCACACTGCGGAGGCCTGTACTGTAAGAGCGCTCACACTGCGGAGGTCTGTACTGTAAGAGCGCTCACACTGCGGAGGTCTGTACTGTAAGAGCGGTCACACTGCGGAGGTCTGTACTGTAAGAGCGCTCACACTGCGGAGGTCTGTACTGTAAGAGCGCTCACACTGCGGAGGTCTGTACTGTAAGAGCGGTCACACTGCGGAGGTCTGTACTGTAAGAGCGCTCACACTGCGGAGGTCTGTACCGTAAGAGCGGTCACACTGCGGAGGTCTGTACTGTAAGAGCGCTCATACTGCGGAGGTCTGTACTGTAAGAGCGGTCACACTGCGGAGGTCTGTGCTGTAAGAGCGGTCACACTGCGGAGGTCTGTACTGTAAGAGCGGTCACACTGCGGAGGTCTGTACTGTAAGAGCGCTCACACTGCGGAGGTCTGTACTGTAAGAGCGCTCATACTGCGGAGGTCTGTACTGTAAGAGCGGTCACACTGCGGAGGTCTCTGCTGTAAGAGCGGTCACACTGCGGAGGTCTGTACTGTAAGAGCGGTCACACTGCGGAGGTCTGTACTGTAAGAGCGGTCACACTGCGGAGGTCTGTACTGTAAGAGCGGTCACACTGCGGAGGTCTGTACTGTAAGAGCGGTCACACTGCGGAGGTCTGTACTGTAAGAGCGGTCACACTGCGGAGGTCTGTACTGTAAGAGCGGTCACACTGCGGAGGTCTGTACTGTAAGAGCGGTCACACTGCGGAGGTCTGTACTGTAAGAGCGGTCACACTGCGGAGGTCTGTACTGTAAGAGCGCTCACACTGCGGAGGTCTGTACTGTAAGAGCGCTCATACTGCGGAGGTCTGTACTGTAAGAGCGGTCACACTGCGGAGGTCTGTGCTGTAAGATCGGTCACACTGCGGAGGTCTGTACTGTAAGAGCGCTCACACTGCGGAGGTCTGTACTGTAAGAGCGCTCACACTGCGGAGGTCTGTACTGTAAGAGCGCTCATACTGCGGAGGTCTGTACTGTAAGAGCGGTCACACTGCGGAGGTCTGTGCTGTAAGAGCGGTCACACTGCGGAGGTCTGTACTGTAAGAGCGGTCACACTGCGGAGGTCTGTACTGTAAGAGCGCTCACACTGCGGAGGTCTGTACTGTAAGAGCGCTCATACTGCGGAGGTCTGTACTGTAAGAGCGGTCACACTGCGGAGGTCTCTGCTGTAAGAGCGGTCACACTGCGGAGGTCTGTACTGTAAGAGCGGTCACACTGCGGAGGTCTGTACTGTAAGAGCGGTCACACTGCGGAGGTCTCTGCTGTAAGAGCGCTCACACTGCGGAGGTCTGTGCTGTAAGAGCGGTCACACTGCGGAGGTCTCTACTGTAAGAGCGGTCACACTGCGGAGGTCTGTACTGTAAGAGCGGTCACACTGCGAAGGTCTGTGCTGTAAGAGCGGTCACACTGCGGAGGTCTGTGCTGTAAGAGCGGTCACACTGCGGAGGTCTGTACTGTAAGAGCGCTCACACTGCGGAGGTCTGTACTGTAAGAGCGGTCACACTGCGGAGGTCTGTACTGTAAGAGCGGTCACACTGCGGAGGTCTGTACTGTAAGAGCGGTCACACTGCGGAGGTCACTACTGTAAGAGTGGTCACACTGCGGAGGTCTGTACTATAAGAGCGGTCACACTGCGGAGGTCTGTACTGTAAGAGCGGTCACACTGCGGAGGTCTGTACTGTAAGAGCGCTCATACTGCGGAGGTCTGTACTGTAAGAGCGGTCACACTGCGGAGGTCTGTACTGTAAGAGCGGTCACACTGCGGAGGTCTGTACTGTAAGAGCGGTCACACTGCGGAGGTCTGTACTGTAAGAGCGGTCACACCGCGGAGGTCTGTACTGTAAGAGCGGTCACACCGCGGAGGTCTGTACTGTAAGAGCGCTCACACTGCGGAGGTCTGTACTGTAAGAGCGGTCACACTGCGGAGGTCTGTACTGTAAGAGCGCTCACACTGCGGAGGTCTGTACTGTAAGAGCGCTCACACTGCGGAGGTCTGTACTGTAAGAGCGCTCACACTGCGGAGGTCTGTACTGTAAGAGCGCTCACACTGCGGAGGTCTGTACTGTAAGAGCGCTCACACTGCGGAGGTCTGTACTGTAAGAGCGCTCATACTGCGGAGGTCTGTACTGTAAGAGCGGTCACACTGCGGAGGTCTCTGCTGTAAGAGCGGTCACACTGCGGAGGTCTGTACTGTAAGAGCGGTCACACTGCGGAGGTCTGTACTGTAAGAGTGCTCACACTGCGGAGGTCTGTACTGTAAGAGCGCTCATACTGCGGAGGTCTGTACTGTAAGAGCGGTCACACTGCGGAGGTCTCTGCTGTAAGAGCGGTCACACTGCGGAGGTCTGTACTGTAAGAGCGGTCACACTGCGGAGGTCTGTACTGTAAGAGCGGTCACACCGCGGAGGTCTGTGCTGTAAGAGCGGTCACACTGCAGAGGTCTGTACTGTAAGAGCGGTCACACTGCGGAGGTCTCTACTGTAAGAGCGCTCACACTGCGGAGGTCTGTACTGTAAGAGCGCTCACACTGCGGAGGTCTGTACTGTAAGAGCGGTCACACTGCGGAGGTCTGTACTGTAAGAGCGCTCACACTGCGGAGGTCTGTACTGTAAGAGCGGTCACACTGCGAAGGTCTGTACTGTAAGAGCGCTCACACTGCGAAGGTCTGTACTGTAAGAGCGGTCACACTGCGGAGGTCTGTACTGTAAGAGCGGTCACACTGCGGAGGTCTGTACTGTAAGAGCGGTCACACTGCGGAGGTCTGTACTGTAAGAGCGGTCACACTGCGGAGGTCTGTACTGTAAGAGCGCTCACACTGCGGAGGTCTGTACTGTAAGAGCGGTCACACTGCGGAGGTCTGTACTGTAAGAGCGGTCACACTGCGGAGGTCTCTACTGTAAGAGCGGTCACACTGCGGAGGTCTGTACTGTAAGAGCGGTCACACTGCGGAGGTCTGTACTGTAAGAGCGCTCACACTGCGGAGGTCTGTACTGTAAGATCGCTCACACTGCGGAGGTCTGTACTGTAAGAGCGCTCACACTGCGGAGGTCTGTACTGTAAGAGTGCTCACACTGCGGAGGTCTGTACTGTAAGAGCGCTCACACTGCGGAGGTCTGTACTGTAAGAGCGCTCACACTGCGGAGGTCTGTACTGTAAGAGCGGTCACACTGCGGAGGTCTGTACTGTAAGAGCGGTCACACTGCGGAGGTCTGTACTGTAAGAGCGCTCACACTGCGGAGGTCTGTACTGTAAGAGCGGTCACACTGCGGAGGTCTGTACTGTAAGAGCGCTCACACTGCGGAGGTCTGTACTGTAAGAGCGCTCATACTGCGGAGGTCTGTACTGTAAGAGCGCTCACACTGCGGAGGTCTGTACTGTAAGAGCGGTCACACTGCGGAGGTCTGTACTGTAAGAGCGGTCACACTGCGGAAGTCTCTGCTGTAAGAGCGGTCACACTGCGGAGGTCTGTACTGTAAGAGCGGTCACACTGCGGAGGTCTGTACTGTAAGAGCGGTCACACTGCGGAGGTCTGTACTGTAAGAGCGGTCACACTGCGGAGGTCTGTACTGTAAGAGCGGTCACATGGTGGAGGTCTGTACTGTAAGAGCGGTCACACTGCGGAGGTCTGTACTGTAAGAGCGGTCACATGGTGGAGGTCTGTACTGTAAGAGCGGTCACACTGCGGAGGTCTGTACTGTAAGAGCGGTCACACTGCGGAGGTCTGTACTGTAAGAGCGGCCATATGGTGGAGGTCTGTACTGTAAGAGCGGCCACATGGTGGAGGTCTGTACTGTAAGAGCGGTCACACAGCGGAGGTCTGTACTGTACTGCCAGCAGTCTACAGTAAAGGACTCTGCCCAATCAGTGATGCTGGTGTCAGACTGTGCAGGGACACACCCCAACTGGTAACACCCATCTGTACCTTTACTACAAGCTTCTAGCAAGTTACTTACAAACTTCTAGTAGAAATTACAAAGGAACGGCACAATGTGAAGCCATAAAAATAGATGCTCCAGAACTGTTATTACATGGGGAATGTAAGTAGTGACTACAACACAACAGCCATGTCTGGAGAGGTGAGAGGTCCTCTTTAATATTATCCACAGCAATAACCCCATCTATGAGCTTCAGCAGGTAACATCCTCTTTGGGGAGCAAATCGTCGCATTGCAGCAAAGCTTCATTGTCCAAAAGTCAACAATACGTCATTTAGGCGAGATTTCACCTATTTAATAATTGTATCAGTTCTACTTAGAATTGTGTCGTTCCTCCAGATCTTTACTGATCCCGTCTACATTTCTTATAACTTCCTGCACTATTTCCAGCTCTCGATATGTTTTTGCCCCGAGGCCGCCAGTCCACGTCCCAGTGAAATTTTTTCACAATTACCGCGTGTTCTGCTCCGAGGGGTCATCTCCTCTGTTAGCGCCATTTAATTACTGATTGGATTCAGGTTCTTTTTTTCCCGCTCTCTAAATGTGCGGATAAGGAGCGGCTCCACCTCGGGCTACAGATGTTTCACTGATGTTTACTCCGGGACCGCAAACGCAATTCTGCCATTAGAAGAATCCATTTACATAAAGGACTTGTTCTAGCTCCGGGCTAATTGAGAAATGACATGGAAGTTTTCTTTTAAAAAAAATCTCCTTGGTGGGAACGGGAGATAGCTGAGCTGGAGCGGCGCGGAGACGAACCCACGGCGGAATGAGAATGACTTCTATCCGGCGGAATCAGAAACAGACGCGTTATTAATATTTCACATCAACATCTGTGCCCATAAATATACAAATCTTATTAAAGGGATGCGGGGAGAAAGGCGCCACCTCATTACCAAAAGTATTCAAGCCCCGTAGTCTCCCTGCGTGGAACACATCACCTATTATCCACCACTCTACAGATCTAATTATACAGAAAATCTATATACAGATTCATCTGTGGTGTTACATAGGACTGCAGGTGACATCTGCTACATTATCTGTACTCAGAGAGTTATCACTGTGTTATCTGTGGTGTTACATAGGACTGCAGGTGACATCTACTACATTATCTGTACTCAGAGAGTTATAACTGTGTTATCTGTGGTGTTACATAGGACTGCAGGTGGCATCTACTACATTATCTGTACTCAGTTATCACTGTGTTATCTGTGGTGTTACATAGGACTGCAGGTGACATCTACTACATTATCTGTACTCAGAGAGTTATCACTGTGTTATCTGTGGTGTTACATGGGACTGCAGGTGACATCTACTACATTATCTGTACTCAGAGAGATATCACTGTGTTATCTGTGGTGTTACATAGGACTGCAGGTAACATCTACTACATTATCTGTATTCAGAGTTATCACTGTGTTATCTGTGGTGTTACATAGGACTGCAGGGGACATCTACTACATTATCTGTACTCAGAGAGATATCACTGTGTTATCTGTGGTGTTACATAGGACTACAGGTAACATCTACTACATTATCTGTACTCAGAGAGTTCTTACTGTGTTATCTGTGGTGTTACATAGGACTGCAGGTAACATCTACTACATTATCTGTACTCAGAGACTTATCACTGTGTCATCTGTGGTGTTACATAGGACTGCAGGTGACATCTACTACATTATCTGTACTCAGAGAGTTATCACTGTGTTATCTGTGGTGTTACATAGGACTGCAGGTGACATCTACTACATTATCTGTACTCAAAGAGTTATCACTGTGTCATCTGTGGTGTTACATAGGACTGCAGGTGACATCTACTACATTATCTGTACTCAGAGAGTTATCACTGTGTTATCTGTGGTGTTACATAGGACTGCAGGTAACATCCACTACATTATCTGTACTCAGAGAGTTATCACTGTGTTATCTGTGGTGTTACATAGGACTGCAGGTGACATCTACTACATTATCTGTACTCAGAGAGTTATCACTGTGTTATCTGTGGTGTTACATAGGACTGCAGGTGACATCTACTACATTATCTGTACTCAGAGAGTTATCACTGTGTTATCTGTGGTGTTACATAGGACTGCAGGTGACATCTACTACATTATCTGTACTCAGAGAGTTATCACTGTGTTATCTGTGGTGTTACATAGGACTGCAGGTGACATCTACTACATTATCTGTACTCAGAAAGTTATCACTGTGTTCTCTGTGGTTTTACATAGGACTGCAGGTGACATCTACTACATTATCTGTACTCAGGGAGTTATCACTGTGTTATCTGTGGTGTTACATAGGACTGCAGGTGACATCTATTAAATTATCTGTACTGAGAGAGTCATCACTGTGTTATCTGTGGTGTTACATAGGACTGCAGGTGACATCTACTACATTATCTGTACTCAGAGAGTTATCACTGTGTTATCTGTGGTGTTACATAGGACTGCAGGTGACATCTACTACATTATCTGTACTGAGAGAGTCATCACTGTGTTATCTGTGCTGTTACATGGGACTGCACGTGACATCTACTACATTATCTGTACTCAGACAGTTATCACTGTGTTATCTGTGCTGTTACATGGGACTGCATGTGACATCTACTACATTATCTGTACTCAGACAGTTATCACTGTGTTATCTGTGCTGTTACATAGGACTGCAGGTGACGTCTACTACATTATCTGTACTGAGAGAGTTATCACTGTGTTATCTGTGGTGTTACATAGGACTGCAGGTGACATCTACTACATTATCTGTACTCAGAGAGTTATTACTGTGTTATCTGTGGTGTTACATAGGACTGCAGGTGACATCTACTACATTATCTGTACTCAGAGAGTTATCAGTGTGTTATCTGTGGTGTTACATAGGACTGCAGGTGACATCTACTACATTATCTGTACTCAGGGAGTTATCACTGTGTTATCTGTGGTGTTACATAGGACTGCAGGTGACATCTACTACATTATCTGTACTCAGGGAGTTATCACTGTGTTATCTGTGGTGTTACATAGGACTGCAGGTGACATCTACTACATTATCTGTACTCAGAGAGTTATCAGTGTGTTATCTGTGGTGTTACATAGGACTGCAGGTGACATCTACTACATTATCTGTATTCAGAGTTATCAGTGTTATCGATAGTGTTACATAGGACTGCAGGTGACATCTACTACATTATCTGTATTCAGAGTTATCACTGTGTTATCTGTGGTGTTACATAGGACTGCAGGTGACATCTACTACATTATCTGTACTCAGAGAGATATCACTGTGTTATCTGTGGTGTTACATAGGACTGCAGGTAACATCTACTACATTATCTGTACTCAGAGAGTTATTACTGTGTTATCTGTGGTGTTACATAGGACTGCAGGTAACATCTACTACATTATCTGTACTCATAGACTTATCACTGTGTCATCTGTGGTGTTACATAGGACTGCAGGTGACATCTACTACATTATCTGTACTCAGAGAGTTATCACTGTGTTATCTGTGGTGTTACATAGGACTGCAGGTGACATCTACTACATTATCTGTACTCAAAGAGTTATCACTGTGTCATCTGTGGTGTTACATAGGACTGCAGGTGACATCTACTACATTATCTGTACTCAGAGAGTTATCACTGTGTTATCTGTGGTGTTACATAGGACTGCAGGTAACATCCACTACATTATCTGTACTCAGAGAGTTATCACTGTGTTATCTGTGGTGTTACATAGGACTGCAGGTGACATCTACTACATTATCTGTACTCAGAGAGTTATCACTGTGTTATCTGTGGTGTTACATAGGACTGCAGGTGACATCTACTACATTATCTGTACTCAGAGAGTTATCACTGTGTTATCTGTGTGTTACATAGGACTGCAGGTAACATCCACTACATTATCTGTACTCAGAGAGTTATCACTGTGTTATCTGTGGTGTTACATAGGACTGCAGGTGACATCTACTACATTATCTGTACTCAGAGAGTTATCACTGTGTTATCTGTGGTGTTACATAGGACTGCAGGTGACATCTACTACATTATCTGTACTCAGAAAGTTATCACTGTGTTCTCTGTGGTTTTACATAGGACTGCAGGTGACATCTACTACATTATCTGTACTCAGGGAGTTATCACTGTGTTATCTGTGGTGTTACATAGGACTGCAGGTGACATCTATTAAATTATCTGTACTGAGAGAGTCATCACTGTGTTATCTGTGGTGTTACATAGGACTGCAGGTGACATCTACTACATTATCTGTACTCAGAGAGTTATCACTGTGTTATCTGTGGTGTTACATAGGACTGCAGGTGACATCTACTACATTATCTGTACTGAGAGAGTCATCACTGTGTTATCTGTGCTGTTACATGGGACTGCACGTGACATCTACTACATTATCTGTACTCAGACAGTTATCACTGTGTTATCTGTGCTGTTACATGGGACTGCATGTGACATCTACTACATTATCTGTACTCAGACAGTTATCACTGTGTTATCTGTGCTGTTACATAGGACTGCAGGTGACGTCTACTACATTATCTGTACTCAGAGAGTTATCACTGTGTTATCTGTGGTGTTACATAGGACTGCAGGTGACATCTACTACATTATCTGTACTCAGAGAGTTATTACTGTGTTATCTGTGGTGTTACATAGGACTGCAGGTGACATCTACTACATTATCTGTACTGAGAGAGTCATCACTGTGTTATCTGTGCTGTTACATGGGACTGCACGTGACATCTACTACATTATCTGTACTCAGACAGTTATCACTGTGTTATCTGTGCTGTTACATGGGACTGCATGTGACATCTACTACATTATCTGTACTCAGACAGTTATCACTGTGTTATCTGTGCTGTTACATAGGACTGCAGGTGACGTCTACTACATTATCTGTACTGAGAGAGTTATCACTGTGTTATCTGTGGTGTTACATAGGACTGCAGGTGACATCTACTACATTATCTGTACTCAGAGAGTTATTACTGTGTTATCTGTGGTGTTACATAGGACTGCAGGTGACATCTGCTACATTATCTGTACTCAGAGAGTTATCACTGTGTTATCTGTGGTGTTACATAGGACTGCAGGTGCCATCTACTACATTATCTGTACATTGTCATCACTGTGTTATCTGTGGTGTTACATAGGACTGCAGGTGACATCTACTACATTATCTGTACTCAGGGAGTTATCACTGTGTTATCTGTGGTGTTACATAGGACTGCAGGTGACATCTACTACATTATCTGTACTCAGAGAGTTATCAGTGTGTTATCTGTGGTGTTACATAGGACTGCAGGTGACATCTACTACATTATCTGTATTCAGAGTTATCAGTGTTATCGATAGTGTTACATAGGACTGCAGGTGACATCTACTACATTATCTGTATTCAGAGTTATCACTGTGTCATCTGTGGTGTTACATAGGACTGCAGGTGACATCTACTACATTATCTGTACTCAGAGAGATATCACTGTGTTATCTGTGGTGTTACATAGGACTGCAGGTAACATCTACTACATTATCTGTACTCAGAGAGTTATTACTGTGTTATCTGTGGTGTTACATAGGACTGCAGGTGACATCTACTACATTATCTGTACTCAGAGAGTTATCACTGTGTTATCTGTGGTGTTACATAGGACTGCAGGTAACATCCACTACATTATCTGTACTCAGAGAGTTATCACTGTATTATCTGTGGTGTTACATAGGACTGCAGGTGACATCTACTACATTATCTGTACTCAGAGAGTTATCACTGTGTTATCTGTGGTGTTACATAGGACTGCAGGTGACATCTACTACATTATCTGTACTCAGAGAGTTATCACTGTGTTATCTGTGGTGTTACATAGGACTGCAGGTGACATCTACTACATTATCTGTACTCAGAGAGTTATCACTGTGTTATCTGTGGTGTTACATAGGACTGCGGGTGACATCTACTACATTATCTGTACTCAGAAAGTTATCACTGTGTTCTCTGTGGTTTTACATAGGACTGCAGGTGACATCTACTACATTATCTGTACTCAGGGAGTTATCACTGTGTTATCTGTGGTGTTACATAGGACTGCAGGTGACATCTATTAAATTATCTGTACTGAGAGAGTCATCACTGTGTTATCTGTGGTGTTACATAGGACTGCAGGTGACATCTACTACATTATCTGTACTCAGAGAGTTATCACTGTGTTATCTGTGGTGTTACATAGGACTGCAGGTGACATCTACTACATTATCTGTACTGAGAGTCATCACTGTGTTATCTGTGCTGTTACATGGGACTGCACGTGACATCTACTACATTATCTGTACTCAGACAGTTATCACTGTGTTATCTGTGCTGTTACATGGGACTGCATGTGACATCTACTACATTATCTGTACTCAGACAGTTATCACTGTGTTATCTGTGGTGTTACATAGGACTGCAGGTGACATCTGCTACATTATCTGTACTCAGAGAGTTATCACTGTGTTATCTGTGGTGTTACATAGGACTGCAGGTGCCATCTACTACATTATCTGTACATTGTCATCACTGTGTTATCTGTGGTGTTACATAGGACTGCAGGTGACATCTACTACATTATCTGTACTCAGAGTTATCAGTGTTATCGATAGTGTTACATAGGACTGCAGGTGACATCTACTACATTATCTGTATTCAGAGTTATCACTGTGTTATCTGTGGTGTTACATAGGACTGCAGGTGACATCTACTACATTATCTGTACTCAAAGAGTTATCACTGTGTCATCTGTGGTGTTACATAGGACTGCAGGTGACATCTACTACATTATCTGTACTCAGAGAGTTATCACTGTGTTATCTGTGGTGTTACATAGGACTGCAGGTAACATCCACTACATTATCTGTACTCAGACAGTTATCACTGTGTTATCTGTGCTGTTACATAGGACTGCAGGTGACGTCTACTACATTATCTGTACTCAGAGAGTTATTACTGTGTTATCTGTGGTGTTACATAGGACTGCAGGTGACATCTACTACATTATCTGTACTGAGAGTCATCACTGTGTTATCTGTGCTGTTACATGGGACTGCACGTGACATCTACTACATTATCTGTACTCATACAGTTATCACTGTGTTATCTGTGCTGTTACATGGGACTGCATGTGACATCTACTACATTATCTGTACTCAGACAGTTATCACTGTGTTATCTGTGGTGTTACATAGGACTGCAGGTGACATCTGCTACATTATCTGTACTCAGAGAGTTATCACTGTGTTATCTGTGGTGTTACATAGGACTGCAGGTGCCATCTACTACATTATCTGTACATTGTCATCACTGTGTTATCTGTGGTGTTACATAGGACTGCAGGTGACATCTACTACATTATCTGTACTCAGAGTTATCAGTGTTATCGATAGTGTTACATAGGACTGCAGGTGACATCTACTACATTATCTGTATTCAGAGTTATCACTGTGTTATCTGTGGTGTTACATAGGACTGCAGGTGACATCTACTACATTATCTGTACTCAAAGAGTTATCACTGTGTCATCTGTGGTGTTACATAGGACTGCAGGTGACATCTACTACATTATCTGTACTCAGAGAGTTATCACTGTGTTATCTGTGGTGTTACATAGGACTGCAGGTAACATCCACTACATTATCTGTACTCAGACAGTTATCACTGTGTTATCTGTGCTGTTACATAGGACTGCAGGTGACGTCTACTACATTATCTGTACTCAGAGAGTTATTACTGTGTTATCTGTGGTGTTACATAGGACTGCAGGTGACATCTGCTACATTATCTGTACTCAGAGAGTTATCACTGTGTTATCTGTGGTGTTACATAGGACTGCAGGTGCCATCTACTACATTATCTGTACATTGTCATCACTGTGTTATCTGTGGTGTTACATAGGACTGCAGGTGACATCTACTACATTATCTGTACTCAGGGAGTTATCACTGTGTTATCTGTGGTGTTACATAGGACTGCAGGTGACATCTACTACATTATCTGTACTCAGAGAGTTATCAGTGTGTTATCTGTGGTGTTACATAGGACTGCAGGTGACATCTACTACATTATCTGTATTCAGAGTTATCAGTGTTATCGATAGTGTTACATAGGACTGCAGGTGACATCTACTACATTATCTGTATTCAGAGTTATCACTGTGTTATCTGTGGTGTTACATAGGACTGCAGGTGACATCTACTACATTATCTGTACTCAGAGTTATCACTGTGTTATCTGTGGTGTTACATAGGACTGCAGGTGACATCTACCACATTATCTGTACTCAGGGAGTTATCATTGTCTTCTCTGTGGTATTACATAGGACTGCAGGTGACATCTACTACATTATGAATCATAAAATGTAATGTTTATTAATGACAAGTATTAAAAAATGATATTCACAGTACATGATTGTGAATAAGTGGGGAAAGAACACAGTGGCACATCCCCTCAGATAAAAGCTCTTCAGTATAGCGACCTATGAAGATGATAGTAGCAAATCCCGGGTACAGGGTATGGCGGTCGGGTCTGTATAAAGTGCATGTGTATGTACTTGGTATGCCAAAAAGTGACCAATGCGTAGAGTAAGCAAAAAAGTAACAAACATGTACTGTATACTCACTAACTACAGATACAACATAGATGGCAACATACCGATTGGAAGATAGGCAATAAAGGGTGATGGCGCTCCTCGACGCTCCTGAGGAATTATGTGTATTCAGAGAGTTATCACTGCGTTAGGGTTGGGTTCACACTAGCGTTAGGGATTCTACAGGACTTTGTTTTCCATCTTGCATAACGGGAACCAGACGGATCCGTTATGATTCCCATAGACTTCTATTATGACGGAAAGCAAACGGAATCCCTAACGCTAGTGTGAACCCACCCTTATCTGTGGTGTTACATAGGACTGCAGGTGATGTACTGCAGCATCTGTTGGTAAGCCTCTAGAAGTGTTGTACAGTAATTTGTGGGCTGGAAGTTTCAGGACTTTTCATCATTATCAGTGATGGTTCTATATTCTCAGCTGATGCCGGAGCGCACTGGGTGGTAGGTGGTGATGTGGCCGGACAATAAGACCCGAATCCCATGTTCCACATTTGACAATTTTTATTAAAATGAATAATTCACTGACAGGAGATACACGGATGATGTGCGTTGGTTTTGGGAGAGGATTCTAATGAACAGATGTAGACAATACAGCACGAGGCTCAATAGACTGTAATTTGGGGGAGGTATACATTAAAGGCTATTCTATCTATCTAGTATTAGAGATGAGCGAATCGAAGCTTACGAAGTGGAATTCAATCCGAATTTCTGGAATTATTCGATTTGCACCGAATCCGAATTTCCTCACGCTTCTAAAATGGCTGCTGCACGAGCAAGGAACTCTGGGAAGGCGGGATCACCCATAATGCCATGCATGCAGCCAATCAGCAGCCAGCCCTGTGATGTCACAGCCGTGAAAATGGCCTCAGCCATCTTGGTTTCTGGCAGTTTCCAGTGCACTTAGTGCGGGGAGAGACGTCAGCAGGCGCTAGGGACAGTGCGAGGATAGACTTCATTGTGCTGAAAAAACGATTTACAGGTTCAGGGAAAGATTATTCAAGGTGTAGGGAAAGGATCGGGAGGAATCATCCCACATCATTTATGTAGAACAGGGTTCAGTCGGGGAGGTTACAGCCTGGGGAATAGGAACAATCCTATTACACCTTGCTGCACTGACTGCGGATCCACATTGCCATTATACAGCTCTGTAATTCCAGCAAACCGCTCTTGTTATTGGGGGGCAAGTGCTGTGTGATACCGCCATTAACAGGGGTTATTACAGGGGAATATTTCTTATTTGCCCTTGTGCGGTGCAGTTATAGGTTCTAAAGCATTTTTTGCCTTGTATTAGTGGGGAAAAAAGGGCTTATTAGCCGTTGTGTGGTGAAGTGCGAAAATTACAGCCCTTTTTGTCGTGTATTAATGGCAAAAGAAAAATATATTTGCCGTTCAGCGGTGCACTTATTTGTTCTAAAGCCCTTTTTTGCGTGTATTAGTGAGAAAAAAAGGTTTTATCAGCTGCTGTGTGGTGAAGTGAGAAAATTACTGACTTTTTTGGGGTGTTTTAATTTCCTTTTTATTTATTTGTTTGATCTAACAGTAAGTCAGGCAGAGAAGTGCCAGGCCCTGCACAGGGGAGTTGCAGAGGCCTAAATGTTTCTGGCGCAGGCAGAGGTCGCAGCAGAGTAAGGGGCCGTGGCAGCAGGGGTCGCAACGAGAGGTCTGAGCTCCCGGTGTCATCTAGCGGTCGTGTCTTGACCAGCAACCCTGCGGAGTCAGTGGCGGTAGCAGTCAGTCATTGCGTAGTGTTGGGGGTAAAATCACCTACTCAATGGTGTGGAAGTTTTTTGTTAAACCGCCAGAGAAGGTGAACATGGCCATTTGTAGAATCTGTGGGCAGAAGGTGAAGCATGGCCAGGGTGCCAATGTTAGCACCACGGCCCTGTGTCCACATATGCAGCATCATCATGAAGTGTCCTGAGAGAACCATGGCTCCGATGTGGTGGTCCAGCCTGCAGCAGCAACCGCTGCATCACCCAGTGGCACGCACCCGGTTTCATGCAGTCAAGGCTCCACCACCTTAGCCAAAGGGAGCTGTCTGTCCTTCCCATCATCTGCTAGTCCTGATGCTCCTGATGCTCCTCCTCATCCTTGTCAGTCATTCCGTCAGCAATCGATCACCGAAGCGATTTGCCAAGAGACACCAGTATGCGTGCAGTCATTCAACAGCGCAGAAGCTGAACGTGCTCCTGTCCAAGTTGCTAGTACTGCAGTCCCTCCCTTTCCAAGTGGTGGACTCTGCACCTTTCAGAGAACTGATGGCTTGTGCCGAGCCAAGGTAAAGAGTACCAATCCGTCATCTCTTTGCCAAAAAGGCAGTACCAGCCCTGCACACACATGTAGAACAGAAGGTGGGCCAGTCCCTGAGCCTGTCGGTGTCTGCCAAAGTGCAATGCAGCGCGGACGTGTGGAGGTGTAACTATGGTCAGGGAGAATACATGTCCTTTACAGACCACTGGGTGAATGTGGCTCCTGCACAGCCACACCAGAAACTTGGCCAGGTGATGCCGCTTCTGCCTCCACGTTCTCACGCCGTAGGTCCTGCGACAATGGGGGGGGTACCAGCAGTACCAGCTCCATCAGCAGCAGCCTGAGTCTAAAGTCGCTGATGAGCAACTTTCTTCACCCACATAGTGAAGAAACTACTCACCAGCAGCTAGACCTAGAGCAGGACCTGAACCAGCAGGTGGTGGCATACTTGGACAGCACCCTGCCACCCCACATTGAAGATCTTCTGGACTACTGTGTAGCAGTCAGAGGAGGAAGAGACCGCAAGGCAGGATTCAGTACAGCAGACAAGGAGGCTGAAGCATACACCGGCTTTATTAAAGAGAAAAATGTACCTGCCGGAAAATCTGATTAACAGTATAATACCACCGCACCAGAGGCACAATGGGTTAATGACAGAAATGGTATAAGCAGGTGTACATAGATCAACAAGAATGGTAATGGAAATTTGCATAGAAAACAGAATGAGCTAAAACAGCAAACAGACATCTTACAAGCTACTCTCCTCTAATAATTTCCTATCTAGGCCTGCTACCCAGGGGACGCTTCTACAGCGCACTGACTAAATTCCCTTACTCTATAACCTATCGCAGATAAGCACCGGTGCCACTCACAGTCCTGCAGATTCTCCTTGGTCCAGTACATGATGGAAGGTGCAGTCTGGCTCCAGATCCGGTCGCTTGCCTGTCCCAGCGTGGTCTTTCCTTCTCTCTGGTTGGATTACAGCAGGTGCAGGCATCCACCTAGTTCAGCTCTGGCAGGAGGAATCCGGCTTGTCACTGGTCTCTGAATTGCACGATCTCAATCCTCTGGAACACACTTTGCAGTCTCTGTATTCTGCTCCACAGCTGTCAGGAAGAAATCACTTCTTATAGTCTCTTTCTGTTATATCTCCCAGCAGGCAGACTCTCTCCCTCTCCAGACAGACCCAGCAACTTGCAGCACAGCCCGGGAGAAACTTTATTATCTTCCTTCAGCTTGTCCTCTCCCTTATTCCGAGACACAGCGACCTCTTGTGGCTGGAGGAAGATATCACAGCCTGTGTGCAGCAATGTCATTGCAATGTAATTTGGTGAATATAAGGCTGACTCTTACATGCCTCCCCACTTAAAGGTGGCCATCCTCGGCCTTGTGATATAGTCCATGGGAAATAAAGGGGTTAATGGAACATTTAAACGGCAGTACAACATTGTCCACAATATATACAGGCAGACCAAATGAACTGATCAGCAGCGTACCTGTTTGGTGGAACCCCTGCAGTAGACCTACTGGATCTCCGGAGGTCTTGACTGTCTGTTAAGACCTGACTTTCTCCACTGGGAGATGTTAACCTGGGTGCTTCCATTACAGCAGGAGATTTGGATGTTGTCCCGGTTTCCTCCTCACTGCGAGACGGTAGTGGTTCTGTAGCAGGAGCCTCATCACCTGCGGCCTGGGGACCTTCCGCAGTGTCAGGAACGGTCCACCAGTCTTGACATTCGTTTCCATCGGAGATAACACATTCTGAGTATGGGGCAGGAGGAGGAGGTGTCTTCTGAAAATGTGCGGGATCTTCGGACTGGCATGGTCGTAGCATATTCCTATGTAGAGTCTGTGAAGCAAACTCCTCATTTTCAACCTTCACTTCGTAGATCAGACCATTAGGGTACACTCTCTTGATCACTTTGTATGGCTGTACCTCCCAACTCTCACTCAACTTGCCTCTAGGAAGTTTCTCTCATACCAGTACCCGGTCTCCAGGCTTCAGTGGAACCTCCTGGACTGGAGGACGGTCCGTATGAGTTCTCTCCTGTAACCGCTGACCTGCCAACCGGCGAATGGTCTGGAGTCGTTGACGGTGTTCTTTCACCCATGAGGTGGTTTATCGGTTCATTAGGTCTTCTGGCTGTTCTAGGTTTAATTCAACGATTTACCGACCAGCTCTCCCAAACAGCAACAGGTACGGGGTGTAACCGGTGGTGGTGTGGACCCGATTATTGTAGGCCCAGACTAATTCCGGCAGGTAGTCAGGCCAGTGTGCCCTCTTGTCCTCCTCTAGCATCCTCAGCATTTGCAGCAGCGTCCGGTTGAAGCGCTCACAGGCCCCGTTTCCTTGGGGATGATAGGGGGTCATCCTGGATTTTTCAATACCATACAGTTGGTGTAGCTCCTCCATCACTTACCCTTGAAAGCACGCCCCTTGATCTGAGTGGATCAGCTTTGGACACCCGTAGACCCGGATGAAGTCCTGACAGATAGCGTGTGCTGCGGACTCAGTCGTCTGGTCCCAAGTTGGGGAGACTACTGCAAACTTGGAGAAGTGGTCAATCATGACCAGGCAGTACTGTGGACCTCTTGATGATTGTCCCATGAGGAGGTAGTCTATCATCAATACTTCCAGCGGTTCTTTGGTCTGTATGGACTGTAGAGGTACCCTCTGTTCCGTGCTTTTAGTGAGTTCACACACTCGTCACTGTTGGCAAACTTCCTCAACCGTGGCCTCCAGTCGCGGACAATATACATAACACTGCAGCCACTGGTAAGTCTTGGCTGGCCCGAAGTGAGCTCCAAATTCATGGGCTTCTTTGGCTATCTCCTGTGCCACGCTTCTGGGTATTACTACTTGTCACCTCACCTCTAGGTCATTGGGCTGTTGCCACTTGCGGTACAGAACAGCTCTGTGCACTTCCAGTCTGTCCCATTGATGTAGAACGGACTTCATCTCGGCATCCAGATCAGTCCTTAGTTCTCTGTTGGGTTTCCTTCGCTGGGTTGCCCAGATTTTCATCTGCCGCAGTCCAATATCTTCTTCCTGTAATCGGCCCCAGTCCTCATTAGTTGTCCCCAGTGCCTTTGGTAACTTACGTGCCTCCCCACTTGTCTGGGCCGTGACTGTGGGAGGAACGAACTTGCGGAAGTCTGGAGTTTCATCCTCTTCCTTTTTTTAATCGATATCTCCTACTGGAGTTTCAAAAGTAACCCTCGACAGACCATCGGCATTAGTGTTCTCTGTAGCGGAATGGTAGCGAATTGAGAAGTCATACTTTGCAAGGCGAGCTGCCCAGCGTTGCTCCAGGCCTCCCAACTTGACAGTATTCAGGTGGGACAGGGGATTGTTATCAGTCTGTACAAAGATCTTAGCCCCTGCCAGATATCCCGCAAATTTCTCCGTCATAGCCCACACCCGCAAGGGGTTCCAGCCGGAAGGAACTGTAGTTGTGGGGGTTTCGCTCTGTATCTCGCAAGGATCTACTGGCGTAGGTGAATCACTATTTCATGCCCATCTTGTACCTGCGACAGGACTGCCCCAAGTCTGTAGAGGCGGCCATCAGTAGATAAGAGAAATGGTTTATCAAAGTCAGCATAAGCCAAGATGGGGGCCTATGTCAGGACTTCTTTCAGGGCCTGGAAGGCCTCCTCCTGCTTCGGTTTGTAACACCCCAGAGTTGTGTTACGACACTCCTCTACCCCGTTGCTATCTCCTAAGAGCCTTTACATTGTCATCTGATATGATTTTGCTCATGTCTTCACAACTGTGCATCTAAAACTTTATTAAATGTAAATTTCCTTGTAATTTTCTATGTTCACCAGCAGGTGGCAGCAATGGATTGGTAAGGAGATAGCTACAGTTTAGTATTTCTAAGCTGGAATGGTTCATTCCAGCTTAGCTCCCCCTCTGTGGAGGTGTGGACTATTCCCACAGCCTACACCCTGGGTGGAGAAGTAAGTTATTGAGGAGTGCAGCCCACCCCCTGCTAGGGGTAGGGGGTGTGTGTTAGAAGCTCCCTGATATAGGGAACAAAGCCAGGATCTTGTCTCGGCTGAGACATTGATCACAACCCCTGCAGCCTCAGCTGGAAGAAGCAAGCAGACAACCTCCAGTTCCAGAAAGAAAGCATTCCCTGTGAATATAACTGTGAGTAAAGTCCAGAGACCTAGGAGAAGCCATATTCCTCTTCAGCTAGTCAGTCCCCATAAAGCAGAAGATAGAAAGTGCAGAAGCCGAATTCCTGCCACAGTTTTAGAGCTACAAGCAGACGTCCTTTCCTGCAAGCTCCAGGTTTAGAGCAAACCTGCTGGGACCTAAGACCAAAGCTGTACCTTGCTTGGATGAAAGTTACCCTCAGTAAAGATGAGTTTGAACTTTACCAAAGGTCTGGATCTCATTTTCTGCTGCAAAATCCCTCTATTACTCCTCCTATCACTACACTCCATTTTATTGCAAGTGAGCCAGGAGTCCAGCCGTACCCAGGTAGGAGACACCGTTGACACAATTACCACTACCATACAGAGACATTACACCACTCTGGCATTCCTAAACTGGGACGTGCGTGATACCATCTTTGAAGGGCCCTGTGATAGTACCCTGCACACGCTGCAATTGGCGTCACGAACAAACTATAGACTATTATCCACCCATATCCTGACCTACTGCATAAGTGGCGTCAGCTTACCCAAATCCTGCTCATTGCATGTCCCCAGGAAATACTTTGGCGCTTGGGCCTCCAAGCCGTTCCTCTAAACAACTCATTCAGAGGGCCCGCTATCTTTGCGTAGTCTTTGATGAACTGCCAGTAGTACCCGGTCAGTCCAAGGAAGGCCTTCAACTCCTGCAGCGTTCTGGGCACTAGCCAATGTCGTATCGCAGCCACTTTGTCTTAGGACGGCAGCACTCCGTCTTGGGACACCCCATGGCCCAAGTACTCGATCACCCTCTTGAAGAGATGACATTTCTTTGGCTTTACCTTCAGGCCATGGCTTCAAAATTCAGGTCTCCCAGGCATCTCTCCATCAGCCGCTGGAAGGTCCCCAGGGCATTAGTCAGCCCGAATGGCATCCTGTTTAATTTGAATAGTCCCATGGGGGGTATGAATTCTCTCTTTGCCTTGTCTTGCTTAGCCACTGGTACTTGCCAGTACCCGCTTGCTAGGTCCAGGGTGGAGAAGTATTTGGCTCGTCCTAGAGCCGTCAGAAACTCCTCGATGCGTGGCAGCGGCGTTCAACCGCCGGTAATCCACACAAAATCGAATAGTGCCATCCTTCTTCTTGACAAGCACCACTAGGGCTGCCCAAAGGCTCTGGCCACCCTGCACCATTCCGGAATCTATCATCTGTTTCAACAGCGTTTTCACTTCCTGGTACAATTTGGGCAAAATCTGCCGATATGTCTCCCGAATTGGTGGAGTGTCCCCTGTCGGTATCTCATGTGAGATAGCATCCGTGCAGCCAAAGTCATCGGCGTGGCGGGCAAATGCAGCCTGATTTTCCCACAGCAATACAGCATGGTTTCAACTGCTCGCCGTTGGTCCGAACTGAGAGCCTTCACATCTATTTCCATTTGGTCCAAGATGGTTCTCCCATTCCAATCTGGGGTCGGCACCTCTTCTACGCTGGCAGTAACGGCCAGGGTCCAAACAGCATCACCTACCGGAGCTAGAGTCACTTCTCTCTGACTCAGTACTTCTCCCCGATGTAGGTACACACTCCTGGCATCAAGGGAGCTTCTATATGTCCCATATTCACAGCTCTTATGGGTACTCGTCAATTCTGGACCACTCCCAGTGTCCGGGCCACCAGGACATCCTGATCCAACTCTCCTAGGGCCGTCGGTTCGATGAACACCTCCATACCTTCAAGATTGTGGAAGGCTCCCATGGGTAACGTCAACACGGTCTCCTGTCCAGAGGGGAGGTTGAGGGTAGCCTTTCTTGGCGCTCGGATCGTTCACACAGACTGGTGTGCTGGGACGCTTTTCTGTGCTTTTCTGTGTCCCACAGAATCGGATCAGCCGTTGAAACTCTTTCTGAGTAGGTTTGTGTGGAGTATCTTGCTTCCAATAGCCCGCCCCCCGTTTGGTGAACATGATCTGATCCAATTCTCACAGAATATTCATGCCCATTATCACCGGCACATCTTCTTTGAACGTCTTGGGGACCAACAGGATACCTTTCCGTCTCACTTCCTGCCCACATAGCCGTACATTCATCCACATGACTCCTGTGACAGGGATCTGTTGTTGGTTGGCCGCTGTAGCCCAGACCAGCGTCTCTCGCTCTGCCTTGGCCATCGCTCGAAAGTAACAGTAGAAGAGTGACTCAGGCATAGTCGTTACCTGTGACCCAGTATCCACTAAGCAGTGGACAGGAATGCCTTCAAATTCAGCTCGTATGGTGGGACACCCTGCGACCAGGTGTTCGGAGCCATGCTGGGTATCTTGGCTCTCCACCTCCCCCGCAGTACGCCCCACTACTGCGGGGGCAGGAAGTGTGACAGTGGCTCTGGGCGTCCAGCCACATCACTCCAACACTCTCTGGCGTAATGTCCGTAATCTCCACACCGCCAACACTGTGCCCCTTGACGGCCTTTTCTTTGTCTGCGTATGTGGGATGCCCTTAGGACTTGATCTTGATTGACTGGCCTCCGTGGAGGATATTGAGGAACTTGGTGAGAAGGCAAATTAGGGTGAGGATATTCTGGTGTAGGAACCCATGGGGTCGCCTGATAAGTTTGTTGTCGGGCCAGGTAGGCAGCCTCAGGGGTATAGCGCGACTCTATCCGTTTTTACAGGTGCGTAAACTTTTCGTGCATAGCACTCAGAGAGCTCTGTAAGTCTTGTACCACTCTGACTAGTACATCTTCGCTCTTTGTAACCCCGAGAGGTGTGACGGTCTGGGTCCGTATCACTCCGGACACATAACTTTCTTCTTTGCTCCGTGCCACTGCCTCTGCTAATATTTGTCTAAAGGTTAGTGTAGGGTCCACCCTAACTCGTTCCTGCAGGGCCCGTTTCAGGGGAGTGCTGTAGAGTCCCAGAATGAATTGTTCCCGCAGCATCAGTTCTACAGTTCCCATGGCGGTTACTCCGTCTGCCTCTTTTTTCTGCACCTCGGCCAACACTTCCTGTAGAGCCGTCGTATACTGCGAGACACCTTCATCTTCCCACTGAATCCGGTAAAAGAACTACGCCGTGAGGAGCCCTGCACTGGCCGTTTCACCATATATTTCTTCCAGGAATCGCACTTCAACGTATTGCGCAACATTTCTTTGGGCCTCACCCTCTAGAGCGGCCCAAGTGATTTCTACTTGTAGTTCTGTACTGACATTGTAAATCCTAGCAGCGCTCTGTAACCTTGTCACCCAGTCCGACAGTGACATGTTCTGGCCATCAAATTTGGGTAGCAAGTTAAACATCGTGCCAATAGAGAGGGCCCTTGCAGGGGTTCCACCATTGTTTGAGGTGCTCACATTAACATCATGCACATTGCCTTCAGCTGCCTCCATCTCTGTGACTGTACCCTGCTCGCAGCGCCACTTGTAGCGGTCAGAGGAGGAAGAGACCGCAAGGCAGGATTCAAATACAGTACAGCAGACAAGAAGGCTGAAGCATACACCGGCTAAATTAAAGAACAAAATGTACCTGCCAGAAAATCGGATTAACAGTATAGTACCACCGCACCAGAGGCACAATGGGTTAATGACAGAAATGGTCAAGAATGGTAATGGAATTTTGCATAAAAAAACTGAATGGGCTAAAACAGCAAACAGACATCTTACAAGCTACTCTCACTAATAATTTCCTATCTAGGCCTGCTACCCAGGGGAAGCTTCTACAGCACACTGACTAAATTCTACTCTATAACCTATCGCAGATAAGCACCGGTGCCACTCACAGTTCTGCAGATTCTCCTTGGTCCGGTACGTGATGGAAGGTGCAGTCTGGCTCCAGATCCGGTCGCTTGCCTGTCCCAGCGTGGTCTTTCCTTCTCTCTGGTTGGATTACAGCAGGTGCAGGCATCCACCTAGTTCAGCTCTGGCAGGAGGAATCCGGCTTGTCACTGGTCTCTGAATGGCACAATCTCACTCCTCTGGAACACACTTTGCAGTCTCTGTATTCTGCTCCACAGCTGTCAGGAAGAAATCACCTCTTATAGTCTCTTTCTGTTATATCTCCCAGCAGGCAGACTCTCTCCCTCTCCAGACAGACCCAGCAACTTGCAGCACAGCCCGGGAGAAACTTTGTCTTCCTTCAGCTTGTCCTTTCCCTTATTCCAAGACACAGCGGCCTCTTGTGGCTGGAGGAAGATATCACAGCCTGTGTGCAGCATTATCACCAGAAATGTCAGTGCAGTGTAATTTTATGAATATAAGGCTGGCCAGCCAAACTGGATTTGTGGCCGCAACTGGCAGAGTTTGCCCTGGAAAAGCTGTCCTGCCCAGCCAGTAGTGTGGCATCAGAGCAGGTGTTTAGTGCGGCGGGGGCCATAGTTACCCCAAGAAGAACTCGCCTGTCAAAAATGTGGAAAAACTGACCTTTTTCAAGATGAATCAGGTGTGGACCAGCCAGGATTTTCACCCACCAATGCCTGATGCATCAGACTAGATCATCTATGGTGCCACACCAACACTTTGGCAAAAGAGACCGGTTTCTTCTGGCTACCTGCCTCAGCAACTATTCTGATGCTGCCACCCGCCTGATGCCACACACCTAATGCCAAGTGCTCCTTCTTACACCCACCATCATCAGCGGGTACTGTTATTGCCACCCACCTCCCCACTCTGTCACCGGATCACTCTGTGGTCTCCTGATGCTGCTGCCACCTCCACACTATGTCACCTCCTGATGCTGCTGCCACCTCTACACTCTGTCACCGGGTCACTCTGTGGTCTCCTGATGCTGCTGCCACCGCCACACTATGTCACCTTGCCACTCTGTGGCCTCCTGATGCTGCTGCCACCTCCACACTTTGTCACCTTGCAACTCTGTGGTCTCCTCATGATGCTGCCACCTCCACACTATGTCACCTTGCCACTCTGTGTTCTCCTGATTCTACCGCCACCTCCACACTATGTCACCTTGCCACTCTGTGTTCTCCTGATTCTACCGCCACCTCCACACTATGTCATTGTGCCTTTCTGTGGCCTTCTGATACTGCCACCACCTCCACTCTGTCATTGGGCCACTCTGTGGACTTCTCATGCTGTTCCCACCCTCCCCACTTCATGACTGGGCCACTATTTAGCCTTTTGGACTGGCTGACATCATCATTTATTTGACCCTTCTTCTGATCTGTCAGAAGGAAGGAAAAATAAGACGCACAATGGATCCTGTCTGTGTAGCGGCTGTAAGGCCTGTATGGTCCCATCCGAATCGGCTTATGATTTGGTAGCCAGAAGCAGGAGTGGGTACAAAACACAGAAGACATGCAAATATTCCATTTACGTGTCATCTCTGTTTTGGATCCACTCCTGTTTCTTTGGCATTATCAATATTGATGGATTTCTGACCAAATGCGGACCGAGTGAAGGCGGATGCTCCACAGACAGAATCCGTTTTTTGGGGTTATTGTTCTGACAGATCAGAGGAAGAGCAAAATAATCAGTGACTTCAACACAAACTTATTGCTGACCCCCTCTCCACTCTGTCGGGGGCTCTACTTGTATAAGCGTTTAATAGAACAGGTTCTGTAGACATCTATGTGGAGTCAGCTGACGACGGTGTAAAAGGAGTGCGCTTCTTCTTGGCGCTAACATCGACCTGTAAGGCTGAGTTCACACTTTAGTTATTTGGTCAGTTTTGGCCCCGTGACTGCCCAAAGAAGTGAAGTGTGCAGTGATTCTAAGAGCGACGCCTGTCATCTGCATGTCCTACGGACTCACAGTATTATCTCACTACCACAGCAGACTCCCTATGAGTGTTACTGCAGGGCACAGTATTCTACACCGCTATACAGGCACAGTGTTCTACACCGCTATAGAGGCACAGTGTTCTACACCTCTATACAGGCACAGTGCTCTACACCACTATAGAGGCACAGTGTTCTACACCGCTATACAGGCACAGTGTTCTACACCACTATACAGGCACAGTGTTCTACACCGCTATACAGGCACAGTGTTCTACACCGCTATACAGGCACAGTGTTCTACACCACTATACAGGCACAGTGTTCTACACCGCTATACAGGCACAGTGTTCTACACCACTATACAGGCACAGTGTTCTACACCGCTATACAGGCACAGTGTTCTACACCACTATACAGGCACAGTGTTCTACACCACTATACAGGCACAGTGTTCTACACCTCTATACAGGCACAGTGCTCTACACCACTATAGAGGCACAGTGTTCTACACCGCTATACAGGCACAGTGTTCTACACCGCTATACAGGCACAGTGTTCTACACCGCTATACAGGCACGGTGTTCTACACCGCTATACAGGCACAGTGTTCTACACCGCTATACAGGCACAGTGTTCTACACCGCTATACAGGCACAGTGTTCTACACTGCTATACAGTCTCTCTGCAGCCAGGAAATAGCTGTTTTTTAACACGATTCTCCACGAATAAATTTGGATCGAACCAAATTGTTTTTAGAAAATTGGGCGAACCGGCCAAATCAAATTTTTGAAGAATTCGCTCATCTCTATCTATTTTCTATCTATCTCTCTTTCTATCTATCTCTCTATCTGTCTATCTATTAGATGTTAATATTTTATTATTTTAGTCACCTGACCTGCTTCTCTCCATTATGCCCGGCTCTTCCCTTTCATGCACTGTTGCCCTCATTATATATGCTCTGCGCTGGTAATCCCGTATTGCGGTATAATTTTTGCCTGGTGCAGTTTTCCCGCTCTGTAAATTCCATTCTGTAAGCAGACGGCACTGGCGGCTCATGTCCATTAATTATCTCTGCATCTAACGGCAGATCAGTCACATCCTCCATCTGTCAGATCTGCACAATGTGACACTCACATTTCATGTGCCAGATTCTTACAAAATAAAATTTCACATTAATATTTCAAGACGACGGAATCTGAGAACATTTCCCCCTGTTCTGTTAATTCTTAATTCGCTAGAGATGATCTTGGGGGCGATGACTCTGAGGGACAGCTGTCAATCAATGGCATCTGGATCACAGGAAGTTACATTGTTTCTGTATCATACAAGAAATGGCTACAAACTGTAGATCAGGTGACATGGAAATATCCCCCTCATTGAAAGTGTCAGCTCATGCCACCAGCGGTCTTACGTATTATTACTATTCTATAATATGTGTGGATGCACAAGGACCTTTTAGAGATGTGACTTAATTTAACTTATTCAGGGGCTTAAACTGTAGTGAGAAAGTGGACATTGCAGGGAGATGACTACTAGCAGTGCTCTGCAGACCTCATGTCAGTATCAAGCAGGGGATTGAAGAGTCAGCTCGGAAGCTGCTGCTGGAAAGAAAGGGAGCAATATTCCTGCTTGCAACTAGCTAGTAAGTGGAGGTGATTGATACTAGTTGTAACGGATCTCCTGGCGCCCCGACCGGGTACCTCCGTCGATGGATGCTCCTAGCGCTTCCCGAGGACTCCAAGCACTCCACTTGACACCGTAAGCACTGCAGACCCCACAAACCGCCAAAGCTTGGTTGAGGTCTCACTGTCTCCTACCCACCCTGGACCTACGACAAGGCTCCAGGCTGCAGTGGGTGAACCTCTCCTAAATCCAGAGAGCAGGAACAGCTCTTACAAGAGCTAGGAGTTATAGCCCGGGGAGTATACAGCGTATAGCAATCCCCATACACATGAGACGAGGCTCTCTGTTGAATGTAAAACAGGAACTCTTTATTCAACACACAGAATTGACTTATGCACATTTTCCAACAAGGTTACCACCCCCGTGGACCTGGTTGGGAACTGAGGACATGACCTAGCAGCCAATCCTTTACAGCTTTACAGTTTAAACACTCCCATACAAAATCCTCCCCTCTGCCTGTGATACAATTACCTTACACAATGGGTTCATGTAATTATCACAGGCAGTAGAATACATAGTTTTAAACAATGTCTTCTGTCCTGGAGACAACCGAGGAGTAATTCAATTATCTCTCAGGACAAAGGGAAATCGCCAATACACACGTGGGGACAATAGGACAGACATCACTACTCAAATATACAATGTCCCAAACATTACAGTAAACATAGACATTTAACATATTCCCAGATGGCTTGGACCTGAGCGCTCAATATATCCAAACAGCGCTCAGATGCCACAAACACAGTCAAATCGCCATGGGGTTTAAGTTTAGCATGGGCTGATGAGAGGGCCCATAATCCTGGGGCAAGAGGCGGGCAACCAGACTTCTCCAGCACCCAGTGGCGAGGTTGGTTTCACCACACTAGTCATAAGAATACAATGCCTCAGGCAATACATAGGGCCACAGAGGAGCTGAACATCACAGAGGAGTTGAGGCCAGAGCTGAGGGGTAGAGAGAAGCCACCTGATCCATGCATCCTGAAAGTATCCAACATCTGAATAGTCCTGTGACCGAGACCAGCCGGCCGCCTGTAAGCAACACTGTGTGGCAGACTGTGTGGCGTTCTGTGTGTCGTGAGAAAGGATATACCACGACTGACTGGGACTGCACAGACCGTGGCTTATTGCTCCATGGAGACACAAATATGCTGCTCTGGGGAAACCAGAGCCAGAGTGTGGACACCCAGGCAGCCAGAGGGACAGAGAGTTATTGCCTCTTATAGTGTTATATTGCCTGTTGCCACTCAGAGACAGTGCACCTCAACAGGGGCATAACTACCATAGTGGCAGTCCATGCGAATGCTATTGTGCCCAGGGCAAGAGGGGGCCCAGTCTTAGTTGGGATCATCCTCTCTTCTACTAGGGGTGAACACTTGGACAGGACTCTACCCTGTGGAAAAAATGGCCCAAGGGTCATTGAAAGGGGTTTAGGTGGAAACCCTTCTGTCCTGTGTGGGGGGCCTGGTTTAATCCTTGCAATGGGGCCCTTACTTCTCTATGTACGCCACTTCACCTAAATATCCTGCTGCCTCATTGTGAGACTGTAACCACTAAGCTGGTGCCAGTCCAAAGACACCCTTAAGCTTAGTCAAGTGAAGTTCACCATGTTTAATTTACATCTGTGTCCTCCTGGGGAGCCACGTACACCACTCAGGGCCAAAGAGATTTTGTCTATACCTGTTACAGGCAATTGCCATAAAATGCATTTCCAAACTCACATGCTTGGCGGATGCGATCACTCAATATGAGGGCATAGTACTCGTGACGGTTATAGTCTCTTAAAGGCACAGTCTTTTGACTGTACTTTTGTCCATTACAGTTTAAGTCCCAAGTGGAACCTCTTAGATCCAGGGGTGATGTTGAAGGCCTCTTGGCTACAAGAGCCATAGGTCAGCATCATTCTGCTCTTTTACATGCAGCTCGTTAAATTCTACCCAGGGCACTATCCTCCTGCCGCTCTGTGCCCCCAAGGACTCATGTATAGAACAGGGCTTTGGCTCATTTTCAGGCTCGCCAGCAGTAACTCTGCTTTCCCCAGCTGCCTTTTCTTTCTGATTGCCCTCAGCTTTCTCTTCCGGCACTTTGATTGGGAAAAGAGACTCCTTTTCCTCCTGTGCTCCTCATCAACTGTATTGCTGTCCTGAATATGTAGAGATGAGCGTTTTCACAATGAAAGCGCTCATTGCCCTTGGCCCTTCGGCTGCCCCCCTCTTGCTCCACCTGTTGCTGCCTGAGGCGATCGCCTCACCTGGCCTCATTGGTGGTGCGCCCTTGGCTGTTATAGCTGTGTCCTCACCGGTCGGGTTATCTTGTATCCCGCCATGATGGCGCTCTCTGTGTACAGGCGAGGAGGATATGAGGCCGGGGCTGCAATACAATTACCAAACACTGAGCAATTGTCTCTGGATGCAGCAGAGTTCCTATGTACAGGTGCTGCGGGGGAAGGGTGACCTGACGCATCTCTTACCGGGATGTTCCTAATTATTCCCCCTTTATATTACTGTGACTGATTAATCTCGATGAGCAGCGCCGCGCATTGCAGTGAGACAGAGGCTTGTCTGCGGCTCCACCAAATGGACGGATGCTGAGAAATTAGCATATAATATGCCTTCTGATAATTGTCTGATAACTGAGAGCGCCAGCGGGTTCCACATGAAGAGCGTCGGTAGCTGAGCGGTAATTGGTCTGCTTCCAATCAGCAGAGAGCGCAGAGATGAAGAGTGGGGGTCACACAGCCAAAACCATCTTATACTGGTCCAAACCAGTGGTAAAGTGCCGAAAACCCCCGCCCCAGGAAAGAATGAAGCTTCCTATGTGTGACTGAAATGATGATAATCGTACGGCCTCTAGCCTGGATACAAGATGAGATACGGCCTCTAGCCTGGATACAAGATGAGATACGGCCTCTAGCCTGGATACAAGATGAGATACGGCCTCTAGCCTGGATACAAGATGAGATACAGCCTCTAGCCTGGATACAAGATGAGATACAGCCTCTAGCCTAGATACAAGATGAGATACTGCATCTAGCCTGGATACAAGATGAGATACAGCCTCTAGCCTAGATACAAGATGAGATACGGCCTCTAGCCTGGATACAAGATGAGATACGGCCTCTAGCCTAGATACAAGATGAGATACGGCCTCTAGCCTAGATACAAGATGATATACGGCCTCTAGCCTGGATACAAGATGAGATACAGCCTCTAGCCTGGATACAAGATGAGATACGGCCTCTAGCCTGGATACAAGATGAGATACGGCCTATAGCCTGGATACAAGATAAGATACGGCCTCTAGCCTGGATACAAGATGAGATACGGCCTCTAGCCTGGATACAAGATGAGATACGGCCTCCAGCCTGGATACAAGATGAGATACAGCCTCTAGCCTAGATACAAGATGAGATACGGCCTCTAGCCTAGATACAAGATGAGATACGGCCTCTAGCCTAGATACAAGATGAGATACAGCCTCTAGCCTGGATACAAGATGAGATACTGTATCTAGCCTGGATACAAGATGAGATACAGCCTCTAGCCTAGATACAAGATGAGATACTGCCTCTAGCCTACATACAAGATGAGATACTACATCTAGCCTAGATACAAGATGAGATACAGCCTCTAGCCTGGATACAAGATGAGATACGGCCTGTAGCCTGGATACAAGATGAGATACTGCATCTAGCCTAGATACAAGATGAGATACAGCCTCTAGCCTGGATACAAGGTGAGATACTGCATCTAGCCTAGATACAAGATGAGATACAGCCTCTAGCCTGGATACAAGGTGAGCTACTGCATCTAGCCTAGATACAAAATGAGATACTGCATCTAGCCTGGATACAAGATTAGATACAGCCTCTAGCCTAGATACAAGATGAGATACGGCCTCTAGCCTAGATACAAGATGAGATACTGCATCTAGCCTGGATACAAGATGATATACTGCATCTAGCCTAGATACAAGATGAGATACTGCATCTAGCCTGGATACAAGATGAGATACAGCCTCTATCCTAGATAAAAGATGAGATACTGCATCTAGCCTGGATACAAGATGAGATATAGCCTCTAGCCTGGATACAAGATGAGATACTGCCTCTAGCCTGGATACAAGATAAGATACGGCCTGTAGCCTAGATACAAGATGAGATACTGCATCTAGCCTAGATACAAGATGAGATACAGTCTCTAGCCTGGATACAAGATGAGATACGGCCTGTAGCCTGGATACAAGATGAGATACTGCATCTAGCCTAGATACAAGATGAGATACAGCCTCTATCCTGGATACAAGATGAGATACGGCCTCTAGCCTGGATACAAGATGAGATACTGCATCTAGCCTAGATACAAGATGAGATACAGCCTCTAGCCTACATACAAGATGAGATACGGCCTCTAGCCTAGATACAAGATGAGATACTGCATCTAGCCTAGATACAAGATGAGATACAGCCTCTAGCCTGGATACAAGATGAGATACGGCCTGTAGCCTGGATACAAGATGAGATACTGCATCTAGCCTAGATACAAGATGAGATACTGCATCTAGCCTAGATACAAGATGAGATACGGCCTCTAGCCTAGATACAAGATGAGAAACAATGGCCTGTAGCCTGGATACAAGATGAGATACGGCCTGTAGCCTGGATACAAAATGAAATACGGCCTGTAGCCTGGATACAAGATGAGATACTGCCTCTAGCCTGGATACAAGATGAAATACGGCCTCTAGCCTGGATACAAGATGAGATACGGCCTCTAGCCTAGATACAAGATAAGATACGATCTCTAGTCTGGATAGAAGATGAAATGCGGCCTGTAGACTGGATACAAGATGAAATACGACCTCTAGCCTAGATACAAGATGAGATACTGCATCTAGCCTAGATACAAGATGAAATACGGCCTCTAGCCTAGATACATGATGAGATACGGCCTGTAGCCTGGATACAAGATGAGATACGGCCTGTAGCATGGATACAAGATGAGATACAGCCTCTAGCCTGGATACAAGATGAGATACGGCCTCTATCCTGAATACAAGAAGAGAAACAACGGCCTCTAGCTTGGATACAAGATGAGATATGGCCTCTAGCCTGGATACAAGATGAGATATGGCCTCTAGCCTAGACACAAGATGAGATACGGCCTCTAGCCCGGATACAAGATGAGATACGGCCTCTAGCCTGGATACAAGATGAGATATGGCCTCTAGCCTAGACACAAGATGAGATACAGCCTCTAGCCTGGATACAAGATGAGATATGGACTCTAGCCTGGAAACAAGATGAGATACAACCTCTAGCCTGGATACAAGATGAGAGACGGCCTCTAGCCTGGATACAAGATGAGATACGGCCTCTAGCCTGGATACAAGATGAGATACTGCATCTAGCCTAGATACAAGATGAGATACTGCATCTAGCCTAGATACAAGATGAGATACGGCCTCTAGCCTAGATACAAGATGAGATACGGCCTGTAGCCTGGATACAAGATGAGATACTGCATCTAGCCTAGATACAAGATGAGATACTGCATCTAGCCTAGATACAAGATGAGATACGGCCTCTAGCCTAGATACAAGATGAGAAACAATGGCCTGTAGCCTGGATACAAGATGAGATACGGCCTGTAGCCTGGATACAAAATGAAATACTGCCTGTAGCCTGGATACAAGATGAGATACTGCCTCTAGCCTGGATACAAGATGAAATACGGCCTCTAGCCTGGATACAAGATGAGATACGGCTTCTAGCCTAGATACAAGATAAGATACGATCTCTAGTCTGGATAGAAGATGAAATGCGGCCTGTAGACTGGATACAAGATGAAATACGGCCTCTAGCCTAGATACAAGATGAGATACTGCATCTAGCCTAGATACAAGATGAAATACGGCCTCTAGCCTAGATACATGATGAGATACGGCCTGTAGCCTGGATACAAGATGAGATACGGCCTGTAGCATGGATACAAGATGAGATACAGCCTCTAGCCTGGATACAAGATGAGATACGGCCTCTATCCTGAATACAAGAAGAGAAACAACGGCCTCTAGCCTGGATACAAGATGAGATATGGCCTCTAGCCTGGATACAAGATGAGATATGGCCTCTAGCCTAGACACAAGATGAGATACGGCCTCTAGCCCGGATACAAGATGAGATACGGCCTCTAGCCTGGATACAAGATGAGATATGGCCTCTAGCCTAGACACAAGATGAGATACAGCCTCTAGCCTGGATACAAGATGAGATATGGACTCTAGCCTGGAAACAAGATGAGATACAACCTCTAGCCTGGATACAAGATGAGAGACGGCCTCTAGCATGGAGGCCTACAGGTTCCTGGTATCCCGCGGTATATTTGCCTACAGATGTCACAGCTGTAGATCATGCACACTCGTAGTTTGGTGAAGCTCACGTCCCCGCTGGTCTTTCAAATGCTGGTTTGGTGATAATCTGGTGACCGGGCGGACAATGAAGTGTTGTAATCTGAAGGAGATATTCCTGGGAAACCCTTGCTGTGTGCGGGCGAGCATTATCCTGCCATGACAGGAACACATGAGGCGGCAGGATGTCCTGCACATATCACTGAGCTGTTAGTGTCCCTCGTATCACTACTAGGGGTGACCGACTGTCATTTGCAATAGCTCCCCCGATCACCACACTAGCAGTTGTGGCAGTGTGTCCTCCACAGACAGGACTGCAAAGCTCACCTTGAGGCCTCCATACTCCAACCTGACTGTCACCGGATCCTAAATAGGGCCTGGATTCATACAATACAGTTCCAGTCCACAGCAGTCCAAGTTTCTTGTTCTTGTTCTTGTTTAAATGAAGGTGACGGTGGCCGGCTGTCAAGGGCAGGAAACCAAATATAAATCCATGAACGATGTCTCCAGGATGCTTCTACGCTCCTAGGAAGCCATCCCACTGCTGCCACCAATGTGACGGATTGTTTGGCACCCTGACTGGGTGCCTCCGATAATCGATGCTTCTTAGTGCTCACCGAGTACTTCCAAGCACTCCACTGGACACCATCTGCACTGTAGTCCCCCCTTCCAGCATTACAGTTTGGCTGGGGTCTCGCTGTCCTCCACCCACCCTGGGCCCAAGACCAGGATCCAGCTTCCAGTGGGTAGAACCGTGTTGGTATCCCAGGGGAGTATAATACCGCTAGCAATCCGCAGAGTAAATATAGCTGTTCCCCCCACTCATGAGATGAGGCTCTATGTTGAGGGTGAAACAAATCAAGAACTCTCTTTATTGAAGACCAACTCAGTATATATACAGTTCAAGATGTCTAGCAACATAACTCAATCAAACATGAACAGCATGCAAACAGACATCCCCTCCCCAGTGTCTTAACGAAAGAATAGGGAGAGAGAAGACACATGTGATGGGATTATCTCCTGAGTGTATCATTGGGGGATCTACTCCTCTACACCGGAGTCGGCTACTCCTAGAGTCAACTATCTTAATCCTGTCACTAACACAATAGAACAAAGGGACAAATAAACTAACACATTCATTGGGAGTCTCAGTGCAGAGTTAACCCTTTTTGTGTTGCGAGATTCACACCCTGCACCTTTAATGGGCAATAGGAAAGATGTGGCTTATAACTCCACACCTAAATCAGGGTTAATAGTTCCTTTAACCCCAAGAGGTCTGAGGGGGTCTCCATAGTTCTGGGTCCAGGAGGCTAGCCCTCAGGCTTCTCCATCAGCCCCAATGACGGTTCAGTCCGTCACAGGCGCAGTGTTACCAACTTTTATTCTGCTAAGCCCCTGGAAATTGTCCGGGCAGTGACAGGGGTGTAATGAAGGGGCCACATGTGTCCGGATGGTGGGCAACAAAACTGTGGGAGCTGCTCGTGTTTGTCAAGGATCAAACAGTCCTCTCTGCTGGTGTCTGTCTGGTGAACCCAGAGCCTGTTCACTATATGTGCCCTCATGTAACCACTACACCTCCTAACAGCTAGGTCACAAAGGCCTAGATGGCGGAAATTGGTCTGAACGACCATCCTGCTTCTCTCTGTGCAATGATGCCCCTCCTCTCAAAGTCTCAAAACTGGGTAAAATGTATTCCAGTGTGTTGTGGCGGCATGTCTAGCAGTCACCGATCTCTCACCAAGAGGTACACTACCTAAAAGTAGCCTCTTAGAGACTTTTTATACGACAGCAAAGGTAGCACTTTTACATCCTCTTGTGGAAAATACAGTGTCTAATCAGACCAGACCTATAATCATTTACATACAATGACGAGCAAAAGGGTAACAATGAATACATTGGACTTGCAGCTATTTAGCATATGATTCTTGTCCAGTAACTGCATTCTTACTGTTTTGCTCCTAAAATTCAAAATTCTGATTTTCATGTTAGTATTTGGTAAATCCACCTTTGGCTTTCAGCACTGCCTGAATCCTTCTGGGCATGCTCTTGATCAGATTCAAGCAGGTCTCGACCAAAATCTGTTCCCAGGTCTCTTCTGCACGTTCCCAGTGAGGCTGCATATTGGGCGACTCCCTTGGGTGTGAATACAGCTTTTTGTTCAACACTACCCACAAGTGTTGGATTGGTTTGAGGTCTGGGGACTGTAGGGGCCGATCCAGCACCTCTACTTAATTTCTTCTCCAATCTCGACGTAGGCTCCGCGTCGTTGTCCTGCTGGAACACGTTGTCCTTTTCATACCCATAGTACTCAAGTGTATGAAGTAACTTGTCTTGCAGGATACTCGCATATAGCTCAGCACTGAGACCACCATCGATCCTGGTTAAGCATCCAACATCCTTGGCTGTGAAACAACCTCATATCATCAGGCTTCCTCCACCGAACTTGACAGTTTTTTGATCCGTTAGCCCCCTTTTCCCTTGGTTCTTCCAGACCCATCAGAGCCCAGTCTAGTGACTTTCGTCTGAGAAATCATCATCCGTTTTCAATCTTCTACTGTCCACTGTTCATACTTTGTTAACTCGAGCCGACGCTTCTTATGACGATATTGAAGTTGAGGCTTCTTCTCCTTTTTTTTGGGCCTCCATTCCAGACTTGTGTAATGCACGGTTCTTGCATGGACGTCTGTGATCTCACTATTACGAAGCACACGAGCCGCCTCCACTGCCATGTTTGTTGTTGCGCCAGAACTGATAGACCTTGTGATGAGCCGACTTGTTGACTCTGGTATTTTGCCTGGATGTCCACCTCTTGGCTTTGAAATGGATGGACGGACTTCATTTCGTATTCTTCCAACTGTGATGGTGCTCACAGGATGCAGGTTGGCAATTTTCTTGGTGGAGATACCGTTATCGATGAGCTGGATGCTGCTGCTTCTCTTTTCTTGGGAAGTCTTCATGGTTGCTTCTGGATTCAGACCAGTGACCTTTCGCTTGGAATCAACCTAATAAGACCCTGAGCTATTAGGGAATGTGAGGACAGGTTGTAATTTGTAGTCTACAAGAAGAAAAAAGATTGTTCCACCACCAGGAGCAGAACAGGAACAATGCAGATACATGAGAAGAAACTGCAGAACTAATCATATGCTGAATACCTGCAAGTCCAATGTATGTATGAGATAGCCGGGAGGATTGTCTATAAGATGATGGGAGTCTCACGGTCGAAGCTGTAGTGGATGATGAGATATGGAGCATGAGAGTCAGAAGTACAAGACATTGTTACCCTTTTGCTCGTCAGTGTATCTGCCCGAGACAGAACTGCAATTTCAAATCTGACATTTCTATTGGAGCAAGATGTTTTTTTTTGCTGTAACGGAGTGTATGACCAGTCTGAGTGCAAGGAGAGGGAAAAGACGTATGACCAGTATGGGTGTAGAGTGTGTGTGTGTGGGGGGGGGGGTGAAGGTGCCCATAGACTCTACTTATCTATTCCTCTCTCCGTACACATGCACACACAGCGTGGCTGAGAATGCATGTGAGTTGGAATAAGCGGCAGCCGGAGACCTCTGGTAATGACTTTGTTTTCATTAGATCAAAGGATCCACATGCCAAGCACATGGATAGGGCTTAGGTCAAGGATCCTGGCCCCAGAGGACATGAGGTTGGGAAAATGGCACTGGCATCATGGTGTATGGAGTGAGGATAGGGAAAGTGGTGAGGCAATGCTCTTACCTGAGTAGGTCATTTATAGAGTGGGCAAGGAGTAGTTGGGGGACATCACATGAGATTTAGGAGAGGTGCGGGTATAACAAGACCCCGTGTAAGGTTAGGAATGCAGCGGCAATGGATGACTGGGGCGTTGGTTTAGGGAATTGCTTAGTTCTGGGTATAGTGGATACCGCTATGGTTTGGGCAGCTGGAAGGACTGTGTAATGCCTGGAGGAAACCAGTTGGTTGGGATGAGGCTCCGGGTCAGGTTTGGCGCCCTTATATTCTGCACATCCTTTTATATCCATTCCCTAACGTTACAGGACAGATGGCAGCGACCGCCTGGAGACCAGGACCACTGATGAGATCCAGGTCGCTGTCACCACAGCAATTATCAGAGAACAATGTACTCGTCTAACGGAGGCCGGTGCGATTCGGGGTCTAAACGGTTAATGATTTAATAAACTAGTGGAGTAGAAATCTCATTTGTTGAGCCCCTCGGAATTAGGCGAACCTCAAAGAGCAGATTTTCTGTGTATCTTGGTCCAATATTGCTACCTGCTGGGCTCCCAACGCAGTCTCTAAATAAATTGTAAGTGGCCTTGGGCAAACGGAAGATTCTGCCTTTGATCCAGCCAGAGAGAACATCGACAAGCGTTCAGTCAATCAATCAGCGCCATCACTTCCCGCCCGCTGCCGTCCTGACAAGACGCTATTATTTATTTTTAAAATCCTATATTTCATTATTGCAGAACACGAGGTCCCCGGTGGGGCGCACTCAATTATTGATGTGCCTTCTATAGGACTGGGGTTGTTATTTCTGACATGCTTGTCACTAACTACTGTTCAGAAGAGTTTGCTAAGGAATCAAGTTGGAAAAGTTTGTGCCTCGTTTTACCGCCGCCTTCAAGACAAACGTCTCTTTCCTCCTCACTGATCTCCTAACTGGTGCTGACAATCAGATCCAGAGGACGCTCGCTTTTTTTCGTGTCTCTGCGCGGTTCCAAGGCAACATTTTAATAGCTGGAGATGCGGCCTCAGAGCCTTCAAGGCTCAAGGAGCAAAATGAGGCACAGAATGAAGGGGGCGGGCGCCTCTCACTGCCATTTCTGCTGAATAGGGGGTTTAGTCTGGTAATGGGACTTGGCAGGGGGGTGATGGAGGCTGTGAGGTGCATTCAGCGGTGATATCTGCTCCATAACCAGTATCGGGAAGATAATCATAGAAGATATCACGTATCGCTGCACACACCAGCCGAGGGTCGGACATTTACTGAGAACCAAGAATTTACCCCAAAAAGATGCATAATGAGGTTTATACCCCTAAAAATCAGAATATAAAATGTACTGCCCAAAATATAGAAATAGATGAGGGGCGGAAATTAATAATATCACTGCTCTGCCTTCCACTTATCAACAGGATAGATAGATACATAGCTAGATAGATGTCACAGTACAGGGATAATACACACAGTGATGTCACAGTACAGGGATAATACACACAGTGATGTCACAGTACAGGGATAATACACACAGTGATGTCACAGTACAGAGATAATAAACACAGTGATGTCACAATACAGGGATAATACACACAGTGATGTCACAGTACAGGGATAATACACAGTGATGTCACAGTATAGGTATAATACACACAGTGATGTCACAGTACAGAGATAATACACACAGTGATGTCACAGTACAGAGATAATAAACACAGTGATGTCACAGTGCAGAGATAATAAACACAGTGATGTCACAGTGCAGAGATAATAAACACAGTGATGTCACAGTACAGGGATAATGCACACAGTGATGTCACAGTACAGGGATGATAAACACAGTGATGTCACAGTACAGAGATAATAAACACAGTAATGTCACAGTACAGGGATAATACACACAGTGATGTCACAGTACAGGGATAATACACACAGTGATGTCACAGTACAGGGATAATACACACAGTGATGTCACAGTACAGAGATAATACACACAGTGATGTCACAGTACAGGGATAATACACACAGTGATGTCACAGTACAGAGATAATAAACCCAGTGATGTCACAGCACAGGGATAATAAAGACAGTGATGTCACAGTACAGAGATAATACACACAGTGATGTCACAGTACATGGATAATACACACAGTGATGTCACAGTACAGAGATAATACACACAGTGATGTCACAGTACAGGAATAATACACACAGTGATGTCACAGTACAGGGATAATACACACAGTGATGTCACAGTACAGAGATAATACACACAGTGATGTCACAGTACAGGGATAATACACACAGTGATGTCACAGTACAGGGATAATAAACAGTGATGTCACAGTACAAAGATAATAAACACAGTGATGTCACAGTACAGGGATAATACACACAGTGATGTCACAGTACAGAGATAATAAACACAGTGATGTCACAGTACAGGGATAATAAACACAGTGATGTCACAGTACAGAGATAATACACACAGTGATATCACAGTACAGAGATAATACACACAGTAATGTCACAGTACAGAGATAATACACACAGTGATGTCACAGTACAGAGATAATACACACAGTGATGTCACAGTACAGGGATAATACACACAGTGATGTCTCAGTACAGGGATAATAAACAGTGATGTCACAGTACAGAGATAATAAACACAGTGATGTCACAGTACAGAGATAATACACACAGTGATGTCACAGTACAGAGATAATACACACAGTGATGTCACAGTACAGGGATAAGAAACACAGTGATGTCACAGTACAGGGATAATACACACAGTGATGTCACAGTACAGGGATAATAAACAGTGATGTCACAGTACAGAGATAATAAACACAGTGATGTCACAGTACAGGGATAATAAACACAGTGATGTCACAGTACAGAGATAATAAAACACAGTGATGTCACAGTACAGGGATAATACACACAGTGATATCACAGTACAGAGATAATACACACAGTGATGTCACAGTACAGAGATAATACACACAGTGATGTCACAGTACAGAGATAATACACACAGTGATGTCACAGTACATGGATAATAAACACAGTGATGTCACAGTACAGGGATAATAAAGACAGTGATGTCACAGTACAGAGATAATACACACAGTGATGTCACAGTACAGAGATAATACACACAGTGATGTCACAGTACAGGGATAATAAACAGTGATGTCACAGTACAGAAATAATAAACACAGTGATGTCACAGTACAGGGATAATACACACAGTGATGTCACAGTACAGAGATAATACACACAGTGATGTCACAGTACATGGATAATACACACAGTGATGTCACAGTACAGAGATAATACACACAGTGATGTCACAGTACAAGGATAATAAACACAGTGATGTCACAGTACAGAGATAATACACACAGTGATGTCACAGTACAGAGATAATACACACAGTGATGTCTCAGTACAGGGATAATAAACAGTGATGTCACAGTACAGACATAATAAACACAGTGATGTCACAGTACAGAGATAATACACACAGCGATGTCACAGCACAGAGTTAATAAACACAGAGATGTCACGGTACAGAGATAATACACACAGTGATGTCACAGTACAGAGATAATAAACACAGTGATGTCACAGTACAGGGATAATACACACAGTGATGTCACAGTACAGAGATAATACACACAGTGATGTCACAGTACAGGGATAAGAAACACAGTGATGTCACAGTACAGGCATAATACACACATTGATGTCACAGTACAGGGATAATAAACAGTGATGTCACGGTACAGAGATAATAAACACAGTGATGTCACAGTACAGGGATAATAAACACAGTGATGTCACAGTACAGAGATAATAAACACAGTGATGTCACAGTACAGGGATAATAAACACAGTGATGTCACCGTACAGGGATAGTGAACACAGTGATGTCACAGTACAGGTATAATACACACAGTGATGTCACAGTATAGAGATAATAAACACAGTGATGTCACAGTACAAGGATAATAAACACAGTGATGTCACAGTACAGAGATAATAAACACAGTGATGTCACAGTACAGAGATAATAAACACAGTGATGTCACAGTACAAGGATAATAAACACAGTGATGTCACAGTACAGAGATAATAAACACAGTGATGTCACAGTACAGGGATAATGAACACAGTGATGTCACCGTACAGGGATAGTGAACACAGTGATGTCACAGTACAGGTATAATACACACAGTGATGTCACAGTATAGAGATAATAAACACAGTGATGTCACAGTACAAGGATAATACACACAGTGATGTCACAGTACAGAGATAATACACACAGTGATGTCACAGTACAGGGATAATACACACAGTGATGTCACAGTACAGAGATAATAAACACAGTGATGTCACAGTACAGAGATAATGAACACAGTGATGTCACAGTACAGGGATAATAAACACAGTGATGTCACAGTATAGAGATAATAAACACAGTGATGTCACAGTACAGAGATAATAAACACAGTGATGTCACAGTACAGGGATAATAAACACAGTGATGTCACAGTACAGGGATAATAAACACAGTGATATCACAGTACAGAGATAATGAACACAGTGATGTCACAGTACAGAGATAATAAACACAGTGATGTCACAGTACATTGATAATAAACACAGTGATGTCACAGTACAGGGATAATAAACACAGTGATGTCACAGTAAAGGGATAATAAACACAGTGATGTCACAGTACAGGGATAATAAACACAGTGATGTCACAGTACAGGGATAATAAACACAGTGATGTCACAGTACAGGGATAATACACACAGTGATGTCACAGTATAGAGATATTAAGACAAAAAAGCTCCCAAAGGTAGCAAATAAAAACAGCGCACTGCATTGGATACTTTGAGGTGTTTTATTGTATAAAAACAATTACAAAACAAATAAAAACACCAGTTGTTAACTGTTTTGATTTGCTACCATTGGGAGCTTTTATGTCTTAATATCTCTATACTGTGACATCACTGTTTATTATCTCTGTACTGTGACATCACTGGGTTTATTATCCCTGTACTGTGACATCACTGTGTATATTATCCCTGTACTGTGACATCACTGGGTTTATTATCCCTGTACTGTGACATCACTGGGTTTATTATCCCTGTACTGTGACATCACTGTGTGTATTATCCCTGTACTGTGACATCACTGTGTTTATTATCCCTGTACTGTGACATCACTGTGTTTATTATCTCTGTACTGTGACATCACTGTATGTATTATCCCTGTACTGTGACATCACTGTGTTTATTATCTCTGTACTGTGACATCACTGTGTGTATTATCCCTGTACTGTGACATCACTGTGTGTATTATCTCTGTACTGTGACATCACTGGCCCAGATTCAGGTAGATTTGCCCATTACTTACACCTGAGCCGCTCAGCTGAATTTCTCTGCGCTGGAGCAATTTTGCCAAATTGCCACCTGATTCAGGAATCGTTTGTTCATTTATTTGCTCCTGTTTAAGGCAAAGCTGAGGGCGCAAGGCCGTGCAAGTCAAAGTGGGTGCGCCCCTATGTAAATGAGGAATTTTCGGCTCAGCAGAGGTTTGCTAGCATAATTTCAGGGCAAATCCTGCTCAGCTGCTTGCACTGAGCAAATAAATAGGAGCAGACTTGCGCAGGTTCTTTGCTGAATTTCATCCTGCTTTTTCCTACCCCCCCTGAGCAAGGAAATTCAGCCCTTTTGCAAGACATGGCACCTCCCAAAGGGACCAAAATATTTTATATTACTGTATAAAGAATTTAAATTATAAAAGAACAGAAATAAACATACATAGCCTTTATTTTATTGGTGCAGCTGTTTTAGTGTAGTACTTGAATGAGATAAGTAAATTCTAGAAACATCTGAAAATGTCATTTTTCATTTGAAGAGCACAAGGAACACTTGTTTTTGTGTTTTATTCTCATAGGATAAAAAGGTATAAGAACAAACTGCCATCTAGAATAACTATTTAGATGTTCTTTAGATGTATTTCAAATCTGCTTGTTCAGATCGTCTGTCTAGGTGCTGCTGAAGTTGCGCGCTCCTTCAGATGACATTTGGCCATCTTTTGCTAACTTGCCCCTGCTTTTAACAGGAGCAAGTTTGCCCAGGGAAAAAAGCTTGCACGCTTCCAGCGCAAGATGCGCATCACACGCGCATGTTTCTGAATCATCGGCAGTACCTAATTTGCATATTCGCTGAGGGAATTCCATGAAGGCGCAACTTACACCCCGCGCAAAATTGCACGCAAATTGCGCAGGAACAGCTAGGCTGCGTGCGCGGGAAAATGGCAGCATTTCAGGCTTAACTGGTTTACAGAATCAGCCGCAAATTTGCATAGGAGCAAATCAGTACTTGCGCGGCGCAAATCACACTTGTTCCCGCGCAAGTGCTTCTTGAATCTGGGCCACTGTGTTTATTATCTCTGTACTGTTACATCACTGTGTGTATTATCCCTGTACTGTGACATCACTGTGTTTATTATCCTGTACTGTGACATCACTGTGTGTATTATCCCTGTACTGTGACATCACTGTGTTTATTATCCTGTACTGTGACATCACTGTGTTTATTATCCCTGTACTGTGACATCACTTTGTGTATTATCCCTGTACTGTGACATCACTGTGTGTATTATCTCTGTACTGTGACATCACTGTGTTTATTATCCCTGTACTGTGACATCACTAAGTTTATTATCCCTGTACTGTGACAACACTGGGTTTATTATCCCTGTACTGTGACATCACTGTGTTTATTAACCCTGTACTGTGACATCACTGTGTTTATTATATCTGTACTGTGACATCACTGTGTTTATTATCTCTGTACTGTGACATCACTGTGTTATTATCCCTGTACTGTGACATCACTGTGTTTATTATCCCTGTACTGTGACATCACTGTGTTTATCATCCCTGTACTGTGACATCACTGTGTGCATTATCCCTGTACTGTGACATCACTGTGTTTATCATCCCTGTACTGTGACATCACGGTGTGTATTATCTCTGTACTGTGACATCACTGTGTTATTATCCCTGTACTGTGACATCACTGTGTTTCTTATCCCTGTACTGTGACATCGCTGTGTTTATTATCCCTGTACTGTGACATCACTGGGTTTATTATCCCTGTACTGTGACATCACTGTGTTTATTATCTCTGCACTGTGACATCACTGGGTTTATTATCCCTGTACTGTGACATCACTGTGTTTATTATCTCTGCACTGTGACATCACTGTGTTTATTAATTATTATCCCTGTACTGTGACATCACTGTGTTTATTATCTATATATTGTGACATCACTGTGTTTATTATCCCTGTACTGTGACATCACTGTGATTATTATCCCTGTACTGTGACATCACTAGGTTTATTATCCCTGTACTGTGACATCGCTGTGTTTATTATCCCTGTACTGTGACATCACTGGGTTTATTATTCCTGTACTGTGACATCACTGTGTTTATTATCTCTGTACTGTGACATCACTGTGTTATTATCCCTGTACTGTGACATCACTGTGTTTATTATATCTGTATTGTGACATCACTGTGTGTATTATCTCTGTACTGTGACATCACTGTGGTTATTATCTCTGTACTGTGACATCACTGGGTTTATTATTCCTGTACTGTGACATCACTGTGTTTATTATCTCTGTACTGTGACATCACTGTGTTATTATCCCTGTACTGTGACATCACTGTGTTTATTATATCTGTACTGTGACATCACTGTGTGTATTATCTCTGTACTGTGACATCACTGTGGTTATTATCTCTTTACTGTGACATCACTGTGTTTATTATTTCTGTACTGTGACATCACTGTGGTTATTATCTCTGTCCTGTGACATCACTGTGTTTATTATCTCTGTACTGTGACATCACTGTGGTTATAACTCTTTACTGTGACATCACTGTGTTTATTATCTCTTTACTGTGACATCACTGTGTTTATTATCTCTGTACTGTGACATCACTGTGGTTATTATCTCTTTACTGTGACATCACTGTGTTTATTATTTCTGTACTGTGACATCACTGTGGTTATAACTCTGTACTGTGACATCACTGTGGTTATAACTCTGTACTATGACATCACTGTGTTTATTATCTCTATACTGTGACATCACTGTGTTTATTATCTCTGTACTGTGACATCACTGTGTTTATTATCTCTGTACTGTGACATCACTGTGTTTATTATCCCTGTACTGTGACATCACTGTGTTTATTATCTCAGTAATGTGACATCACTGTGTGTATTATCCCTGTACTGTGACATCACTGTGTTTATTATCTCAGTAATGTGACATCACTGTATATATTATCGCTGTACTGTCCCAGCTATGTCTTTCAACTTGAATTCATTATTGTAGTCTGTTATATATTATCCTTATATACTTAGTGTACTTTGTTGCCATCTTGTGGCCATTGTTATAGTTGGTTTTATGAAGTTACCCATGTTTGAAATTCATTTTGTCAATCATCTTGTAACTCCTCCTCTGTGACCTCATATCCTGTGTCCTGTAGTCAGATATATACAGAGATAAAGAGAGAATTTTCCTTTGACCTCTCACATTATTTCTCCAAGTACATTCAATATATTACCTAATAGCATACCCATTGCACCTCCCTCTTTGGAATTCTACATGCATTTGGTGTCGCTAGAGGAATAAGCATAGCAAGTTCACTATCTTCCATTGCCGGTCACTCTCTTCAGAGACGTCACGTACATTGGTGGCAGAATAGTCCCTGTATTGTCACATTAATGTAATGGTGTTACATAGGACTTCAGGTGACATCTACTACATTATCTATACTTAGAGAGTTATCACTGTGTTACTTTTGGTGTTACATAGGACTGCAGGTGACATCTACTACATTATCTGTACTCAGAGAGTTATCACTGTGTTATCTGTGGTGTTACATAGGACTGCAGGTGACATCTACTACATTATCTGTACTCAGAGAGTTATCACTGTGTTATCTGTGGTGTTACATAGGACTGCAGGTGACATCTGCTACATTATCTGTACTCAGAGAGTTATCACTGTGTTATCTGTGGTGTTACATAGGACTGCGGGTGACATCTACTACATTATCTGTACTCAGAGAGCTATCAATGTGTTATCTGTGGTGTTACATAGGACTGCAGGTGACATCTGTTACATTATCTGTACTCAGAGAGTTATCACTGTGTTATCTGTGGTGTTACATAGGACTGCAGGTGACGTCTGCTACATTATCTGTACTCAGAGAGTTATCAGTGTGTTATCTGTGGTGTTACATAGGACTGCAGGTGACGTCTGCTACATTATCTGTACTCAGAGAGTTATCACTGTGTTATCTGTGGTGTTACATAGGACTGCAGGTGACGTCTGCTACATTATCTGTACTCAGAGAGTTATCACTGTGTTATCTGTGGTGTTACATAGGACTGCAGGTGACATCTACTACATTATCTGTACTCAGAGAGTTATCACTGTGTTATCTGTGGAGTTACATAGGACTGCAGGTGATGTCATCATGTAGGACTTGCACACTTGTCACTGGGTCCTCACAGGGTGTAGTTTGGAGAGTTCTGTGAGTGACACGTGTTCTTGAAGTGTGGATGGGGGGATGACAGATGTCCCTGATGTCTTCTGTGGGGGGGGGGGGGGCGGTGGAGTCAGGACGTGTCTTGGTTTCCTATAGATGATAGGTTTCAGATGTGGCGCTTGTTCCTGGGTTTCGCTGCATCGCAGTCGGTTGACTTGTCTGTTAATATTCAGTATCTGGAGGAGAATATTACTCCGGTGCTTCGTCTAAAATTCTCTTTAATGTTGTTCCCCAAACAAGAGGAAACAAATAGAAGAAATGAAATCAAAGCCGCGTCTTACGTTATTTATGATCCTTCCATTGGAAAAGGTTTGATTTAACAGATGCAAACTAATGCTGCGGAGCACCCCCTACCTAAATGAAGGGGCGCTGGCGGCACAACACAAACCGCCTGTCCAAACATCTCCTGACAGAGAGGATTCTGATCCACAGGTTGTGCTGAGAACACTAATGTTTCCATATTGCACCATCTGTGCCCATATAGTGCCATAGTGTGCGTATAATGTACAGTGCTGCACAGTGCCCATATAGTGCCATAGTGTGCTTATACTGTATAGAGCTGCACAGTGCCCATATAGTGCCATAGTGTGCTTATACTGTATAGTGCTGCACAGTGCCCATATAGCGCCATAGTGTGCTTATACTGTATAGTGCTGCACAGTGCCCATATAGTGCCATAGTGTGCTTATACTGTATAGTGCTGCACAGTGCCCATATAGTGCCATAGTGTGCTTATACTGTATAGTACTGCACAGTGCCCATATAGTGCCATAGTGTGCTTATACTGTATAGTGCTGCACAGTGCCCATATAGTGCCATAGTGTGCTTATACTGTATAGTGCTGCACAGTGCCCATATAGTGCCATAGTGTGCTTATACTGTATAGTGCTGCACAGTGCCCATATAGTGCCATAGTGTGCTTATACTGTATAGAGCTGCACAGTGCCCATATAGTGCCATAGTGTGCTTATACTGTATAGTACTGCTCAGTGCCCATATAGTGCCATAGTGTGCTTATACTGTATAGAGCTGCACAGTGCCCATATAGTGCCATAGTGTGCTTATACTGTATAGTGCTGCACAGTGCCCATATAGCGCCATAGTGTGCTTATACTGTATAGTGCTGCACAGTGCCCATATAGTGCCATAGTGTGCTTATACTGTATAGTGCTGCACAGTGCCCATATAGTGCCATAGTGTGCTTATACTGTATAGTGCTGCACAGTGCCCATATAGTGCCATAGTGTGCTTATACTGTATAGTACTGCACAGTGCCCATATAGTGCCATAGTGTGCTTATACTGTATAGTGCTGCACAGTGCCCATATAGTGCCATAGTGTGCTTATACTGTATAGTACTGCTCAGTGCCCATATAGTGCCATAGTGTGCTTATACTGTATAGTGCTGCACAGTGCCCATATAGTGCCATAGTGTGCGTATAATGTACAGTGCTGCACAGTGCCCATATAGTGCCATAGTGTGCTTATACTGTATAGAGCTGCACAGTGCCCATATAGTGCCATAGTGTGCTTATACTGTATAGTGCTGCACAGTGCCCATATAGTGCCATAGTGTGCTTATACTGTATAGTACTGCTCAGTGCCCATATAGTGCCATAGTGTGCTTATACTGTATAGTGCTGCACAGTGCCCATATAGTGCCATAGTGTGCTTATACTGTATAGTACTGCACAGTGCCCATATAGTGCCATAGTGTGCTTATACTGTATAGTGCTGCACAGTGCCCATATAGTGCCATAGTGTTCTTATACTGTATAGTGCTGCACAGTGCCCATATAGTGCCATCGTGTGCTTATACTGTATAGTGCTGCACAGTGCCCATATAGTGCCATAGTGTGCTTATACTGTATAGTGCTGCACAGTGCCCATATAGTGCCATAGTGTGCTTATACTGTATAGTGCTGCACAGTGCCCATATAGTGCCATAGTGTGCTTATACTGTATAGAGCTGCACAGTGCCCATATAGTGCCATAGTGTGCTTATACTGTATAGTACTGCTCAGTGCCCATATAGTGCCATAGTGTGCTTATACTGTATAGTGCTGCACAGTGCCCATATAGTGCCATAGTGTGCTTATACTGTATAGTGCTGCACAGTGCCCATATAGTGCCATAGTGTGCTTATACTGTATAGTGCTGCACAGTGCCCATATAGTGCCATAGTGTGCTTATACTGTATAGTGCTGCACAGTGCCCATATAGTGCCATAGTGTGCTTATACTGTATAGTACTGCTCAGTGCCCATATAGTGCCATAGTGTGCTTATACTGTATAGTGCTGCACAGTGCCCATATAGTACCATAGTGTGCTTATACTGTATAGTGCTGCACAGTGCCCATATAGTGCCATAGTGTGCTTATACTGTATAGTGCTGCACAGTGCCCATATAGTGCCATAGTGTGCTTATACTGTATAGTGCTGCACAGTGCCCATATAGTGCCATAGTGTGCTTATACTGTATAGTGCTGCACAGTGCCCATATAGTACCATAGTGTGCTTATACTGTATAGTACTGCACAGTGCCCATATAGTGCCATAGTGTGCTTATACTGTATAGTGCTGCACAGTGCCCATATAGTACCATAGTGTGCTTATAGTATATAGTGCTGCTCAGTGCCCATATAGTGCCATAGTGTGCTTATACTGTATAGTGCTGCACAGTGCCCATATAGTGCCATAGTGTGCTTATACTGTATAGAGCTGCACAGTGCCCATATAGTGCCATAGTGTGCTTATACTGTATAGTACTGCACATTGCCCATATAGTGCCATAGTGTGCTTATACTGTATAGTGCTGCACAGTGCCCATATAGTGCCATAGTGTGCTTATACTGTATAGTGCTGCACAGTGCCCATATAGTGCCATAGTGTGCTTATACTGTATAGTGCTGCACAGTGCCCATATAGTGCCATATTGTGCTTATACTGTATAGTGCTGCACAGTGCCCATATAGTGCCATAGTGTGCTTATACTGTATAGTGCTGCACAGTGCCCATATAGTGCCATAGTGTGCTTATACTGTATAGTGCTGCACAGTGCCCATATAGTGCCATAGTGTGCTTATACTGTATAGTGCTGCACAGTGCCCATATAGTGCCATAGTGTGCTTATACTGTATAGAGCTGCACAGTGCCCATATAGTGCCATAGTGTGCTTATACTGTATAGTGCTGCACAGTGCCCATATAGTGCCATAGTGTGCTTATACTGTATAGTGCTGCACAGTGTCCATATAGTGCCATAGTGTGCTTATACTGTATAGAGCTGCACAGTGCCCATATAGTGCCATAGTGTGCGTATACTGTATAGTGCTGCACAGTGCCCATATAGTGCCATAGTGTGCTTATACTGTATAGTGCTGCACAGTGCCCATATAGTGCCATAGTGTGCGTATACTGTATAGTACTGCACAGTGCCCATATAGTGCCATAGTGTGCTTATACTGTATAGAGCTGCACAGTGCCCATATAGTGCCATAGTGTGCTTATACTGTATAGTGCTGCACAGTGCCCATATAGTGCCATAGTGTGCTTATACTGTATAGTGCTGCACAGTGCCCATATAGTGCCATAGTGTGCTTATACTGTATAGTGCTGCACAGTGCCCATATAGTGCCATAGTGTGCTTATACTGTATAGTGCTGCACAGTGCCCATATAATGCCATAGTGTGCGTATAATGTACAGTGCTGCACAGTGCCCATATAGTGCCATAGTGTGCTTATACTGTATAGTACTGCTCAGTGCCCATATAGCGCCATAGTGTGCTTATACTGTATAGTGCTGCACAGTGCCCATATAGTGCCATAGTGTGCTTATACTGTATAGTGCTGCACAGTGCCCATATAGTGACATAGTGTGCGTATAATGTACAGTGCTGCACAGTGCCCATATAGTGCCATAGTGTGCTTATACTGTATAGTACTGCACATTGCCCATATAGTGCCATAGTGTGCTTATACTGTACAGTGCTGCACAGTGCCCATATAGTGCCATAGTGTGCTTATACTGTATAGTACTGCACATTGCCCATATAGTGCCATAGTGTGCTTATACTGTACAGTGCTGCACAGTGCCCATATAGTGCCATAGTGTGCTTATACTGTACAGTACTGCACAGTGCCCATATAGCGCCATAGTGTGCTTATACTGTATAGTACTGCACAGTGCCCATATAGTGCCATAGTGTGCTTATACTGTATAGTGCTGCACAGTGCCCATATAGTGCCATAGTGTGCTTATACTGTATAGTGCTGCACAGTGCCCATATAGTGCCATAGTGTGCTTATACTGTATAGTACTGCTCAGTGCCCATATAGTGCCATAGTGTGCTTATACTGTATAGTGCTGCACAGTGCCCATATAGTGCCATAGTGTGCTTATACTGTATAGAGCTGCACAGTGCCCATATAGTGCCATAGTGTGCTTATACTGTATAGTACTGCACATTGCCCATATAGTGCCATAGTGTGCTTATACTGTATAGTGCTGCACAGTGCCCATATAGTGCCATAGTGTGCTTATACTGTATAGTGCTGCACAGTGCCCATATAGTGCCATAGTGTGCTTATACTGTATAGTGCTGCACAGTGCCCATATAGTGCCATAGTGTGCTTATACTGTATAGTGCTGCACAGTGCCCATATAGTGCCATAGTGTGCTTATACTGTATAGAGCTGCACAGTGCCCATATAGTGCCATAGTGTGCCTATACTGTATAGAGCTGCACAGTGCCCATATAGTGCCATAGTGTGCCTATACTGTATAGTACTGCACATTGCCCATATAGTGCCATAGTGTGCTTATACTGTATAGTGCTGCACAGTGCCCATATAGTGCCATAGTGTGCTTATACTGTATAGTGCTGCACAGTGCCCATATAGTGCCATAGTGTGCTTATACTGTATAGTGCTGCACAGTGCCCATATAGTGCCATAGTGTGCTTATACTGTATAGTGCTGCACAGTGCCCATATAGTGCCATAGTGTGCTTATACTGTATAGTGCTGCACAGTGCCCATATAGTGCCATAGTGTGCTTATACTGTATAGTGCTGCACAGTGCCCATATAGTGCCATAGTGTGCTTATACTGTATAGAGCTGCACAGTGCCCATATAGTGCCATAGTGTGCCTATACTGTATAGAGCTGCACATTGCCCATATAGTGCCATAGTGTGCTTATACTGTATAGTGCTGCACAGTGCCCATATAGTGCCATAGTGTGCTTATACTGTATAGTACTGCTCAGTGCCCATATAGTGCCATAGTGTGCTTATACTGTATAGTGCTGCACAGTGCCCATATAGTGCCATAGTGTGCTTATACTGTATAGTACTGCACAGTGCCCATATAGTGCCATAGTGTGCTTATACTGTATAGTGCTGCACAGTGCCCATATAGTGCCATAGTGTTCTTATACTGTATAGTGCTGCACAGTGCCCATATAGTGCCATCGTGTGCTTATACTGTATAGTGCTGCACAGTGCCCATATAGTGCCATAGTGTGCTTATACTGTATAGTGCTGCACAGTGCCCATATAGTGCCATAGTGTGCTTATACTGTATAGTGCTGCACAGTGCCCATATAGTGCCATAGTGTGCTTATACTGTATAGAGCTGCACAGTGCCCATATAGTGCCATAGTGTGCTTATACTGTATAGTACTGCTCAGTGCCCATATAGTGCCATAGTGTGCTTATACTGTATAGTGCTGCACAGTGCCCATATAGTGCCATAGTGTGCTTATACTGTATAGTGCTGCACAGTGCCCATATAGTGCCATAGTGTGCTTATACTGTATAGTGCTGCACAGTGCCCATATAGTGCCATAGTGTGCTTATACTGTATAGTGCTGCACAGTGCCCATATAGTGCCATAGTGTGCTTATACTGTATAGTACTGCTCAGTGCCCATATAGTGCCATAGTGTGCTTATACTGTATAGTGCTGCACAGTGCCCATATAGTGCCATAGTGTGCTTATACTGTATAGAGCTGCACAGTGCCCACATAGTGCCATAGTGTGCTTATACTGTATAGTACTGCACATTGCCCATATAGTGCCATAGTGTGCTTATACTGTATAGTGCTGCACAGTGCCCATATAGTGCCATAGTGTGCTTATACTGTATAGTGCTGCACAGTGCCCATATAGTGCCATAGTGTGCTTATACTGTATAGTGCTGCACAGTGCCCATATAGTGCCATAGTGTGCTTATACTGTATAGTGCTGCACAGTGCCCATATAGTGCCATAGTGTGCTTATACTGTATAGTGCTGCACAGTGCCCATATAGTGCCATAGTGTGCTTATACTGTATAGTGCTGCACAGTGCCCATATAGTGCCATAGTGTGCTTATACTGTATAGAGCTGCACAGTGCCCATATAGTGCCATAGTGTGCTTATACTGTATAGTGCTGCACAGTGCCCATATAGTGCCATAGTGTGCTTATACTGTATAGTGCTGCACAGTGCCCATATAGTGCCATAGTGTGCGTATACTGTATAGTACTGCACAGTGCCCATATAGTGCCATAGTGTGCTTATACTGTATAGAGCTGCACAGTGCCCATATAGTGCCATAGTGTGCTTATACTGTATAGTGGTGCACAGTGCCCATATAGTGCCATAGTGTGCTTATACTGTATAGAGCTGCACAGTGCCCATATAGTGCCATAGTGTGCTTATACTGTATAGTGCTGCACAGTGCCCATATAGTGCCATAGTGTGCTTATACTGTATAGTGCTGCACAGTGCCCATATAGTGCCATAGTGTGCTTATACTGTATAGTGCTGCACAGTGCCCATATAGTGCCATAGTGTGCTTATACTGTATAGTGCTGCACAGTGCCCATATAATGCCATAGTGTGCGTATAATGTACAGTGCTGCACAGTGCCCATATAGTGCCATAGTGTGCTTATACTGTATAGTACTGCTCAGTGCCCATATAGCGCCATAGTGTGCTTATACTGTATAGTGCTGCACAGTGCCCATATAGTGCCATAGTGTGCTTATACTGTATAGTGCTGCACAGTGCCCATATAGTGACATAGTGTGCGTATAATGTACAGTGCTGCACAGTGCCCATATAGTGCCATAGTGTGCTTATACTGTATAGTACTGCACATTGCCCATATAGTGCCATAGTGTGCTTATACTGTACAGTGCTGCACAGTGCCCATATAGTGCCATAGTGTGCTTATACTGTACAGTACTGCACAGTGCCCATATAGCGCCATAGTGTGCTTATACTGTATAGTACTGCACAGTGCCCATATAGTGCCATAGTGTGCTTATACTGTATAGTGCTGCACAGTGCCCATATAGTGCCATAGTGTGCTTATACTGTATAGTGCTGCACAGTGCCCATATAGTGCCATAGTGTGCTTATACTGTATAGTGCTGCTCAGTGCCCATATAGTGCCATAGTGTGCTTATACTGTATAGTACTGCACAGTGCCCATATAGTGCCATAGTGTGCTTATACTGTATAGTACTGCACAGTGCCCATATAGTGCCATAGTGTGCTTATACTGTATAGTACTGCACAGTGCCCATATAGTGCCATAGTGTGCTTATACTGTATAGTGCTGCACAGTGCCCATATAGTGCCATAGTGTGCTTATACTGTATAGTGCTGCACAGTGCCCATATAGTGCCATAGTGTGCTTATACTGTATAGTGCTGCACAGTGCCCATATAGTGCCATAGTGTGCGTATAATGTACAGTGCTGCACAGTGCCCATATAGTGCCATAGTGTGCTTATACTGTATAGTACTGCTCAGTGCCCATATAGCGCCAGTGTGCTTATACTGTATAGTGCTGCACAGTGCCCATATAGTGCCATAGTGTGCTTATACTGTATAGTGCTGCACAGTGCCCATATAGTGCCATAGTGTGCTTATACTGTATAGTGCTGCACAGTGCCCATATAGTGCCATAGTGTGCTTATACTGTATAGTGCTGCACAGTGCCCATATAGTGCCATAGTGTGCTTATACTGTATAGTACTGCTCAGTGCCCATATAGCGCCAGTGTGCTTATACTGTATAGTGCTGCACAGTGCCCATATAGTGCCATAGTGTGCTTATACTGTATAGTACTGCACAGTGCCCATATAGTGCCATAGTGTGCTTATACTGTATAGTGCTGCACAGTGCCCATATAGTGCCATAGTGTGCTTATACTGTATAGTGCTGCACAGTGCCCATATAGTACCATAGTGTGCTTATACTGTATAGTGCTGCACAGTGCCCATATAGTGCCATAGTGTGCGTATAATGTACAGTGCTGCACAGTGCCCATATAGTGCCATAGTGTGCTTATACTGTATAGTACTGCACATTGCCCATATAGTGCCATAGTGTGCTTATACTGTACAGTGCTGCACAGTGCCCATATAGTGCCATAGTGTGCTTATACTGTATAGTGCTGCACAGTGCCCATATAGTGCCATAGTGTGCTTATACTGTACAGTACTGCACAGTGCCCATATAGTGCCATAGTGTGCTTATACTGTATAGTGCTGCACAGTGCCCATATAGTGCCATAGTGTGCTTATACTGTATAGTGCTGCACAGTGCCCATATAGTGCCATAGTGTGCTTATACTGTATAGAGCTGCACAGTGCCCATATAGTGCCATAGTGTGCTTATACTGTATAGTGCTGCACAGTGCCCATATAGTGCCATAGTGTGCTTATACTGTATAGAGCTGCACAGTGCCCATATAGTGCCATAGTGTGCTTATACTGTATAGTGCTGCACAGTGCCCATATAGTGCCATAGTGTGCTTATACTGTATAGTGCTGCACAGTGCCCATATAGTGCCATAGTGTGCTTATACTGTATAGTACTGCACAGTGCCCATATAGTGCCATATTGTGCTTATACTGTATAGTACTGCACAGTGCCCATATAGTGCCATAGTGTGCTTATACTGTATAGTGCTGCACAGTGCCCATATAGTGCCATATTGTGCTTATACTGTATAGTACTGCACAGTGCCCATATAGTGCCATAGTGTGCTTATACTGTATAGTACTGCACAGTGCCCATATAGTGCCATAGTGTGCTTATACTGTATAGTGCTGCACTGTGCCCATATAGTGCCATAGTGTGCGTATACTGTATAGTGCTGCACAGTGCCCATATAGTGCCATAGTGTGCTTATACTGTATAGTGCTGCACAGTGCCCATATAGTGCCATAGTGTTCTTATACTGTATAGTACTGCACAGTGCCCATATAACGCCATAGTGTGCTTATACTATATAGTGCTACACAGTGCCCATATAGCGCCATAGTGTGCTTATACTGTATAGTACTGCACAGTGCCCATATAGCGCCATAGTGTGCTTATACTGTATAGTGCTGCACAGTGCCCATATAGTGCCATAGTGTGCTTATACTGTATAGTGCTGCACAGTGCCCATATAGTACCATAGTGTGCTTATACTGTATAGTGCTGCACAGTGCCCATATAGTGCCATAGTGTGCTTATACTGTATAGTGCTGCACAGTGCCCATATAGTGCCATAGTGTGCTTATACTGTATAGTACTGCACAGTGCCCATATAGTGCCATAGTGTGCTTATATTGTATAGTGCTGCACAGTGCCCATATAGTGCCATAGTGTGCTTATACTGTATAGTGGTGCACAGTGCCCATATAGTGCCATAGTGTGCTTATACTGTATAGTGCTGCACAGTGCCCATATAGTGCCATAGTGTGCTTATACTGTATAGTGCTGCACAGTGCCCATATAGTGCCATAGTGTGCTTATACTGTATAGTACTGCACAGTGCCCATATAGTGCCATAGTGTGCTTATACTATATAGTGCTGCACAGTGCCCATATAGTACCATAGTGTGCTTATACTGTATAGTGCTGCACAGTGCCCATATAGTGCCATAGTGTGCTTATACTGTATAGTGCTGCACAGTGCCCATATAGTGCCATAGTGTGCTTATACTGTATAGTGCTGCACAGTGCCCATATAGTACCATAGTGTTCTTATACTGTATAGTACTGCACAGTGCCCATATAGTGCCATAGTGTGCTTATACTGTATAGTGCTGCACAGTGCCCATATAGTGCCATAGTGTGCTTATACTGTATAGTGCTGCACAGTGCCCATATAGTACCATAGTGTTCTTATACTGTATAGTACTGCACAGTGCCCATATAGTGCCATAGTGTGCTTATACTGTATAGTGCTGCACAGTGCCCATATAGTGCCATAGTGTGCTTATACTGTATAGTACTGCACAGTGCCCATATAGTGCCATAGTGTGCTTATACTGTATAGTGCTGCACAGTGCCCATATAGTGCCATAGTGTTCTTATACTGTATAGTACTGCACAGTGCCCATATAGTGCCATAGTGTGCTTATACTGTATAGTGCTGCACAGTGCCCATATAGTGCCATAGTGTGCTTATACTGTATAGTACTGCACAGTGCCCATATAGTGCCATAGTGTGCTTATATTGTATAGTGCTGCACAGTGCCCATATAGTGCCATCGTGTGCTTATACTGTATAGTGCTGCACAGTGCCCATATAGTACCATAGTGTGCTTATACTGTATAGTGCTGCACAGTGCCCATATAGTGCCATAGTGTGCTCATACTGTATAGTACTGCACAGTGCCCATATAGTACCATAGTGTGCTTATACTGTATAGTGCTGCACAGTGCCCATATAGTGCCATAGTGTGCTTATACTGTATAGTGCTGCACAGTGCCCATATAGTGCCATAGTGTGCGTATACTGTATAGTGCTGCACAGTGCCCATATAGTGCCATAGTGTGCTCATACTGTATAGTACTGCACAGTGCCCATATAGTGCCATAGTGTGCTTATACTGTATAGTGCTGCACAGTGCCCATATAGTGCCATAGTGTGCGTATACTGTATAGTGCTGCACTGTGCCCATATAGTGCCATAGTGTGCTTATACTGTATAGTGCTGCACAGTGCCCATATAGTGCCATAGTGTGCTTATACTGTATAGTGCTGCACAGTGCCCATATAGTGCCATAGTGTGCTTATACTGTATAGTACTGCTCAGTGCCCATATAGTGCCATAGTGTGCTTATACTGTATAGTGCTGCACAGTGCCCATATAGTGCCATAGTGTGCTTATACTGTATAGTACTGCACAGTGCCCATATAGTGCCATAGTGTGCTTATACTGTATAGTGCTGCACAGTGCCCATATAGTGCCATAGTGTTCTTATACTGTATAGTGCTGCACAGTGCCCATATAGTGCCATCGTGTGCTTATACTGTATAGTGCTGCACAGTGCCCATATAGTGCCATAGTGTGCTTATACTGTATAGTGCTGCACAGTGCCCATATAGTGCCATAGTGTGCTTATACTGTATAGAGCTGCACAGTGCCCATATAGTGCCATAGTGTGCTTATACTGTATAGTACTGCTCAGTGCCCATATAGTGCCATAGTGTGCTTATACTGTATAGTGCTGCACAGTGCCCATATAGTGCCATAGTGTGCTTATACTGTATAGTGCTGCACAGTGCCCATATAGTGCCATAGTGTGCTTATACTGTATAGTGCTGCACAGTGCCCATATAGTGCCATAGTGTGCTTATACTGTATAGTGCTGCACAGTGCCCATATAGTGCCATAGTGTGCTTATACTGTATAGTACTGCTCAGTGCCCATATAGTGCCATAGTGTGCTTATACTGTATAGTGCTGCACAGTGCCCATATAGTGCCATAGTGTGCTTATACTGTATAGAGCTGCACAGTGCCCATATAGTGCCATAGTGTGCTTATACTGTATAGTACTGCACATTGCCCATATAGTGCCATAGTGTGCTTATACTGTATAGTGCTGCACAGTGCCCATATAGTGCCATAGTGTGCTTATACTGTATAGTGCTGCACAGTGCCCATATAGTGCCATAGTGTGCTTATACTGTATAGTGCTGCACAGTGCCCATATAGTGCCATAGTGTGCTTATACTGTATAGTGCTGCACAGTGCCCATATAGTGCCATAGTGTGCTTATACTGTATAGTGCTGCACAGTGCCCATATAGTGCCATAGTGTGCTTATACTGTATAGAGCTGCACAGTGCCCATATAGTGCCATAGTGTGCTTATACTGTATAGTGCTGCACAGTGCCCATATAGTGCCATAGTGTGCTTATACTGTATAGTGCTGCACAGTGTCCATATAGTGCCATAGTGTGCTTATACTGTATAGAGCTGCACAGTGCCCATATAGTGCCATAGTGTGCTTATACTGTATAGTGCTGCACAGTGCCCATATAGTGCCATAGTGTGCTTATACTGTATAGTGCTGCACAGTGCCCATATAGTGCCATAGTGTGCGTATACTGTATAGTACTGCACAGTGCCCATATAGTGCCATAGTGTGCTTATACTGTATAGAGCTGCACAGTGCCCATATAGTGCCATAGTGTGCTTATACTGTATAGTGGTGCACAGTGCCCATATAGTGCCATAGTGTGCTTATACTGTATAGTGCTGCACAGTGCCCATATAGTGCCATAGTGTGCTTATACTGTATAGTGCTGCACAGTGCCCATATAGTGCCATAGTGTGCTTATACTGTATAGTGCTGCACAGTGCCCATATAGTGCCATAGTGTGCTTATACTGTATAGTGCTGCACAGTGCCCATATAATGCCATAGTGTGCGTATAATGTACAGTGCTGCACAGTGCCCATATAGTGCCATAGTGTGCTTATACTGTATAGTACTGCTCAGTGCCCATATAGCGCCATAGTGTGCTTATACTGTATAGTGCTGCACAGTGCCCATATAGTGCCATAGTGTGCTTATACTGTATAGTGCTGCACAGTGCCCATATAGTGACATAGTGTGCGTATAATGTACAGTGCTGCACAGTGCCCATATAGTGCCATAGTGTGCTTATACTGTATAGTACTGCACATTGCCCATATAGTGCCATAGTGTGCTTATACTGTACAGTGCTGCACAGTGCCCATATAGTGCCATAGTGTGCTTATACTGTACAGTACTGCACAGTGCCCATATAGCGCCATAGTGTGCTTATACTGTATAGTACTGCACAGTGCCCATATAGTGCCATAGTGTGCTTATACTGTATAGTGCTGCACAGTGCCCATATAGTGCCATAGTGTGCTTATACTGTATAGTGCTGCACAGTGCCCATATAGTGCCATAGTGTGCTTATACTGTATAGTGCTGCTCAGTGCCCATATAGTGCCATAGTGTGCTTATACTGTATAGTACTGCACAGTGCCCATATAGTGCCATAGTGTGCTTATACTGTATAGTACTGCACAGTGCCCATATAGTGCCATAGTGTGCTTATACTGTATAGTACTGCACAGTGCCCATATAGTGCCATAGTGTGCTTATACTGTATAGTGCTGCACAGTGCCCATATAGTGCCATAGTGTGCTTATACTGTATAGTGCTGCACAGTGCCCATATAGTGCCATAGTGTGCTTATACTGTATAGTGCTGCACAGTGCCCATATAGTGCCATAGTGTGCTTATACTGTATAGTGCTGCACAGTGCCCATATAGTGCCATAGTGTGCGTATAATGTACAGTGCTGCACAGTGCCCATATAGTGCCATAGTGTGCTTATACTGTATAGTACTGCTCAGTGCCCATATAGCGCCAGTGTGCTTATACTGTATAGTGCTGCACAGTGCCCATATAGTGCCATAGTGTGCTTATACTGTATAGTACTGCACAGTGCCCATATAGTGCCATAGTGTGCTTATACTGTATAGTGCTGCACAGTGCCCATATAGTGCCATAGTGTGCTTATACTGTATAGTGCTGCACAGTGCCCATATAGTGCCATAGTGTGCTTATACTGTATAGTGCTGCACAGTGCCCATATAGTACCATAGTGTGCTTATACTGTATAGTGCTGCACAGTGCCCATATAGTGCCATAGTGTGCGTATAATGTACAGTGCTGCACAGTGCCCATATAGTGCCATAGTGTGCTTATACTGTATAGTACTGCACATTGCCCATATAGTGCCATAGTGTGCTTATACTGTACAGTGCTGCACAGTGCCCATATAGTGCCATAGTGTGCTTATACTGTATAGTGCTGCACAGTGCCCATATAGTGCCATAGTGTGCTTATACTGTACAGTACTGCACAGTGCCCATATAGTGCCATAGTGTGCTTATACTGTATAGTGCTGCACAGTGCCCATATAGTGCCATAGTGTGCTTATACTGTATAGTGCTGCACAGTGCCCATATAGTGCCATAGTGTGCTTATACTGTATAGAGCTGCACAGTGCCCATATAGTGCCATAGTGTGCTTATACTGTATAGTGCTGCACAGTGCCCATATAGTGCCATAGTGTGCTTATACTGTATAGAGCTGCACAGTGCCCATATAGTGCCATAGTGTGCTTATACTGTATAGTGCTGCACAGTGCCCATATAGTGCCATAGTGTGCTTATACTGTATAGTGCTGCACAGTGCCCATATAGTGCCATAGTGTGCTTATACTGTATAGAGCTGCACAGTGCCCATATAGTGCCATAGTGTGCTTATACTGTATAGTGCTGCACAGTGCCCATATAGTGCCATAGTGTGCTTATACTGTATAGTACCGCACAGTGCCCATATAGTGCCATAGTGTGCTTATACTGTATAGTGCTGCACAGTGCCCATATAGTGCCATACTGTGCTTATACTGTATAGTGCTGCACAGTGCCCATATAGTGCCATACTGTGCTTATACTGTATAGTGCTGCACAGTGCCCATATAGTGCCATAGTGTGCTTATACTGTATAGTGCTGCACAGTGCCCATATAGTGCCATAGTGTGCTTATACTGTATAGTACCGCACAGTGCCCATATAGTGCCATAGTGTGCTTATACTGTATAGTGCTGCACAGTGCCCATATAGTGCCATAGTGTGCTTATACTGTATAGTGCTGCACAGTGCCCATATAGTGCCATAGTGTGCTTATACTGTATAGTACTGCACAGTGCCCATATAGTGCCATATTGTGCTTATACTGTATAGTACTGCACAGTGCCCATATAGTGCCATAGTGTGCTTATACTGTATAGTGCTGCACAGTGCCCATATAGTGCCATATTATGCTTATACTGTATAGTACTGCACAGTGCCCATATAGTGCCATAGTGTGCTTATACTGTATAGTACTGCACAGTGCCCATATAGTGCCATAGTGTGCTTATACTGTATAGTGCTGCACTGTGCCCATATAGTGCCATAGTGTGCGTATACTGTATAGTGCTGCACAGTGCCCATATAGTGCCATAGTGTGCTTATACTGTATAGTGCTGCACAGTGCCCATATAGTGCCATAGTGTTCTTATACTGTATAGTACTGCACAGTGCCCATATAACGCCATAGTGTGCTTATACTATATAGTGCTACACAGTGCCCATATAGCGCCATAGTGTGCTTATACTGTATAGTACTGCACAGTGCCCATATAGCGCCATAGTGTGCTTATACTGTATAGTGCTGCACAGTGCCCATATAGTGCCATAGTGTGCTTATACTGTATAGTGCTGCACAGTGCCCATATAGTACCATAGTGTGCTTATACTGTATAGTGCTGCACAGTGCCCATATAGTGCCATAGTGTGCTTATACTGTATAGTGCTGCACAGTGCCCATATAGTGCCATAGTGTGCTTATACTGTATAGTACTGCACAGTGCCCATATAGTGCCATAGTGTGCTTATATTGTATAGTGCTGCACAGTGCCCATATAGTGCCATAGTGTGCTTATACTGTATAGTGGTGCACAGTGCCCATATAGTGCCATAGTGTGCTTATACTGTATAGTGCTGCACAGTGCCCATATAGTGCCATAGTGTGCTTATACTGTATAGTGCTGCACAGTGCCCATATAGTGCCATAGTGTGCTTATACTGTATAGTACTGCACAGTGCCCATATAGTGCCATAGTGTGCTTATACTATATAGTGCTGCACAGTGCCCATATAGTACCATAGTGTGCTTATACTGTATAGTGCTGCACAGTGCCCATATAGTGCCATAGTGTGCTTATACTGTATAGTGCTGCACAGTGCCCATATAGTGCCATAGTGTGCTTATACTGTATAGTGCTGCACAGTGCCCATATAGTGCCATAGTGTGCTTATACTGTATAGTGCTGCACAGTGCCCATATAGTACCATAGTGTTCTTATACTGTATAGTACTGCACAGTGCCCATATAGTGCCATAGTGTGCTTATACTGTATAGTGCTGCACAGTGCCCATATAGTGCCATAGTGTGCTTATACTGTATAGTACTGCACAGTGCCCATATAGTGCCATAGTGTGCTTATACTGTATAGTGCTGCACAGTGCCCATATAGTGCCATAGTGTTCTTATACTGTATAGTACTGCACAGTGCCCATATAGTGCCATAGTGTGCTTATACTGTATAGTGCTGCACAGTGCCCATATAGTGCCATAGTGTGCTTATACTGTATAGTACTGCACAGTGCCCATATAGTGCCATAGTGTGCTTATATTGTATAGTGCTGCACAGTGCCCATATAGTGCCATCGTGTGCTTATACTGTATAGTGCTGCACAGTGCCCATATAGTACCATAGTGTGCTTATACTGTATAGTGCTGCACAGTGCCCATATAGTGCCATAGTGTGCTCATACTGTATAGTACTGCACAGTGCCCATATAGTACCATAGTGTGCTTATACTGTATAGTGCTGCACAGTGCCCATATAGTGCCATAGTGTGCTTATACTGTATAGTGCTGCACAGTGCCCATATAGTGCCATAGTGTGCTTATACTGTATAGTGCTGCACAGTGCCCATATAGTGCCATAGTGTGCGTATACTGTATAGTGCTGCACAGTGCCCATATAGTGCCATAGTGTGCTCATACTGTATAGTACTGCACAGTGCCCATATAGTGCCATAGTGTGCTTATACTGTATAGTGCTGCACAGTGCCCATATAGTGCCATAGTGTGCGTATACTGTATAGTGCTGCACTGTGCCCATATAGTGCCATAGTGTGCTTATACTGTATAGTGCTGCACAGTGCCCATATAGTGCCATAGTGTGCTTATACTGTATAGTGCTGCACAGTGCCCATATAGTGCCATAGTGTGCTTATACTGTATAGTGCTGCACAGTGCCCATATAGTGCCATAGTGTGCTTATACTGTATAGTGCTGCACAGTTCCCATATAGTGCCATAGTGTGCTTATACTGTATAGTGCTGCACAGTGCCCATATAGTGCCATAGTGTGCTTATACTGTATAGTGCTGCACAGTGCCCATATAGTGCCATAGTGTGCTTATACTGTATAGAGCTGCACAGTGCCCATATAGTGCCATAGTGTGCTTATACTGTATAGTACTGCACAGTGCCCATATAGTGCCATAGTGTGCTTATACTGTATAGTGCTGCACAGTGCCCATATAGTGCCATATTGTGCTTATACTGTATAGTACTGCACAGTGCCCATATAGCGCCATAGTGTGCTTATACTGTATAGTGCTGCACAGTGCCCATATAGCGCCATATTGTGCTTATACTGTATAGTACTGCACAGTGCCCATATAGCGCCATAGTGTGCTTATACTGTATAGTACTGCACAGTGCCCATATAGCGCCATAGTGTGCTTATACTGTATAGTACTGCACAGTGCCCATATAGTGCCATAGTGTGCTTATACTGTATAGTGCTGCACAGTGCCCATATAGTGCCATATTGTGCTTATACTGTATAGTGCTGCACAGTGCCCATATAGTGCCATAGTGTGCTTATACTGTATAGTGCTGCACAGTGCCCATATAGTGCCATATTGTGCTTATACTGTATAGTGCTGCACAGTGCCCATATAGTGCCATAGTGTGCTTATACTGTATAGTACTGCACAGTGCCCATATAGTGCCATATTGTGCTTATACTGTATAGTACTGCACAGTGCCCATATAGTGCCATAGTGTGCTTATACTGTATAGAGCTGCACAGTGCCCATATAGTGCCATAGTGTGCTTATACTGTATAGAGCTGCACAGTGCCCATATAGTGCCATAGTGTGCTTATACTGTATAGTGCTGCACAGTGCCCATATAGTGCCATAGTGTGCTTATACTGTATAGTGCTGCACAGTGCCCATATAGTGCCATAGTGTGCGTATACTGTATAGTACTGCACAGTGCCCATATAGTGCCATAGTGTGCTTATACTGTATAGTGCTGCACAGTGCCCATATACTGCCATAGTGTGCGTATACTGTATAGTGCTGCACAGTGCCCATATAGTGCCATAGTGTGCTTATACTGTATAGTGCTGCACAGTGCCCATATAGCGCCATAGTGTGCTTATACTGTATAGTGCTGCACAGTGCCCATATTGTGCCATAGTGTGCTTATACTGTATAGTGCTGCACAGTGCCCATATAGTGCCATAGTGTGCTTATACTGTATAGTGCTGCACAGTGCCCATATAGTGCCATAGTGTGCGTATACTGTATAGTGCTGCACAGTGCCCATATAGTGCCATAGTGTGCTCATACTGTATAGTACTGCACAGTGCCCATATAGTACCATAGTGTGCTTATACTGTATAGTGCTGCACAGTGCCCATATAGTGCCATAGTGTGCTTATACTGTATAGTGCTGCACAGTGCCCATATAGTGCCATAGTGTGCGTATACTGTATAGTGCTGCACTGTGCCCATATAGTGCCATAGTGTGCTTATACTGTATAGTGCTGCACAGTGCCCATATAGTGCCATAGTGTGCTTATACTGTATAGTGCTGCACAGTGCCCATATAGTGCCATAGTGTGCTTATACTGTATAGTGCTGCACAGTGCCCATATAGTGCCATAGTGTGCTTATACTGTATAGTGCAGCACAGTGCCCATATAGTGCCATAGTGTGCTTATACTGTATAGTGCTGCACAGTGCCCATATAGTGCCATAGTGTGCTTATACTGTATAGTGCTGCACAGTGCCCATATAGTGCCATAGTGTGCTCATACTGTATAGTGCTGCACAGTGCCCATATAGTGCCATAGTGTGCTTATACTGTATAGTGCTGCACAGTGCCCATATAGTGCCATAGTGTGCTTATACTGTATAGTGCTGCACAGTGCCCATATAGTGCCATAGTGTGCTTATACTGTATAGTGCTGCACAGTGCCCGTATAGTGCCATAGTGTGCTTATACTGTATAGTACTGCACAGTGCCCATATAGTGCCATAGTGTGCTTATACTGTATAGAGCTGCACAGTGCCCATATAGTGCCATAGTGTGCTTATACTATATAGTACTGCACAGTGCCCATATAGTGCCATAGTGTGCTTATACTGTATAGTGCTGCACAGTGCCCATATAGCGCCATAGTGTGCTTATACTGTATAGTGCTGCACAGTGCCCATATAGCGCCATATTGTGCTTATACTGTATAGTACTGCACAGTGCCCATATAGTGCCATAGTGTGCTTATACTGTATAGTGCTGCACAGTGCCCATATAGTGCCATATTGTGCTTATACTGTATAGTGCTGCACAGTGCCCATATAGTGCCATAGTGTTCTTATACTGTATAGTGCTGCACAGTGCCCATATAGTGCCATAGTGTGCCTATACTGTATAGTGCTGCACAGTGCCCATATAGTGCCATAGTGTGCTTATACTGTATAGTACTGCACAGTGCCCATATAGTGCCATATTGTGCTTATACTGTATAGTGCTGCACAGTGCCCATATAGTGCCATAGTGTGCTTATACTGTATAGTACTGCACAGTGCCCATATAGTGCCATAGTGTGCTTATACTGTATAGTACTGCACAGTGCCCATATAGTGCCATAGTGTGCTTATACTGTATAGTGCTGCACAGTGCCCATATAGTGCCATAGTGTGCGTATACTGTATAGTACTGCACAGTGCCCATATAGTGCCATAGTGTGCTTATACTGTATAGTGCTGCACAGTGCCCATATACTGCCATAGTGTGCGTATACTGTATAGTGCTGCACAGTGCCCATATAGTGCCATAGTGTGCTTATACTGTATAGTACTGCACAGTGCCTATATAGTGCCATAGTGTGCTTATACTGTATAGTGCTGCACAGTGCCCATATAGCGCCATAGTGTGCTTATACTGTATAGTGCTGCACAGTGCCCATATAGCGCCATAGTGTGCTTATCCTGTATAGTGCTGCACAGTGCCCATATAGTGCCATAGTGTGCTTATACTGTATAGTACTGCACAGTGCCCATATAGTGCCATAGTGTGCTTATATTGTATAGTGCTGCACAGTGCCCATATAGTGCCATCGTGTGCTTATACTGTATAGTGCTGCACAGTGCCCATATAGTGCCATAGTGTGCTTATACTGTATAGTGCTGCACAGTGCCCATATAGTACCATAGTGTGCTTATACTGTATAGTGCTGCACAGTGCCCATATAGTGCCATAGTGTGCTTATACTGTATAGTGCTGCACAGTGCCCATATAGTGCCATAGTGTGCTTATACTGTATAGTGCTGCACAGTGCCCATATAGTGCCATAGTGTGCTTATACTGTATAGTGCAGCACAGTGCCCATATAGTGCCATAGTGTGCGTATACTGTATAGTGCTGCACTGTGCCCATATAGTGCCATAGTGTGCTTATACTGTATAGTGCTGCACAGTGCCCATATAGTGCCATAGTGTGCTTATACTGTATAGTGCTGCACAGTGCCCATATAGTGCCATAGTGTGCTTATACTGTATAGTGCTGCACAGTGCCCATATAGTGCCATAGTGTGCTTATACTGTATAGTGCAGCACAGTGCCCATATAGTGCCATAGTGTGCTTATACTGTATAGTACTGCACAGTGCCCATATAGTGCCATAGTGTGCTTATACTGTATAGTGCTGCACAGTGCCCATATAGTGCCATAGTGTGCTTATACTGTATAGTGCTGCACAGTGCCCGTATAGTGCCATAGTGTGCTTATACTGTATAGTACTGCACAGTGCCCATATAGTGCCATAGTGTGCTTATACTGTATAGTGCTGCACAGTGCCCATATAGTGCCATATTGTGCTTATACTGTATAGTACTGCACAGTGCCCATATAGTGCCATAGTGTGCTTATACTGTATAGTGCTGCACAGTGCCCATATAGTGCCATAGTGTGCTTATACTGTATAGTACTGCACAGTGCCCATATAGTGCCATAGTGTGCTTATACTGTATAGTGCTGCACAGTGCCCATATAGTGCCATATTGTGCTTATACTGTATAGTACTGCACAGTGCCCATATAGCGCCATAGTGTGCTTATACTGTATAGTACTGCACAGTGCCCATATAGCGCCATAGTGTGCTTATACTGTATAGTGCTGCACAGTGCCCATATAGTGCCATAGTGTGCTTATACTGTATAGTACTGCACAGTGCCCATATAGTGCCATAGTGTGCGTATACTGTATAGTACTGCACAGTGCCCATATAGTACCATAGTGTGCTTATACTGTATAGTGCTGCACAGTGCCCATATAGTGCCATAGTGTGCTTATACTGTATAGTGCTGCACAGTGCCCATATAGCGCCATAGTGTGCTTATACTGTATAGTGCTGCACAGTGCCCATATAGTGCCATAGTGTGCTTATACTGTATAGTGCTGCACAGTGCCCATATAGTGCCATAGTGTGCTTATACTGTATAGTACTGCACAGTGCCCATATAGTGCCATAGTGTGCTTATACTGTATAGTGCTGCACAGTGCCCATATAGTGCCATAGTGTGCTTATACTGTATAGTGCTGCACAGTGCCCATATAGTGCCATAGTGTGCTTATACTGTATAGTGCTGCACAGTGCCCATATAGTGCCATAGTGTGCTTATACTGTATAGAGCTGCACAGTGCCCATATAGTGCCATAGTGTGCTTATACTGTATAGTGCTGCACAGTGCCCATATAGCGCCATAGTGTGCTCATACTGTATAGTACTGCACAGTGCCCATATAGTGCCATAGTGTGCTTATACTGTATAGTGCTGCACAGTGCCCATATAGTGCCATAGTGTGCTTATACTGTATAGTACTGCACATTGCCCATATAGTGCCATAGTGTGCTTATACTGTATAGTGCTGCACAGTGCCCATATAGTGCCATAGTGTGCTTATACTGTATAGTACTGCTCAGTGCCCATATAGTGCCATAGTGTGCTTATACTGTATAGTGCTGCACAGTGCCCATATAGTGCCATAGTGTGCTTATACTGTATAGTGCTGCACAGTGCCCATATAGTGCCATAGTGTTCTTATACTGTATAGTACTGCACAGTGCCCATATAGTGCCATAGTGTGCTTATACTGTATAGTACTGCACAGTGCCCATATAGTGCCATAGTGTTCTTATACTGTATAGTACTGCACAGTGCCCATATAGTGCCATAGTGTGCTTATACTGTATAGTGCTGCACAGTGCCCATATAGTGCCATAGTGTGCGTATACTGTATAGTACTGCACAGTGCCCATATAGTGCCATAGTGTGCTTATACTGTATAGTGCTGCACAGTGCCCATATAGTGCCATAGTGTGCTTATACTGTATAGTGCTGCACAGTGCCCATATAGTGCCATAGTGTGCTTATACTGTATAGTGCTGCACAGTGCCCATATAGTGCCATAGTGTGCTTATACTGTATAGTGCTGCACAGTGCCCATATAGTGCCATAGTGTGCTTATACTGTATAGTGCTGCACAGTGCCCATATAACGCCATAGTGTGCTTATACTGTATAGTGCTGCACAGTGCCCATATAGTGCCATAGTGTGCTTATACTGTATAGTGCTGCACAGTGCCCATATAACGCCATAGTGTGCTCATACTGTATAGTACTGCACAGTGCCCATATAGTGCCATAGTGTGCTTATACTGTATAGTACTGCACAGTGCCCATATAGTGCCATCGTGTGCTTATACTGTATAGAGCTGCACAGTGCCCATATAGTGCCATCGTGTGCTTATACTGTATAGAGCTGCACAGTGCCCATATAGCGCCATATGATGCTAGAAGGTTTCCATGCGGTTACAGTTCTCCCCGGAGACATGATACCTTCTGCCAGTCGTTTTGGTGCAGATTGTAAGGATCCTCTTGCTCTCCACCCTTTACCCCACAATCTTTTTTGGACTTTCCCTCAGTCTTCCTGGTTGTGGTCCTGAAAGTAGTCGGTAGTCAGCAGTACTCTGCTAGAAAAATCTGGAGCAGAGGTAACGAAGCCAGGGGCCGACACCAGGTGATGAACTACAGAAAGGTGCGGGTCAAAACCAGGAGGTCAGACTACAAGTACCAGGTGACAGATGCCATGGAAATGTCATTATTAGGAGCAGGGGCATAAATACACTAATAAATCTCCTGCGTCCCGTCCTACAGCGTATTATAAAACTGTCTGCCTGCAGCCACCACTAGGGGGAGCTCACTACATAGAAATGTATACAGTTATCATTGAATTCAATGGAAGATATCATCTCTATGCAATGAGCTCCCCCTAGTGTCGGCTGACAGAAGAAATGGACTGAATCTATGTTGATAGGAGGGGAAGCAGTTCAGCAGCGGGCCCCATAGCAGTCACCTGGTCTGCCTCCATGAAAGGTCCCCTACTGGTTTAGTGTTAGAGAATGATTATTCAGACAACATTACAGGAAAGGGTTCTTTGCAGTAAGAGCAACCGAGCTCTGGAGCCTCGACCACAAGAGGTAGGATTGGCAGAGGCTCCGACAGCACTAATGACGAACTGGACACGTATAATACCGACTAACAGCGCCTCATCCAAATGAATGCCAGGCACAGCCACAACCAAATGTAGGAACTGACGGGGGCCTGACACTCGCTGGATCCTCATAGACCTTCACCTTCAGATCAACTACTGATGGGACCCAAACCTTCTGGGCCCCAATGCCTTTTCTATTGCACAGATCACCCTGCTGCCACATAAGGGAACAGCGGTGATGACGGCACGTGGCGGCTGTCAAAATCCTTATACTTTCACAATGACATCATCAAATTAGACAAGGCTATACAGCTTGATGACATCACACAGAACTGCATGTGATGTCATCATTTAGGGGCTGGACGGCCCAAGATCGTTATACCACAAATGTACATCTAGTTATTTAATTTCTGGCATTGTCACCGTATATTGTATATACAATGTATCTATACACTGCTGTATATACTATATATCTGTACACACTACATCTATTATACATCATACCTCACATATCAGTACACTTCTGTATATACTATATATCTGTACACACTACATCTATTATACCTCATACCTCACATATCAGTACACTGCTGTATATACTATATATCTGTACACACTACATCTATTATACCTCATACCTCACATATCAGTACACTGCTGTATATACTATATATCTGTACACACTGCATCTATTATACCTCGTACCTCACATATCAGTACACTGCTGTATATACAATGTATCTATACACTGTATCTATTATACCTCGTACCTCACATATCAGTACACTGCTGTATATACTATATATCTGTACACACTGTATCTATTATACCTCGTACCTCACATATCAGTACACTGCTGTATATACTATATATCTGTACACACTGCATCTATTATACCTCATACCTCACATATCAGTACACAGCTGTATATGCTATATATCTGTACACACTGCATCTATTATACCTCCTACCTCACATATCAGTACACTGCTGTATATACTATATATCTGTACACACTGCATCTATTATACCTCGTACCTCACATATCAGTACACTGCTGTATATACAATGTATCTATACACTGTATCTATTATACCTCATACCTCACATATCAGTACACTGCTGTATATACTATATATCTGTACACACTGCATCTATTATACCTCATACCTCACATATTAGTACACTGCTGTATATGCTATATATCTGTACACACTGCATCTATTATACCTCACATATCAGTACACTGCTGTATATACTATATATCTGTACACACTACATCTATTATACCTCGTACCTCACATATCAGTACACTGCTGTATATACAATGTATCTATACACTGTATCTATTATACCTCGTACCTCACATATCAGTACACTGCTGTATATACTATATATCTGTACACTGTATCTATTATACCTCATACCTCACATATCAGTACACTGCTGTATATACTATATATCTGTACACACTGCATCTATTATACCTCACATATCAGTACACTGCTGTATATACTATATATCTCTATACACTGCATCTATTATACCTCATACGTCACATATCAGTACACTGCTGTATATACTATATATCTGTACACACTGCATCTATTATACCTCGTACCTCACATATCAGTACACTGCTGTATATACTATATATCTGTACACACTGCATCTATTATACCTCACATATCAGTACACTGCTGTATATACTATATATCTCTATACACTGCATCTATTATACCTCATACGTCACATATCAGTACACTGCTGTATATACTATATATCTGTACACACTACATCTATTATACCTCGTACCTCACATATCAGTACACTGCTGTATATACTATATATCTGTACACACTGCAGCTATTATACCTCATACCTCACATATCAGTACACTGCTGTATATACTATATATCTGTACACACTGCATCTATTATACCTCATACCTCACATATCAGTACACTGCTGTATATACTATATATCTGTACACACTGCATCTATTATACCTCATACCTCACATATCAGTACACTGCTGTATATACTATATATCTGTACACACTGCATCTATTATACCTCATACCTCACATATCAGTACACTGCTGTATATACTACACTGCTCAAAAAAATAAAGGGAACACAAAAATAACACATCCTAGATCTGAATTAATTAAATATTCTTCTGAAATACTTTGTTCTTTACATAGTTGAATGTGCTGACAACAAAATCACACAAAAATTAAAAAATGGAAATCAAATTTTTCAACCCATGGAGGTCTGGATTTGGAGTCACACTCAAAATTAAAGTGGAAAAACACACTACAGGCTGATCCAACTTTGATGTAATGTCCTTAAAACAAGTCAAAATGAGGCTCAGTAGTGTGTGTGGCCTCCACGTGCCTGTATGACCTCCCTACAACGCCTGTGCATGCTCCTGATGAGGTGGCGGACGGTCTCCTGAGGGATCTCCTCCCAGACCTGGACTAAAGCATCTGCCAACTCCTGGACAGTCTGTGGTGCAACCTGACGTTGGTGGATAGAGCGAGACATGATGTCCCAGATGTGCTCAATTGGATTCAGGTCTGGGGAACGGGCGGGCCAGTCCATAGCATCAATGCCTTCGTCTTGCAGGAACTGCTGACACACTTCAGCCACATGAGGTCTAGCATTGTCTTGCATTAGGAGGAACCCAGGGCCAACTGCACCAGCATATGGTCTCACAAGGGGTCTGAGGATCTCATCTCGGTACCTAATGGCAGTCAGGCTACCTCTGGCGAGCACATGGAGGGCTATGCGGCCCTCCAAAGAAATGCCACCCCACACCATTACTGACCCAATGCCAAACCGGTCATGCTGGAAGATGTTGCAGGCAGCAGAATGTTCTCCACGGCGTGTCCAGACTCTGTCACGTCTGTCACATGTGCTCAGTGTGAACCTGCTTTCATCTGTGAAGAGCACAGGGCGCCAGTGGCGAATTTGCCAATCTTGGTGTTCTCTGTCAAATGCCAAACGTCCTGCACGGTGTTGGGCTGTAAGCCCAACCCCCACCTGTGGACGTCGGGCCCTCATATCACCCTCATGGAGTCTGTCTCTGACCGTTTGAGCAGACACATGCACATTTGTGGCTTGCTGGAGGTCATTTTGCAGGGCTCTGGCAGTGTTCCTCCTATTCCTCCTTGCACAAAGGTGGAGGTAGCGGTCCTGCTGCTGGGTTGTTGCCCTCCTACGGCCTTCTCCACGTCTCCTGATGTATTGGCCTGTCTCCTGGTAGCGCCTCCATGCTCTGGACACTACGCTGACAGACACAGCAAACCTTCTTGCCACAGCTCGCATTGATGTGCCATCCTGGATAAGCTGCACTACCTGAACCACTTGTGTGGGTTGTAGACTCCGTCTCATGCTACCACTAGAGTGAAAGCACCGCCAGCATTCAAAAGTGACCAAAACATCAGCCAGGAAGCATAGGAACTGAGAAGTGTCTGTGGTCACCACCTGCAGAACCACTCCTTTATTGGGGGTGTCTTGCTAATTGCCTATAATTTCCACCTCTTGTCTATCCCATTTGCACAACAGCATGTGAAATTGATTGTCACTCAGTGTTGCTTCCTAAGTGGACAGTTTGATTTCACAGAAGTGTGATTGACTTGGAGTTACATTGTGTTGTTTAAGTGTTCCCTTTATTTTTTTGAGCAGTGTATATATCTGTACACACTGCATCTATTATACCTCGTACCTCACATATCAGTACACTGCTGTATATACTATATATCTGTACACACTGCATCTATTATACCTCATACCTCACATATCAGTACACTGCTGTATATACTATATATCTGTACACACTGCATCTATTATACCTCGTACCTCACATATCAGTACACTGCTGTATATACTATATATCTGTACACACTGCATCTATTATACCTCGTACCTCACATATCAGTACACTGCTGTATATACTATATATCTGTACACACTGCAGCTATTATACCTCATACCTCACATATCAGTACACTGCTGTATATACTATATATCTGTACACACTGCATCTATTATACCTCATACCTCACATATCAGTACACTGCTGTATATACTATATATCTGTACACACTACATCTATTATACATCATACCTCACATATCAGTACACTGCTGTATATACTATATATCTGTACACACTGCATCTGTTATACCTCATACCTCACATATCAGTACACTGCTGTATATACTATATATCTGTACACACTGCATCTATTATACCTCGTACCTCACATATCAGTACACTGCTGTATATACTATATATCTGTACACACTGCATCTATTATACCTCATACCTCACATATCAGTACACTGCTGTATATACTATATATCTGTACACACTGCATCTATTATACCTCATACCTCACATATCAGTACACTGCTGTATATACTACACTGCTCAAAAAAATAAAGGGAACACAAAAATAACACATCCTAGATCTGAATTAATTAAATATTCTTCTGAAATACTTTGTTCTTTACATAGTTGAATGTGCTGACAACAAAATCACACAAAAATTAAAAAATGGAAATCAAATTTTTCAACCCATGGAGGTCTGGATTTGGAGTCACACTCAAAATTAAAGTGGAAAAACACACTACAGGCTGATCCAACTTTGATGTAATGTCCTTAAAACAAGTCAAAATGAGGCTCAGTAGTGTGTGTGGCCTCCACGTGCCTGTATGACCTCCCTACAACGCCTGTGCATGCTCCTGATGAGGTGGCGGACGGTCTCCTGAGGGATCTCCTCCCAGACCTGGACTAAAGCATCTGCCAACTCCTGGACAGTCTGTGGTGCAACCTGACGTTGGTGGATAGAGCGAGACATGATGTCCCAGATGTGCTCAATTGGATTCAGGTCTGGGGAACGGGCGGGCCAGTCCATAGCATCAATGCCTTCGTCTTGCAGGAACTGCTGACACACTTCAGCCACATGAGGTCTAGCATTGTCTTGCATTAGGAGGAACCCAGGGCCAACCGCACCAGCATATGGTCTCACAAGGGGTCTGAGGATCTCATCTTGGTACCTAATGGCAGTCAGGCTACCTCTGGCGAGCACATGGAGGGCTATGCGGCCCTCCAAAGAAATGCCACCCCACACCATTACTGACCCAATGCCAAACCGGTCATGCTGGAAGATGTTGCAGGCAGCAGAATGTTCTCCACGGCGTGTCCAGACTCTGTCACGTCTGTCACATGTGCTCAGTGTGAACCTGCTTTCATCTGTGAAGAGCACAGGGCGCCAGTGGCGAATTTGCCAATCTTGGTGTTCTCTGTCAAATGCCAAACGTCCTGCACGGTGTTGGGCTGTAAGCCCAACCCCCACCTGTGGACGTCGGGCCCTCATATCACCCTCATGGAGTCTGTCTCTGACCGTTTGAGCAGACACATGCACATTTGTGGCTTGCTGGAGGTCATTTTGCAGGGCTCTGGCAGTGTTCCTCCTATTCCTCCTTGCACAAAGGTGGAGGTAGCGGTCCTGCTGCTGGGTTGTTGCCCTCCTACGGCCTTCTCCACGTCTCCTGATGTATTGGCCTGTCTCCTGGTAGCGCCTCCATGCTCTGGACACTACGCTGACAGACACAGCAAACCTTCTTGCCACAGCTCGCATTGATGTGCCATCCTGGATAAGCTGCACTACCTGAACCACTTGTGTGGGTTGTAGACTCCGTCTCATGCTACCACTAGAGTGAAAGCACCGCCAGCATTCAAAAGTGACCAAAACATCAGCCAGGAAGCATAGGAACTGAGAAGTGTCTGTGGTCACCACCTGCAGAACCACTCCTTTATTGGGGGTGTCTTGCTAATTGCCTATAATTTCCACCTCTTGTCTATCCCATTTGCACAACAGCATGTGAAATTGATTGTCACTCAGTGTTGCTTCCTAAGTGGACAGTTTGATTTCACAGAAGTGTGATTGACTTGGAGTTACATTGTGTTGTTTAAGTGTTCCCTTTATTTTTTTGAGCAGTGTATATATCTGTACACACTGCATCTATTATACCTCGTACCTCACATATCAGTACACTGCTGTATATACTATATATCTGTACACACTGCATCTATTATACCTCATACCTCACATATCAGTACACTGCTGTATATACTATATATCTGTACACACTGCATCTATTATACCTCGTACCTCACATATCAGTACACTGCTGTATATACTATATATCTGTACACACTGCATCTATTATACCTCGTACCTCACATATCAGTACACTGCTGTATATACTATATATCTGTACACACTGCATCTATTATACCTCATACCTCACATATCAGTACACTGCTGTATATACTATATATCTGTACACACTGCATCTGTTATACCTCATACCTCACATATCAGTACTCTGCTGTATATACTATATATCTGTACACTCTGCATCTATTATACCTCGTACCTCACATATCAGTACACTGCTGTATATACTATATATCTGTACACACTGCATCTATTATACCTCATACCTCACATATCAGTACACTGCTGTATATACTATATATCTGTACACACTGCATCTATTATACCTCGTACCTCACATATCAGTACACTGCTGTATATACTATATATCTGTACACACTGCATCTATTATACCTCATACCTCACATATCAGTACACTGCTGTATATACTATATATCTGTACACACTGCATCTATTATACCTCGTACCGCACATATCAGTGCACTGCTGTATATACTATATATCTGTATACACTGCATCTATTATACCTCATACCTCACATATCAGTACACTGCTGTATATACTATATATCTGTACACACTGCATCTATTATACCTCGTACCTCACATATCAGTACACTGCTGTATATACTATATATCTGTACACACTGCATCTATTATACCTCGTACCTCACATATCAGTACACTGCTGTATATACTATATATCTGTACACACTGCATCTATTATACCTCGTACCTCACATATCAGTACACTGCTGTATATGCTATATATCTGTACACACTACATCTATTATACCTCGTACCTCACATATCAGTACACTTCTGTATATATTACATATCTGTACACTGCATCTATTATACCTCGTACCTCACATATCAGTACACTGCTGTATATATTACATATCTGTACACTGCATCTATTATACCTCGTACCTCACATATCAGTACACTGCTGTATATACTATATATCTGTACACACTGCATCTATTATACCTCATACCTCACATATCAGTACACTGCTGTATATACAATGTATCTATACACTGTATCTATTATACCTCATACCTCACATATCAGTACACTGCTGTATATACTATATATCTGTACACACTGCATCTATTATACCTCATACCTCACATATCAGTACACTGCTGTATATGCTATATATCTGTACACACTACATCTATTATACCTCGTACCTCACATATCAGTACACTTCTGTATATATTACATATCTGTACACTGCATCTATTATACCTCGTACCTCACATATCAGTACACTTCTGTATATATTACATATCTGTACACTGCATCTATTATACCTCGTACCTCACATATCAGTACACTGCTGTATATATTACATATCTGTACACTGCATCTATTATACCTCGTACCTCACATATTAGTACACTGCTGTATATACTATATATCTGTACACACTGCATCTATTATACCTCATACCTCACATATCAGTACACTGCTGTATATACTATATACCTGTACACACTGCATCCATTATACCTCGTACCTCACATATCAGTACACTGCTGTATATACTATATATCTGTACACACTGTATCTATTATACCTCGTACCTCACATATCAGTACACTGCTGTATATACTATATATCTGTACACACTGCATCTATTATACCTCACATATCAGTACACTGCTGTATATACTATATATCTCTATACACTGCATCTATTATACCTCATACCTCACATATCAGTACACTGCTGTATATACTATATATCTGTACACACTGCAGCTATTATACCTCATACCTCACATATCAGTACACTGCTGTATATACTATATATCTGTACACTCTGCATCTATTATACCTCGTACCTCACATATCAGTACACTGCTGTATATACTATATATCTGTACACACTGCATCTATTATACCTCGTACCTCACATATCAGTACACTGCTGTATATACACTGTATCTATTATACCTCATACCTCACATATCAGTACACTGCTGTATATACTATATATCTGTACACACTGCATCTATTATACCTCATACCTCACATATCAGTACACTGCTGTATATACTATATATCTGTACACACTACATCTATTATACATCATACCTCACATATCAGTACACTGCTGTATATACTATATATCTGTACACACTGCATCTATTATACCTCATACCTCACATATCAGTATACTGCTGTATATACTATATATCTGTACACACTACATCTCTTATACCTCGTACCTCACATATCAGTACACTGCTGTATATATTACATATCTGTACACTGCATCTATTATACCTCGTATCTCACATATCAGTACACTGCTGTATATATTATATATCTGTTCACACTGCATCCATTATACCTTGTACCTCACATATCAGTACACTGCTGTATATACTATATATCTGTACACTGCATCTATTATACCTCATACCTCACATATCAGTATACTGCTGTATATACTATATATCTGTACACACTGCATCTATTATACCTTATACCTCACATATCAGTACACTGCTGTATATACTATATATCTGTACACACTGCATCTATTATACATCGTACCTCACATATCAGTACACTGCTGTATATACTATATATCTGTACACACTGCATCTATTATACCTCATACCTCACATATCAGTACACTGCTGTATATACTATATATCTGTACACACTGCATCCATTATACCTCATACCTTCATACCTCACATATCAGTACACTGCTGTATATACTATATATCTGTACACACTGCATCTATTATACCTCGTACCTCACATATCAGTACACTGCTGTATATATTATATATCTGTACACACTGCATCTATTATACCTCGTACCTCACATATCAGTACACTGCTGTATATATTATATATCTGTACACACTGCATCTATTATACATCATACCTCACATATCAGTACACTGCTGTATATACTATATATCTGTACACACTGCATCTATGATACCTCGTACCTCACATATCAGTACACTGCTGTATATACTATATATCTGTACACTCTGCATCTATTATACCTCGTACCTCTCATATCAGTACACTGCTTTATATACTATATATCTGTACACACTGCATCTATTATACCTCGTACCTCACATATCAGTACACTGCTGTATATACACTGTATCTATTATACCTCATACCTCACATATCAGTACACTGCTGTATATACTATATATCTGTACACACTGCATCTATTATACCTCATACCTCACATATCAGTACACTGCTCTATATACTATATATCTGTACACACTACATCTATTATACATCATACCTCACATATCAGTACACTGCTGTATATACTATATATCTGTACACACTGCATCTATTATACCTCATACCTCACATATCAGTACACTGCTGTATATGCTATATATCTGTACACACTACATCTCTTATACCTCGTACCTCACATATCAGTACACTGCTGTATATATTACATATCTGTACACTGCATCTATTATACCTCGTACCTCACATATCAGTACACTGCTGTATATATTACATATCTGTACACTGCATCTATTATACCTCGTACCTCACATATCAGTACACTGCTGTATATACTATATATCTGTACACACTGCATCTATTATACCTCGTACCTCACATATCAGTACACTGCTGTATATACTATATATCTGTACACTGCATCTATTATACCTCATACCTCACATATCAGTATACTGCTGTATATACTATATATCTGTACACACTGCATCTATTATACCTTATACCTCACATATCAGTACACTGCTGTATATACTATATATCTGTACACACTGCATCTATTATACATCGTACCTCACATATCAGTACACTGCTGTATATACTATATATCTGTACACACTGCATCTATTATACCTCATACCTCACATATCAGTGCACTGCTGTATATACTGTATATCTGTACACACTACATCTATTATACCTCGTACCTCACATATCAGTACACTGCTGTATATACTATATATCTGTACACACTGCATCTATTATACCTCGTACCTCATATATCAGTACACTGCTGTATATACTATATATCTGTACACACTGCATCTATTATACCTCATACCTCACTTATCAGTACTCTGCTGTATATACTATATATCTGTACACTCTGCATCTATTATACCTCGTACCTCACATATCAGTACACTGCTGTATATACTATATATCTGTATACACTGCATCTATTATACCTCATACCTCACATATCAGTACACTGCTGTATATACTATATATCTGTACACACTGCATCTATTATACCTCGTACCTCACATATCAGTACACTGCTGTATATACTATATATCTGTACACACTGCATCTATTATACCTCATACCTCACATATCAGTACACTGCTGTATATACTATATATCTGTACACACTACATCTATTATACCTCATACCTCACATATCAGTACACTGCTGTATATACTATATATCTGTACACTGCATCTATTATACCTCATACCTCACATATTAGTACACTGCTGTATATACTATATATCTGTACACACTGCATCTATTATACCTCGTACCTCACATATCAGTACCCTGCTGTATATACTATATATCTGTACACTGCATCTATTATACCTCATACCTCACATATCAGTACACTGCTGTATATACAATGTATCTATACACTGTATCTATTATACCTCATACCTCACATATCAGTACACTGCTGTATATACTATATATCTGTACACACTGCATCTATTATACCTCATACCTCACATATTAGTACACTGCTGTATATGCTATATATCTGTACACACTACATCTATTATACCTCGTACCTCACATATCAGTACACCTGCTGTATATACAATGTATCTATACACTGTATCTATTATACCTCGTACCTCACATATCAGTACACTGCTGTATATACTATATATCTGTACACACTGCATCTATTATACCTCATACCTCACATATCAGTACACTGCTGTATATACTATATATCTGTACACTGCATCTATTATACCTCGTACCTCACATATCAGTACACTGCTGTATATACTATATATCTGTACACACTGCATCTATTATACCTCACATATCAGTACACTGCTGTATATACTATATATCTGTACACACTGCATCTATTATACCTCTTACCTCACATATCAGTACACTGCTGTATATACTATATATCTGTACACACTGCATCTATTATACATCATACCTCACATATCAGTACACTGCTGTATATACTATATATCTGTATACACTACATCTATTATACCTCGTACCTCACATATCAGTACACTGCTGTATATACTATATATCTGTACACTGCATCTATTATACCTCGTACCTCACATATCAGTACACTGCTGTATATACGATATATCTGTACACACTGCATCTATTATACATCATACCTCACATATCAGTACACTGCTGTATATACTATATATCTGTATACACTACATCTATTATACCTCGTACCTCACATATCAGTACACTGCTGTATATACTATATATCTGTACACTGCATCTATTATACCTCGTACCTCACATATCAGTACACTGCTGTATATACTATATATCTGTACACACTGCATCTATTATACCTCTTACCTCACATATCAGTACACTGCTGTATATATTATATATCTGTACACACTGCATCTATTATACATCATACCTCACATATCAGTACACTGCTGTATATACTATATATCTGTATACACTACATCTATTATACCTCGTACCTCACATATCAGTACACTGCTGTATATACTATATATCTGTACACACTGCATCTATTATACCTCGTACCTCACATATCAGTACACTGCTGTATATATTATATATCTGTACACACTGCATCTATTATACATCATACCTCACATATCAGTACACTGCTGTATATACTATATATCTGTATACACTACATCTATTATACCTCGTACCTCACATATCAGTACACTGCTGTATATACTATATATCTGTACACTGCATCTATTATACCTCGTACCTCACATATCAGTACACTGCTGTATATACTATATATCTGTACACACTGCATCTATTATACCTCATACCTCACATATCAGTACACTGCTGTATATATTATATATCTGTACACACTGCATCTATTATACATCATACCTCACATATCAGTGCACTGCTGTATATATTGTATATCTGTACACACTGCAGCTATTATACCTCGTACCTCACATATCAGTACACTGCTGTATATACTATATATCTGTACACACTGCATCTATTATACCTCATACCTCACATATCAGTATATATACTATATATCTGTACACACTGCATCTATTATACCTCGTACCTCACATATCAGTACACTGCTGTATATACTATATATAATAATAATAATTGTGGTCGTGGCAACCAAGTACGTACCTAACCCTACCTGGGATACCCTACCCCTATGAGGTTAGAGTTGTGCCGCAACCGCGTCGTGGAGGGACGCCTGAAAGAGGGCATCCCCTTTGAGAGTAACAGGTGAAAAGGGTGGGTGGGAGGGAGAACTCTGCACGTCGTACAACTGTGGGAGGGCGCCGGCCGTTGAAGTAGGCAGCCAAGCCCCTCCCACAAATACAGGCCAATGAATCAGCCTTACACTTGTGGTCGTGGCAACCAAGTACGTACCTAACCCTACCTGGGATACCCTACCCCTAAGCGGTTACAGATGTGCCGCAACCGCGTCGTGGAGGGATGCCTGAAAGAGGGCAAAAAGACATACTGATTGGCAGAACTAATTTTATTACAACGTCATTACAAAACCAAATTCTGAAAGGCTGCTGACATTTCAGTTTCGGGGTGAGGTATGTAACGGCTGAAACACGACGAGTGCCAACGCCCTAATTTCTGAATGACATGCGCAGGCACTTGATTTTTTGATGCCGCGGACGCGGCACCTATGCAGAACGAATGTCCTGAAATTGTTGCAGGGTCGCCGCCCAAGCTGGCCACAAGGGACCGTACACGGGATACGAACTGGTGGGTGGTGAGTGGAACCACCCCGAAGGGCAACAGTGGACTGTTTGGCCCGGACCCTGACAAGGCAGACCGTAGTTGATGGAGCACCGTGACGGGGCACCATTGGTGAGATGTGGGAAAAAAGGACACTGGGACTGGGGGGCCCACCTGTGAGGTCTTGGGCGTCTTTAGCAGTAGTACATACCCTTCGGTGTTTTGGACCAGCTGGCCGACCGTGAGGAACCTGCTGCTGCCAGGAGAACAAGTGAACTCCCCAGGTCTCAGGAAGCCGTAAAAGGCTAAATAGATGGCGGATTTGAGTACCAAGCTGGGCAAAACCCCGAAAGGATTACTGTCCAGGACGTCGGATAGTCTACGGAAAAGAGGTCCAGTGACCGCTTGTCTACGCACTTGGCCTTGAGGTCCACATTTGCTCAAACCCTTAAGTGCGGCTTTGACAGCATGCATGGAGAACACTGATGCTCGTTCGGGATGACTAACGGAGAGGAAATGTTGCACTCCCGCCAGGTATGACCTCACCGTGTTGTGGGAGAGCTTGTGTACTGAGTGGCAGTAGCCAATGAACGCCAGGATATACTCCGAAAAACTGGATTCCCCCTGAGGACATTCCCCCTGGAACCTGCAAAACGCCTTCCACCCGGTGTTATATGCTCTGGTTGTGTTAGGCGAGAGGGAATTGAATATCAAAGCGTGGGCCGTCTCAAGGTGGTCGGTTACACTAGCATTAAGGACTCGTGAGGAGGGACGGTAGCGCCTGCTGCATCTGCCTCTGGCATGACCTGCAAGAAACGGGAGAAATTAGCCCTCGACAAGGCGTCAGCAGCCAAGTTTTGCGCACCTGGCACATGCGCACTATAAACATGGAAATGGTAACGTAGGGAGAGTTGTACTAACCGTCTAAGGAAACGCATGACGTGGCTCGATTTCGACAACCCACTGTTTACAATATCCACCACAGCTGTATTGTCAGTCACAAACAGAACAGACTGATTCGCCCAAAGATTGCCCCATATGTGGGCGGCTACCACAATGGGGTACAGCTCGAACAGCGCCGAGGTTTGGAGGAACCCTGGGATCTGTCCCACCTCGGCAGGCCATTCGTCTGCCACCCAGTGGGTGCCAAAAAATGGCGGCAAACCCTGAGCTTGCGGCTGCGTCTGAGAAGACTATAGGAGACCGACATGACAACTCGGGTACGAATAGGGACACCCCATTCCACTGGCCCAGGAAATGATCCCACATGTGGAGATCCGGTAAGGCCTGACTGTCCAGACACACTGGGCTGTCCTGCTCCGGGGCAGTGCTCAAGAGCGCCAGCAGGCGGGATATGAACGTTCTGCCCTGCGGGATGATGCGCATGGCGAAATTTAACATGCCCAGTAGTGACTGTAAATCAGTCTTAGTGACCACGGTTGTGACTGCAAACCTATGGATGACTTCTCTAATTTTTATTAGTTTATCCGCAGGCAACCTAGCTAACATGTCCTGTGAGTCTAACTCGATGCCCAGAAAGGTGATCACTGTGGACGGGCCCTCTACTTTCTTGGGGGAGACCGGGACACCTAACTGGGAAAAACACCTCAGCAACTTCCCCAGCCCTAAGGGGATTGCCCCTGGCCTCTCAATCAGTAGGAAGTCATCTAAGTAGTGGATGACAAATTCACAGTGGACCTTGTGTACCAAAACCCAGTGGAGGGCCTGAGCCAACTGAGGCTACTTTCACACTAGCGTTCGGGGCTCCGCTCGTGCGCTCCGTTTGAAGGGGCTCACGAGCGGCCCCGAACGCATCCGTCTGGCCCTAATGCATTCTCAGTGGAGGCGGATCCGCTCAGAATGCATCCGCCTGCCAGCGCTCAGCCTCCGCTCCGCTCAGTGAGCGGACACCTGAACGCTGCTTGCAGCGTTCGGGTGTCCACCTGGCCGTGCGGAGGCGAGCGGATCCGTCCAGACTTATAATTGAAGTCAATGGGGACGGATCCGCTTGAAGATGACACCATATGGCTCAATCTTCAAGCGGATCCGTCCCCCATTGACTTTCAATGTAAAGTCTGAACGGATCCGCTCAGGCTACTTTCAGACTTAGAAAATTTTCTAAGTAATAATGCAGACGGATCCGTTCTGAACGGATGCGAACGTCTGCATTATCGGAGCGGATCCGTCTGATGAAACATCAGACGGATCCGCTCCGAACGCTAGTGTGAAAGTAGCCTGATCGAAGAGCCACGGGCTGCTCTTGGAACCGAAGGTGAGTTTGGTGGAGAAATAATACAGGCCTTTCCACTTGATGCCGTGCCACTGCCAGAGAGCTGGCATGATAGGGGGCAACTTAAAGACATCCGATATGTCGGCTTTGGATAACATGGACCCGGGACCCGTGTTCATGATGATAGTGATAGCCTGGTCGATTGAAGAATATCTCATGCCAACTTCTTCTGAAGGAATGAGGGAGTTGAGGCTGGGGACCTGGGAGCCATGTGGGGCAGACAAGTCAATAATGAGTCTCTCCTTCTTGCTGAACTTGCCTGTGACCACCCCCACCGGACTGACTCTCCACCGTTGAAAAGGGGGCGCTCCGAAAGGACCGATTAAGAACCCTTTGTTTAACTCGGACTCTATTAGTATGTCTACAGAGCCGGGATTCCTTTCGGCTGACTGAAGGTTCCTGCACTCATATGTGAACTCTGGAGTCGTGATTAACCCCGTATGGAAGCCCTCGTGAAACCCTGACATCAGGAACTGTACAAACCCTGGATTGTGGTGACCTCGCAAGTACTCCTGTAAACAACTAGTATTGACCACGCTCATGTAATTCTTCATCGATTTTAATGAGCATGCTACTCGGGGGTGGGCCCTGAAACAGTTGGTGCAGATATGTAACAGACGGCATTGCCCGAAATTACAAGACGCGTAATTGTAATTGTTACATATCTGGGCCCTCCCTAGCTGAACAATGGGTCGGCCTATCTTATCCACCGAACTGGGGGGTCTGAAAACGTCGAGTGGCCCGGCTGACGAGCTGGAGGGGTATGACGAAGTGCTGACAGCGGACTTATGGCACCACTCGACAGAGTGGAAGATAGACTGACAGGCGGAACAGGAGGGAGCTTTCAGGCCTGCAAAGTGTCTGCAGAATAACTCAGTGTCTAGGCTGGACCAGTCTGTGACATGTTGGAATTGAGAGAGAGCAGCTGCCGCTTTGGCTGAAAATGAACAGTGATAATCGAAGAACGCGTTCCCTCCATACCTATGACCCAATTCTGTGACCCGAAAGAGGTACAGGTCTAGTTCCTCCCTCCTGTCCGGCCTGGTAGTACATATGACATCCCTGAAAAGGCTAAATGCCATGACGAACTCCGGGATGGTTAGCTTGCGGTTGAGCCTGTGGTCGCGGCTTCTTAGCACCACCGAGACTTCCCCGCAAGCTATGACCTTGTTGTCAGACAGGTCCCTGGAGGCTATCAGTAGTAAAGCAAGATCGACATCCCTACCCTCTAGGATGTCTTTCCTGATGCTGATCGGGACAAAATGGGATGGAGTCACGTTAGGGATCGCCTGGACAGTACGAATATCCGCTATAGCAGAGGTGGTAGCGACCGGAACCTCGGGGGAGGAAACTGGGAAGACTGAGCTGTGAGCCTCGATTGACTCCAATCTCGCCTGCATGGAAGTGACAGCAGATATCAGACTGTTCAACATAACGTGAATCTGAGCAAGCGACGTTTGCATCGTGGTCGCGGGGGGATCATTACTACTGGGCACCAAGGAGTCTTTCCATAGCCGATATAGTTCCGCCTTTCTGGCAGATGCCGGGAAAGGGACGATGTCTGACGCGCCTTGTCAGCTCCGCCATAAGCCTGGGGATGGTCCATGCACGCAGGGACGGTATACTGCCCCCCTCGGACGTTCCTGCTACGTTCTCGTCCACTGACTCCTCGGCGATGTCTGACGCGTGTGACATCACAGCTGTGAAAATAGTAACGTAAAGTGACCGGCTAAACTGGACGACCACCAGAATCCGTGAAACTGTTTAGTAACATAAGAAAAGGGTGCACTGTCCCTGTGTAGTAATGCACACTAACACCAGAAGAGCCGTGAAGGAGTGGCCAGGGACCGCCACCCAGAAGTGCACGCAAGGAGACATGATGTACTTACCAACTCAGAACTCTACACTCTGACCCCCGCGGAAGTTTTATGAAAATAGAACAACCTGGACGTAAAATAGTGCATGAGACACAACCCTGCTGACGGGCAGCACCTTCCCGTCCCCGAACGTGTACCCCCACTACCTTGTCGACAAGCCAAAACCAATGAGATCCAGACCAATTTCTCTCTGTTTTTAAACTCTTTCGGACATGGGAAAACAAACCACAAAACAACACACACAAAAAAAAAAAAAAAAACAGTCAATGCGTAAACTTAAACTGATAGAACGTGAGCTGTGAGCTAAGGGTTAACCGATGGATGGGAGTAGCTGTTGACTGACGTTGTCCCACCCCCCGGCTGTACCTGGCGTTTGTGATGGACCCCTACCTATCTAAGCGGCACGGCGGCCCGTGCCAGACTTTTAGTGTAGGCGGGGAGCGGGGCCATTGCATCCCCACCGCGCTCCACGGCAACCGCGTGGGGAGCGCGGAGCTCCCTGGCACCGTGGATAAGGGTGGGGGGTGTCCTTTGGGCAACGGCTCGCGCCCCACACCAACACGGTTTGGGCGCCACGTGGAGAGCTAACGCGGGTCCCTGATAGGGTGCCCAGTGCGGGGGGAGCCCCCTCCGCCCAAGGGCCGGCCCACCCGCCGGCTGAGCACTCCTACCGCGTGGGGAGCAGCGCAGCTCTCTGGCATGAAACCGGCACAGGGGGGCCCCCAGACAATGAGGGCCCTATCCTCGCAGATAAAAGGAAATTGCCGCGTGGGGGGCCTGACTGCTCCCTGGCAGTGCGCCCAGTGCGTGGGTGCCCCCCTTTGTTTGAGGGGCCGACCCACCGCCGACTGGGCACACCTACCGCGTGGGGAAACGGCGCAGCCCCCTGGCATTGAATTGGGATAGGGGGGAGGCCTTATGTGACACAGCCTCCACCTCTCACCAATTAGAGGACGTGCCGCGTGGGGGGCCTCACCGCTCCCTGGCAGTGCGCCCAGTGGGTGGGTGCCCCCTTCATTTGAGGGGCCGACCCACCGCCGGCTGGGCACACCCACCGCGTGGGGAAACGGCGCAGCCCCCTGGCATTGAATTGGGATAGGGGGGAGGCCTTATGTGACACAGCCTCCACCCCTCACCAATTAGAGGACGTGCCGCACGGGGGGCCTCACCGCTCCCTGGCAGTGCGCCCAGTGGGTGGGTGCCCCCTTCGTTTGAGGGGCCGACCCACCGCCGGCTGGGCACACCCACTGCGTGGGGAAACGGCGCAGCCCCCTGGCATTGAATTGGGATAGGGGGGAGGCCTTATGTGCCTCGGCCCCACCCCTAGTGGGACAAGGAGGAGCCACGTGGTGCTGCCCCGCTCCCCGGCAGGGCGCTCGGTGCAGGGGTGCCTCCCCTCTGCTTGGGGGGCCGACCCACCGCTGTTTGAGCCCGCCCACCACGTGAGGGAGCGGTGCAGCACTGGCTGGACATCGGAGGCGGGCAGGGGGGGGTGGGTGGGGCCTCTCGCGATCGTGGGCCCCGCCCCCCGCCGGTAAGCAACCGCCAAGCAAGTAACCTGAGAGGCGGAGGAGGGGAGCGCTGTTTCCGTCAGGCTCCGCTCTCTCCGCCGGAGATAGAGAGTGCACCGCTGCCGTGGACGGGCAGGAGGGAACCTTCCTCCGTCGAGGTCCTGCCCCCCGCTGTATAGACTTGTGCCGTGAAGTGGTCCGGAGCAAGAGGGCCCCTGCTTACCAAAGGGCCGACCGCTGAACGGACGTCCACTTACCCAGCCTGCTTGACTCGGAATGCCAGGTACTCTGCACGTCGTACAACTGTGGGAGGGCGCCGGCCGTTGAAGTAGGCAGCCAAGCCCCTCCCACAAATACAGGCCAATGAATCGGCCTTACACTAATAATAACCATCTTTATTTATATGGCGCCAACATATTCCGCAGCGCCTTACAGTTCAGGGGTTCATGTACAAACAGTCATAAATAACATAGCAACAGACAAGTCGATTATTACAACAAGAGGAATGAGGACCCTGCTCGCAAGAGCTTACAATCTATCAGGGGATGGGGTGACACAAAAGGTAGAAGCGCTTGTTATGTACGATAGTCCGACCATCTTGGGAGAATAGGGGAGCAGATATAAAGCCACATGAGCCGGTCAGCAGCCAATATACGAAGTGCTTCTGGGTGCGGTGGAGGCTCAGCTTCAGGGAATGATAGATGGGCCATGGGAGGTTAGATCAAGGGAGGTGATCGGCCGCCCTGAAAAGGTGTGTTTTTAGCAAACGCTTAAAACTGTGCATGTTGTGATTAAGCCTGATTTCTAGGGGTAGGGCATTCCAGAGAACCGGTGCAGCTCGGCAGAAATCTTGGAGCCGGGAGAGAGAGGTTCGGATTTTTGTGGAAGAACGGAGAGCACGGGTAGGGTGGTAGACAGAGATGAGGGAAGAGATGTAGGAGGTGCAGCACTGTGGAGAGTACAGGTAGGGTGGTAGACAGAGATGAGGGAGGAGATATAGGGAGCTACAGCACTGTGGAGAGCACGGGTAGGATGGTAGACAGAGATGAGGAGGAGATGTAGGAGGTGCAGCACTGTGGAGAGCACAGGTAGGATGGTAGACAGAGATGAGGAGGAGATGTAGGGGGTGCAGCACTGTGGAGAGCACAGGTAGGATGGTAGACAGAGATGAGGAGGAGATGCAGGAGGTGCAGCACTGTGGAGAGCACAGGTAGGATGGTAGACAGAGATGAGGAAGAGGTGTAGGGGGTGCAGTACTGTGGAGATCACGGGTAGGATGGTAGACAGAGATGAGGGAAGAGATGTAGGGGGTGCAGCACTGGAGAGCACAGGTAGGGTGGTAGACAGAGATGAGGAGGAGATGTAGGGGGTGCAGCACTGTGGAGAGTACAGGTAGGATGGTAGACAGAGATCAGGGAAGAGATGTAGGGTGGCAGACAGAGATGAGGGAAGAGATGTAGGGTGGTAGACAGAGATCAGGGAAGAGATGTAGGGTGGTAGACAGAGATGAGGGAAGAGATGTAGGGGGTGCAGCACTGTGGAGAGCACGGGTAGGATGGTAGACAGAGATGAGGGAAGAGATGTAAGAGGTGCAGCACTGTGGAGAGTACAGGTAGGGTGGTAGACAGAGATGAGGGAGGAGATGTAGGGGGTGCAGCACTGTGGAGAGCACGGGTAGGATGGTAGACAGAGATGAAGAAAGAGATGTAGGGTGGTAGACAGAGATGAGGAAAGAGATGTTGGGTGGTAGACAGAGATGAGGGAAGAGATGTAGGATGGTAGACAGAGATGAGGGAAGAGATGTAGGTGGTGCAGCACTGTGGAGGGCACGGGTAGGGTGGTAGACAGAGATGAGGGAAGAGATGTATGGGGTGCAGCACTGTGGAGAGCAAAGGTAGGATGGTAGACAGAGATGAGGGAAGAGATGTAGGGGGTGCAGCACTGTGGAGGGCACGGGTAGGGTGGTAGACAGAGATGAGGGAAGAGATGTAGGGGGTGCAGCACTGTGGAGAGCACGGGTAGGGTGGTAGACAGAGATGAGGGAAAAGAAGATGTAGGGTGGTGCAGCACTGTGGAGGGCATGAGTAGGGTGGTAGACAGAGATGAGGAAAGAGATGTTGGGTGGTAGACAGAGATGAGGGAAGAGATGTAGGGTGGTAGACAGAGATTAGGAGGAGATGTAGGTGGTGCAGCACTGTGGAGAGCACGGGTAGGGTGGTAGACAGAGATGAGGGAAGAGATGTAGGGGGTGCAGCACTGTGGAGGGCACGGGTAATGTGGTAGACAGAGATGAGGGAAGAGATGTAGGGGGTGCAGCACTGTGGAGAGTACAGGTAGGATGGTAGACAGAGATGAGGGAAGAGATGTAGGGGGTGCAGCACTGTGGAGAGCACGGGTAGGATGGTAGACAGAGATAAGGGAAGAGATGTAGGGGGTGCAGCACTGTGGAGAGCACGGGTAGGATGGTAGACAGAGATGAGGGAGGAGATGTAGGGGGTGCAGCACTGTGGAGAGTACAGGTAGGATGGTAGACAGAGATGAGGAAAGAGATGTAGGGGGTGCAGCACTGTGGAGAGCACGGGTAGGATGGTAGACAGAGATGAGGAGGAGATGTAGGGGGTGCAGCACTGTGGAGAGTACAGGTAGGATGGTAGACAGAGATGAGGAGGAGATGTAGGGGGTGCAGCACTGTGGAGAGCACAGGTAGGGTGGTAGACAGAGATGAGGAGGAGATGTAGGGGGTGCAGCACTGTGGAGAGCACGGGTAGGATGGTAGACAGAGATGAGGAGGAGATGTAGGGGGTGCAGCACTGTGGAGAGCACGGGTAGGATGGTAGACAGAGATGAGGAGGAGATGTAGGGGGTGCAGCACTGTGGAGAGCACAGGTAGGATGGTAGACAGAGATGAGGGAAGAGATGTAGGGGGTGCAGCACTGTGGAAAGCACGGGTAGGATGGTAGACAGAGATAAGGAGGAGATGTAGGGGGTGCAGCACTGTGGAGAGCACGGGTAGGATGGTAGACAGAGATGAGGGAAGAGATGTAGGGGGTGCAGCACTGTGGAGAGTACAGGTAGGATGGTAGACAGAGATGAGGAGGAGATGTAGGGGGTGCAGCACTGTGGAGAGCACGGGTAGGATGGTAGACAGAGATGAGGGAGGAGATGTAGGGGGTGCAGCACTGTGGAGAGCACGGGTAGGATGGTAGACAGAGATGAGGGAGGAGATGTAGGGGGTGCAGCACTGTGGAAAGCACAGGTAGGATGGTAGACAGAGATAAGGAGGAGATGTAGGGGGTGCAGCACTGTGGAGAGCACGGGTAGGATGGTAGACAGAGATGAGGGAAGAGATGTAGGGGGTGCAGCACTGTGGAGAGTACAGGTAGGATGGTAGACAGAGATGAGGAGGAGATGTAGGGGGTGCAGCACTGTGGAGAGCACGGGTAGGATGGTAGACAGAGATGAGGGAGGAGATGTAGGGGGTGCAGCACTGTGGAGAGCACGGGTAGGATGGTAGACAGAGATGAGGGAGGAGATGTAGGGGGTGCAGCACTGTGGAGGTCTTTGTGGGTGAGGACGAGCAGTTTGAATTGTATTCTATAGCGTATGGGTAGCCGTTGTAATGACTGGCACTGGGCAGAGGCATCAGAGTAGCGGTCGGACAGATAGGTGACCCTGGCTGCTGCATTAAGAATAGACTGGAGAGGGGAGAGTCTGGTGAGGGAGAGGCCAATTAATAGTGAGTTGCAGTAATCAAGGCGGGAGTGGATCAGGGCAACAATGAGAGTTTTTGTTGTTTCCATAGTGAGAAAGGAGCGGATACTAGAGATACTTCCCATTTATCAGGTCTGACTACTTATTACTGGCACCGTGGATAAGGGTGGGGGGTGTCCTTTGGGCAACGGCTCGCGCCCCACACCAACACGGTTTGGGCGCCACGTGGAGAGCTAACGCGGGTCCCTGATAGGGTGCCCAGTGCGGGGGGAGCCCCCTCCGCCCAAGGGCAGGCCCACCCGCCGGCTGAGCACTCCTACCGCGTGGGGAGCAGCGCAGCTCTCTGGCATGAAACCGGCACAGGGGGGCCCCCAGACAATGAGGGCCCTATCCTCGCAGATAAAAGGAAATTGCCGCGTGGGGGGCCTGACTGCTCCCTGGCAGTGCGCCCAGTGCGTGGGTGCCCCCCTTTGTTTGAGGGGCCGACCCACCGCCGACTGGGCACACCTACCGCGTGGGGAAACGGCGCAGCCCCCTGGCATTGAATTGGGATAGGGGGGAGGCCTTATGTGACACAGCCTCCACCTCTCACCAATTAGAGGACGCGCCGCGTGGGGGGCCTCACCGCTCCCTGGCAGTGCGCCCAGTGGGTGGGTGCCCCCTTCATTTGAGGGGCCGACCCACCGCCGGCTGGGCACACCCACCGCGTGGGGAAACGGCGCAGCCCCCTGGCATTGAATTGGGATAGGGGGGAGGCCTTATGTGACACAGCCTCCACCCCTCACCAATTAGAGGACGTGCCGCACGGGGGGCCTCACCGCTCCCTGGCAGTGCGCCCAGTGGGTGGGTGCCCCCTTCGTTTGAGGGGCCGACCCACCGCCGGCTGGGCACACCCACTGCGTGGGGAAACGGCGCAGCCCCCTGGCATTGAATTGGGATAGGGGGGAGGCCTTATGTGGCTCGGCCCCACCCCTAGTGGGACAAGGAGGAGCCACGTGGTGCTGCCCCGCTCCCCGGCAGGGCGCTCGGTGCAGGGGTGCCTCCCCTCTGCTTGGGGGGCCGACCCACCGCTGTTTGAGCCCGCCCACCACGTGAGGGAGCGGTGCAGCACTGGCTGGACATCGGAGGCGGGCAGGGGGGGTGGGTGGGGCCTCTCGCGATCGTGGGCCCCGCCCCCCGCCGGTAAGCAACCGCCAAGCAAGTAACCTGAGAGGCGGAGGAGGGGAGCGCTGTTTCCGTCAGGCTCCGCTCCCTCCGCCGGAGATAGAGAGTGCACCGCTGCCGTGGACGGGCAGGAGGGAACCTTCCTCCGTCGAGGTCCTGCCCCCCGCTGTATAGACTTGTGCCGTGAAGTGGTCCGGAGCAAGAGGGCCTCTGCTTACCAAAGGGCCGACCGCTGAACGGACGTCCACTTACCCAGCCTGCTTGACTCGGAATGCCAGGTACTCTGCACGTCGTACAACTGTGGGAGGGCGCCGGCCGTTGAAGTAGGCAGCCAAGCCCCTCCCACAAATACAGGCCAATGAATCGGCCTTACACTAATAATAACCATCTTTATTTATATGGCGCCAACATATTCCGCAGCGCCTTACAGTTCAGGGGTTCATGTACAAACAGTCATAAATAACATAGCAACAGACAAGTCGATTATTACAACAAGAGGAATGAGGACCCTGCTCGCAAGAGCTTACAATCTATCAGGGGATGGGGTGACACAAAAGGTAGAAGCGCTTGTTATGTACGATAGTCCGACCATCTTGGGAGAATAGGGGAGCAGATATAAAGCCACATGAGCCGGTCAGCAGCCAATATACGAAGTGCTTCTGGGTGCGGTGGAGGCTCAGCTTCAGGGAATGATAGATGGGCCATGGGAGGTTAGATCAAGGGAGGTGATCGGCCGCCCTGAAAAGGTGTTTTTAGCAAACGCTTAAAACTGTGCATGTTGTGATTAAGCCTGATTTCTAGGGGTAGGGCATTCCAGAGAACCGGTGCAGCTCGGCAGAAATCTTGGAGCCGGGAGAGAGAGGTTCGGATTTTTGTGGAAGAACGGAGAGCACGGGTAGGGTGGTAGACAGAGATGAGGGAAGAGATGTAGGAGGTGCAGCACTGTGGAGAGTACAGGTAGGATGGTAGACAGAGATGAGGAGGAGATGTAGGAGGTGCAGCACTGTGGAGATCACGGGTAGGATGGTAGACAGAGATGAGGAGGAGATATAGGGAGCTACAGCACTGTGGAGAGCACGGGTAGGATGGTAGACAGAGATGAGGAGGAGATGTAGGAGGTGCAGCACTGTGGAGATCACGGGTAGGATGGTAGACAGAGATGAGGAGGAGATGTAGGAGGTGCAGCACTGTGGAGAGCACAGGTAGGGTGGTAGACAGAGATGAGGAGGAGATGCAGGAGGTGCAGCACTGTGGAGAGCACAGGTAGGATGGTAGACAGAGATGAGGAAGAGGTGTAGGGGGTGCAGTACTGTGGAGATCACGGGTAGGATGGTAGACAGAGATGAGGAGGAGATGTAGGGGGTGCAGTACTGTGGAGATCACGGGTAGGATGGTAGACAGAGATGAGGGAAGAGATGTAGGGGGTGCAGCACTGGAGAGCACAGGTAGGGTGGTAGACAGAGATGAGGGAGGAGATGTAGGGGGTGCAGTACTGTGTAGAGCACAGGTAGGATGGTAGACAGAGATGAGGAGGAGATGTAGGGGGTGCAGCACTGTGGAGAGTACAGGTAGGATGGTAGACAGAGATCAGGGAAGAGATGTAGGGTGGCAGACAGAGATGAGGGAAGAGATGTAGGGTGGTAGACAGAGATCAGGGAAGAGATGTAGGGTGGTAGACAGAGATGAGGGAAGAGATGTAGGGGGTGCAGCACTTTGGAGAGCACGGGTAGGATGGTAGACAGAGATGAGGGAAGAGATGTAAGAGGTGCAGCACTGTGGAGAGTACAGGTAGGGTGGTAGACAGAGATGAGGGAGGAGATGTAGGGGGTGCAGCACTGTGGAGAGCACGGGTAGGATGGTAGACAGAGATGAAGAAAGAGATGTAGGGTGGTAGACAGAGATGAGGAAAGAGATGTTGGGTGGTAGACAGAGATGAGGGAAGAGATGTAGGATGGTAGACAGAGATGAGGGAAGAGATGTAGGTGGTGCAGCACTGTGGAGGGCACGGGTAGGGTGGTAGACAGAGATGAGGGAAGAGATGTATGGGGTGCAGCACTGTGGAGAGCACGGGTAGGGTGGTAGACAGAGATGAGGGAAGAGATGTAGGGGGTGCAGCACTGTGGAGGGCACGGGTAGGGTGGTAGACAGAGATGAGGGAAGAGATGTAGGGGGTGCAGCACTGTGGAGAGCACGGGTAGGGTGGTAGACAGAGATGAGGGAAGAGAAGATGTAGGGTGGTGCAGCACTGTGGAGGGCATGAGTAGGGTGGTAGACAGAGATGAGGAAAGAGATGTTGGGTGGTAGACAGAGATGAGGGAAGAGATGTAGGGTGGTAGACAGAGATTAGGAGGAGATGTAGGTGGTGCAGCACTGTGGAGAGCACGGGTAGGGTGGTAGACAGAGATGAGGGAAGAGATGTAGGGGGTGCAGCACTGTGGAGGGCACGGGTAGGGTGGTAGACAGAGATGAGGGAAGAGATGTAGGGGGTGCAGCACTGTGGAGAGTACAGGTAGGATGGTAGACAGAGATGAGGGAAGAGATGTAGGGGGTGCAGCACTGTGGAGAGCACGGGTAGGATGGTAGACAGAGATAAGGGAAGAGATGTAGGGGGTGCAGCACTGTGGAGAGCACGGGTAGGATGGTAGACAGAGATGAGGGAGGAGATGTAGGGGGTGCAGCACTGTGGAGAGTACAGGTAGGATGGTAGACAGAGATGAGGGAAGAGATGTAGGGGGTGCAGCACTGTGGAGAGTACAGGTAGGATGGTAGACAGAGATGAGGAGGAGATGTAGGGGGTGCAGCACTGTGGAGAGCACAGGTAGGATGGTAGACAGAGATGAGGAGGAGATGTAGGGGGTGCAGCACTGTGGAGAGCACAGGTAGGATGGTAGACAGAGATGAGGAGGAGATGTAGGGGGTGCAGCACTGTGGAGAGCACAGGTAGGATGGTAGACAGAGATGAGGAGGAGATGTAGGGGGTGCAGCACTGTGGAGAGCACAGGTAGGATGGTAGACAGAGATGAGGAGGAGATGTAGGGGGTGCAGCACTGTGGAGAGCACGGGTAGGATGGTAGACAGAGATGAGGAGGAGATGTAGGGGGTGCAGCACTGTGGAGAGCACAGGTAGGATGGTAGACAGAGATGAGGAGGAGATGTAGGAGGTGCAGCACTGTGGAGAGCACAGGTAGGATGGTAGACAGAGATGAGGAGGAGATGTAGGAGGTGCAGCACTGTGGAGAGCACAGGTAGGATGGTGGACAGAGATGAGGAGGAGATGTAGGGGGTGCAGCACTGTGGAGAGCACGGGTAGGATGGTAGACAGAGATGAGGAGGAGATATAGGAGGTGCAGCACTGTGGAGAGCACAGGTAGGATGGTAGACAGAGATGAGGAGGAGATGTAGGGGGTGCAGCACTGTGGAGAGCACAGGTAGGATGGTAGACAGAGATGAGGAGGAGATATAGGAGGTGCAGCACTGTGGAGAGCACAGGTAGGATGGTAGACAGAGATGAGGAGGAGATGTAGGGGGTGCAGCACTGTGGAGAGCACAGGTAGGATGGTAGACAGAGATGGGGAGAAGATATAGGAGGTGCAGCACTGTGGAGAGCACAGGTAGGGTGGTAGACAGAGATGAGGAGGAGATGTAGGGGGTGCAGCACTGTGGAGAGTACAGGTAGGATGGTAGACAGAGATGAGGAGGAGATGTAGGAGGTGCAGCACTGTGGAGAGCACAGGTAGGATGGTAGACAGAGATGGGGAGGAGATGTAGGAGGTGCAGCACTGTGGAGAGCACAGGTAGGATGGTAGACAGAGATGGGGAGAAGATATAGGAGGTGCAGCACTGTGGAGAGCACAGGTAGGGTGGTAGACAGAGATGAGGAGGAGATGTAGGGGGTGCAGCACTGTGGAGAGCACAGGTAGGATGGTAGACAGAGATGGGGAGGAGATGTAGGAGGTGCAGTACTGTGTAGAGCACAGGTAGGATGGTAGACAGAGATGAGGAGGAGATATAGGAGGTGCAGCACTGTGGAGAGTACAGGTAGGATGGTAGACAGAGATGAGGGAAGAGATGTAGGGGGTGCAGCACTGTGGAAAGCACGGGTAGGATGGTAGACAGAGATGAAGAGGAGATGTAGGGGGTGCAGCACTGTGGAGAGTACAGGTAGGATGGTAGACAGAGATGAAGAGGAGATGTAGGGGGTGCAGCACTGTGGAGAGTACAGGTAGGATGGTAGACAGAGATGAGGGAAGAGATGTAGGGGGTGCAGCACTGTGGAAAGCACGGGTAGGATGGTAGACAGAGATGAAGAAGAGATGTAGGTGGTGCAGCACTGTGGAGGGCACGGGTAGGATGGTAGACAGAGATGAGGGAGGAGATGTAGGGGGTGCAGCACTGTGGAGGCCTTTGTGGGTGAGGACGAGCAGTTTGAATTGTATTCTATAGCGTATGGGTAGCCGGTGTAATGACTGGCACTGGGCAGAGGCATCAGAGTAGCGGTCGGACAGATAGGTGACCCTGGCTGCTGCATTAAGAATAGACTGGAGAGGGGAGAGTCTGGTGAGGGAGAGGCCAATTAATAGTGAGTTGCAGTAATCAAGGCGGGAGTGGATCAGGGCAACAATGAGAGTTTTTGTTGTTTCCATAGTGAGAAAGGAGCGGATACTAGAGATACTTCCCATTTATCAGGTCTGACTACTTATTACTGATTGGTGCAGTAAGTATTGTTGTGACACTATGTCTGTAGCTGTATGTATGGACAGCAGAACCTCTCAGCTCCACTATATCAGGATAGAACCTACACTGACTATCTGTATTATATATATCAGATAACTAACTAATGTAATTGGATGAGGAATAGGATCCAGATGAAAGCACCGAGCTCAGCAATGTCACTGCTCTCTCTCTCAGATCTGCAGGATACTGCATACAAGGGCTGCTGGGGAGGGTCTTATATATTAAGGGGGAGGCAGCTTTCCTATTGGTTGCTAGGGATGTTGCTAAGCTCAGACAGAGACATTGCAGCCTTCTCATTGGCCGACAAGCAAGAAGCAGGGAGGGATCATGTGTTCAGATGAAACAAAATCTAGAATATTCGAAAATACGAATATATAGCACTATATTCTACATCTTCGGAAATTCTCAAAGTGCCGATATTCGCAATTAATATTCACGCCCAACACTACATATCACTTCCAAAGAAGGGGAAACCTCTAAATATAAAATAGTCCCTCTTCTGTCAAAATTCATTCCACCTGTTATACCTGTTCCTAGGAAAGCTGGGTGACAACCAATATGAGCGGCTTATGACTACAGCCCCTATGCAGTTGTCAGGTACCTTTTTTAGGCCTTTGCCTAGTCATGACGCTGGGGTAATGTTAAAGGGCATCTGTCAGCAGTTCTGTCCCTATGACATGTGCTCCTGGCAGCTGAAGGCGTCTGTGTTGGTGCCATGTTCATAGGTGCCCACATCGCTGGGCAAAATGATCTTTAATATGTACAAATGAGCTTCTAGGAGCAACGGGGGCGTTACCATTACACTTAGAGGCTCTGCTCTCTATGCAACTGCCGACCCCTCTGCACTTTGATTGACAGGACCAGGCAGCAGAAGCATCATCATGCCTGATCCTGTCCATCAAAGTGCAGAGGGCGCGGCAGTTGCAGAGAGAGCAGAGCCTCTAAGTGTAATGGTAACACCCATTAGAAGATATGAACATGGGACCAACACAGGCGCCTTCAGCTGCCAAGTGCACATGTAACAGGTTGGCCGGTGTCATAGGGACAGAACTGCTGACAGACGCCATTTAATGCTGCCACTCAGGACTCCAGAGAAGCTGACACCCTTGTCATACCCTTATGAGGCTCATATCGGTTGTCACCCAGCTTTCCTGGCCAACTATTATACACCTGGATTATATGAGTCCTTGCTCCTACATAGGGGTTGTAGAGTCTTGAGTCCTAATTAAGACAGGAACAGAAGCCCGAATTCCCCCCCCCCCCCCCCCCGAATAACAAAATTCCCAGAGACGGAGCCACATCTCAGAGCAGAAATAATAATTCTTCTCTACGCCTTTCATCTCTGAATGCAAAACCTTATCAGCATCACCCAGCATCTCCCAAACAAGCACAGCGCGGCGAATAAATACACATTAGCGGCGGCCGCGCTCATGCCGAACAGCCGGAAGAAACACGACTTGAATCTCTTGAGATGGAACCTGCATGGTAAGTAAATATAAATAATGGATCGTCTCTTCTCGAGATTATTTTTATTCATCTTTATCATAATCGCCCCCCCTCCCTCCCAAAAAACAAACAAAAAAAAACTCTGCGTCCACAGAAGTCTTTATTAAATGACAATTGGCCCTCCGCGGAGAGCGGCCGGTCCGAGGCGAAATAATTACAGGCCTCGAATTCCTACAGCTAATAATGTAGTAAGATCTGGAGTCGATAAGAAATCGGCGCCATAAATACGGCCGGTGCCACTAATTTGCTGTATTGTGGGAGTCGTCAAAGTTCCCGAAAGCCCGGGATTAAGGAATGCAAAAAAAAAAAAAAAAACTGCAGATTGATTCTCCTGAGTGACAATTTTGACTCGCAGTTTTCTGCCATTAGTTCTGGTGACATTTCCATTCTGTTCGCTGGAAATATATTAGCGCTAAACAGATGCAGAGGAATAATTCTTTCCGCGGCGTCGGGGACGCTTTAATCTTGCGGGATCTGACACGGTTTCATCTTGGCATACCGTCATGTAGAAATAATGACATCCTCGTTCAATGTCTTTAGCATCTATTCAAATCTTGTTAAAACACGAGTAAAATGGAGCAGAACAGGATTCACGTTATAAATTCATCATTATCAGGAATTTTTTTTTCTTTTTGCCATGGAAGCCAAGAAGTGTCACATGTAACGGCTGATGGATCCTTCCCCGGATTACCTGCGAGTGTCATCCCCACCGCAAGAAGAACTGGGCCTCCAGACATTTCTCATGATTTATACAAGCCTCATGGGTCTAACTATATATAGAGGGGGACTCAATAAATGCAGTCTTTTTTTTTTTTTTTTTTGTAATTTAACTTTTTTTTTATTCACGTGTTATTTGATTTTCTTGTATTATTTTAAATTTACTCTTTTTTTTATTATTATTTTTTTATTGATTTAATGTAGTCATTTTATTTATTTATCTTATTTATTTACTTAACCAGTTGCAGTCCAGGTGATTTTCATCGCCAGACACAATTTAATTAGATTATTATTATTTTTTTTTTTAACTACATTCAGGTTACAAAGTAATGTTTTTTTTTTCAAATTTGGTAAGAGAAATAATTTTTGTAGATATAATTCTTTTGTAGGTGATACTAAATGTTTTTTCAGTTATTTTTTTATTTAAGATTGGTTTTATATATATATGAGGGGAAATCTAAAAAGGAGAGTCCTTTTTTTTCACTTTTTCTACTTTTTTCATAGCCCAAAGCCCAACTAAAATACTTTTTTAAATGATGTCCCCATTCCACTAGTTTTATATTTATGTACATAGTATATAGTTTACTGTCACAGGGGTGACTAGTAGTTGCATTTTGGCCTGTGAGTAGTGATAAAGTTTTTGCTTTTTTACATTTTGTTTTAATTTTTTGTTTCATTTTTGTTGGTATTAATATTCTTTTATTTTACACTCAAAAGATCATACAAGACTTTTTTATTACACTTTTTTTTATTGCTGATTTCCCCTGTAACTGGGGAGTAATAATATTAATATTACTACTAATATGAAAAGGAGTTAGGGTACTTTCACATTAGCGGCAGGATCCGTCCTGCCGCTAGTTCACGTGTGCCCCTGGACTGCCGCTCCGTCCCCATTGACTATAATGGGGAGGGGGCGGAGTTCCGGTGGCGGCACGACATCGCACTGCGAGAGGCAGCCGGACTAAAAGTACTGCATGTAGTCCCCTGCCGCTAGTGTGAAACTAGCCTTAATAAACACATAAATTATTATTAGTAGTAGCATTATATATAATATAATTTTTCATTCATTGTCATTTCTTTATTTATTTGCCCACATATATGATACAGGATTAGGGATCATGCGTGTCTGTGCCCCATGCCCGTGCTGTGCACCGCAAACAGCGGTCCGCAATGTACGGTGTGACACAGTGAAAGGTTTGGTCTCGGAAAACAGGTATTTTCCTCCCAGCATGTGCTGCTGGGCTGATTTCCAGCCAGGTGAGGTCAAATACTGGACCAGATTTTAAGTGCCGGTCCGGGTTTTGGAAGCATCTGGCTGTCCTTAAATAGGCAGCTGGGCTCAGAAGCCAGGTCTCTGTGTTGGGATCTGGGAGCCTTGTGTCTGGATGAAGGCTTGCTACCTGTTTGGCGTGAAAACAGGTTGGTGCTGCTATCTGCAAGGACTCTTTGAGGCAGAATTGCTGCATGGTGTGAATTACCACCAACACCACAAGGTGACTTTTTGTTTGAATATGACTGCTTGTTTTGTCACTTGCCTAAAGTGTGAATAAAACACTGAACTGTTTGATCCAAAGAACTTGTTGTTGCCTCTATGCTGCATCCGCTAATCCTGTCTACCAGAGCGAAACCTCACAATTGGTGGAGGATGCAGGCAATAGCAGTGAGGCTGGCGTGAACGCTGATATTTTTGGTTTCTACATTTTTCCAGCCACGGTTGTATGTCGTACATTAAACCAGCTGTATTACAACCAGTGCCCCACGACAAAATGGAGGCTGTTGTGAAGGCCCTCATGGAGACTAATCTGCAGCAGCGAGAGCAACGCGAGGCTAATAAGCAGCAGCAGGAGACTAACCAGTTGCTGCTACAACATGTGATGGCTTTGCAGACAGCAGGAGCAACCCCGAGTGTCCACGATGCCCGGAAAGCAGTCCGTGCCGCGATTCCTAAGATGACCCCCGCAGATGACATCGAAACCTACCTGGCGATGTATGAGAAAGTGGCCATCAGGGAGAAGCTACCCCGTGACCGGTTGGCTGAGTTTGTCGCTCCGTTCCTGGCATCCGATTCCCAGCGGGTGTATTTCGACTTGTCAGACGATCAAGCCGCCGACTACCAGAAAGTCAAGGGTGAGATCCTGGCAAGACTGGCGGTGAATGTGTTGGTCCTGGCCCAGCAGGTGCATCAGTGGGGGATTAAGCCGGCAGAGCCTGCAAGGACCCAGTATTATAACTAACTTCACCTCTTGCAAAAATGGCTACAGCCTGATGTGCTGAGTCCCACGGCTATGCTGGATCGTATGTTGGCCGATATGTTCTGGAGGGATTTACCATACCCTCTCCAGCACTGTATCGGTCAGGTGTCTCCTGGCAATGCCCTTGAGATGGTGGACCTGTTGGAATGCTATGAAGCTACCAGGAATCTAAAGGAGGGTTCTGTCTGATAGGGGGGGTCGGCAAACCCCAGAAATCTGTACCCCAGGCCCGGAAAATGTAGAAAATTGGGCGGACCTGGCTCCGATAGTCTGCTGGCGGTGTCAGGAGCCTGGCCATGTAAGGGCTGACTGTCCCCATCGGGTTGAGCCCATGGACACTAACTATGGCTACCGTCAGTCGCTATATTCCAGGAGGCTGTGTGCAACATGTACCCCAGAGTCTCTAAATCATTTGTGCCAGGTGGAAGTGGGAGACACTCCAGCGGAGGCTCTGCTGGACTCAGGGAATCTGGTGACCCTAGTAAGGGCTACCCTGTGCGGTCCACTGAGTATACTGGCCGGAAAGTCGGGATGCTGTGCATCCACGGAGACTTAAAAGACTACCCCACATACTGGTGTCTCTAACTATGGTGGCCGGTAGATGGACCCACAAGGTGGCTGTCGCCACAAATCTACATTATGAACTCATAATAGGGAAAGACTTCCCGGGCTTTCCAGCACTGTGGCCTGCTATGAGAGTGACTGATACCCACGAGACAGGGGTAACCCTAGCAGAGTGGCCCAGCTCAGGGGGGAGACCAGAACCCTGGGAACCTGAGACCGAAGGGCCGGCAATAGGGGTGACTGCAGCCAGCCAGTCGCAGGGGGAACACGTGTGGTTCACGGTGGACCGATGAGGGGCCAAATAATATAACACACAGTTCATCAGTTTACTCAGGGTTAGCAGAAAGCCTCCCTGGGCTGGCAGCACAGTGTTGAGGTGGACAGCACGAAATCCTCCGGGGCACACTCTGTGGTAGGAAGCATCAGCCAATATGGTGGTTGAGGTGCCCTTGATGTTAGGGGTGCTTAGGGCGGCTGAGTCCTTTGATGGTTTTTGTCGTGACGCCAGTACCGTTAATGGTGGTACAACCATAGGTAGTAATAATGAGGTAGACAGTGGTAAGGTGCAACTCACAACTTTTACTTTGGATGTCTCTTGGTTGCAGCAGTACAATTATGCAGTCTTTAGATGATACAGAGATAATTCTGCAAATCCACAGTTTAAGGCTGTTTAGGTTTTTGTGGTTTTGGAGCAGTGGGTTAGGTGTACCTGGTTCCTTTAGATGCTTTGGATCCTATTCCTTGTCTTTCCCTACAAGCTGGATATTGGTAGACAGGAAAACTCAACTGTCCCTTAGAAGGTTGGTGTGGTTGCCTGAAGCTATAAAACCTCCACCATGCAAAGGTGCCTGTGGCCCTCAATAATGGCTCTTATCACCGATGAATTCCTAGGAATGCTTGTTTCTTTTCCAGGAAGGCAAACTCTTCTCCTACTGGTCAGGGATGCAAGTCTATAGTCCGGCCACAGAAGGAAAACGCTCTTCTGCGCCTCACACCTGAGTAAACACCTCCTAGCGAAGTTGGCTCCACTGACTAATCTGTGTTGCGAAGTCTTCACTCTATCTTTCCTCCCACTAACTTGATCTGACCTCCTCAGATCTGCTCTCTTCTGACTACATCCTGGTTTCAACTCCTCTCATCTCAACCACTCTCAACTCCTCCGGTCTCAATTGAGTAACTAGGCCTGACCTAGGTATATATATAAGACCTAAGCTCTATCCCCATCTAGTGGTGGGATGTATAAATTGCACCTAATAGGCCTGTTAACAGGGATTATGCAGTTACACAAATGCAAAATTATACATGATAACCTAGTGCTTATAATATTATAAAAAGTGCTTTTAAGCAGTGCCCACACACACGTAGTGGGACCCTGCATGACCGCCACTTCGGTGGAAGAAAGGGAGACAACCCCGCTAAGTGTGATGGTGGGAGACGTGGAGGAATTGCCGCCGGGTCCTAAATTGGCAGACCTCAATGTCCTTGGGGATAATTTTGGTACCGCCCAACGTCTGGACCCAACCCTATCCCCCGCCTGGGAAAATGTGTTAATAGTAGATGGTGAACCACAACAACCTGGGATAGAGTCAGTATTTCCCCATTTTGTTGTTCATCAGGATATGTTGTATCGGGTAAACCAACTACGGTTCGCAAGCTTGTGTTAGATCTAGCCCACCAACACGTTCTCGGGGGTCACTTGGGGCTGCAGAAAATTCAGGATCGTATTCTACCGCGGTTTTACTGGCCCAGCATATTCAAAGAAGTGGAAGAGTTTTGTAAGTCTTGCCCGACCTGCCAGATAACTAGCCCCCAGCCACATTTCCGTAGTCCCCTAGTACCTCTCCCGATTATCTAAGTACCATTTGACCGAATAGCTATGGACCTCATAGGCCCAGTACAGAAGTCCGCCAGAGGGCATCAACACATCTTAGTCATTCTAGACTACGCCACTCGGTACCCGGAGGCAGTGCCACTGCGACATACCTCGATCAAACTCATAGCTAAGGAGTTAATGGAGATGTTTTCCCGAGTGGGGCTTCCTAAAGAGGTTATGACCGACCAAGGGACCCCTTTTATGTCCAAGGTGATGAGGGAACTCTGTAAGTTGCTGCAAATAAAACTACTACGGACGTCCGTTTACCATCTGCAAACGGACGGTCTGGTAGAACGGTTTAACCAAACATTAAAAAATATGTTGAAAAAGGTAGTGTCTAAAGATGGGAAGGACTGGGACCTCCTTCTGCTCTATCTCATGTTCGCAGTGAGAGAGGTACCCCCAGGCCTCTACTGGGTTCTCGCCCTTCGAACTGCTGTATGGCAGACACCCTCGCGGTCTCTTGGACGTTGCCAAAGAGGCGTGGGAACAACAACCCACTCCACATAGAAGTGTCATTGAGTACGTTATCCAGATGCAAGATCGGATAGAGACAGTGTTGCCTCTTGTTAGGGAGCATATGGAGGCAGCTCAGCGAGCCCAGAGTCGTGTATATAACTGGCGGGCTCGGGTCTGGATCTTTAACCCGGGTGATCGGGTTTCGGTTCTGGTGCTAACCGTGGACAGTAAGTTCCTGGCTAGATGGCAGGGGCCCTACGAGGTACTCGAGAAAATTGGAGATGTAAACTACAAGGTACACCAGCCAGGGCGGCAAAAGCCGGAGCAGGTTTACCATGGGAATTACTCAAACCGTGGAAAGATAGGTAAACCTGTATATTAGACAGCCCACGGCCGGGTTTTCTAGGGGAAGAGGTACCAGCCCCTCTGTCTGATGCAAGAGAGGCGGCTGCCACAGTAAGAATGGCTGACAGCCTCTCCTCTAAACAGACTCAGGAGGCCAGGGAGTTCGTTAGTCGTAACACGGATGTGTTCTCGGACCTCCCTGGACGCACTTCCATAATCCAGCATGACATTGTCACTGAACCTCAGGCAAAAGTTCGATTAAAGCCGTACCGGGTACCCGAGGCTCGGCGACAAGCCATATCGGAGGAGGTGCAGCTAATGTTGCAGCTAGACGTCATTGAGGAGTCAAAAAGTCCTATAGTATTGATACCCAAGCCGGATGGGACGTTGCGGTTTTGTAACGACTTTCGAAAACTTAACGAGGTTTCCAAGTTTGATGCATATCCCATGCCCTGGGTGGATGAGCTTATCGAGAGGTTAGTAGAGATGGCCGTGCGGTTCGCCCGGCCGTCGTTTTGCGGCGAACTTTGCTAGTTTGCCGAACAAGCGAACATATGGTGATGTCCGCCGGCGCCATATTCTTTTGCATTGTGCCGAACTTTAACCCATGACACATCCATCAGGTGGGATAGGACAGCCAATTGAGACGTTTCAGCACATGGACATACCCCCTACCTTATGAAAAAAAAACGTTCTGGCCGCAATTTTACATTCAGTCTTTTGCCAGTGTAGGGAGAGGTTGCTGTGTGGAGCAGGGACAGGCTGTTAGGGACACCAAACGCTGGCTAATAGGGCCACAAAAGTCCTTCTAAGGACTGGTATAGGTGTGCTATCGATAGGTGTGATACGCAGAGGGGTGCGATATACTTATAATATACTTTCTAACATAGAAAGTATATTATAGTGCATTTGTATTGTGCAGCAGTTGTGTGCGGTTCTGCTGTGATACTGCAGCTATATAGAGGGACAAACCCTACCTGTTTTCACAAAATACTGATTGAGGGGTTTGATATACTGGCTTCCACCAAATATTGATTGAGGCCTGCGATATACCTGCTTCCACAAATACTGCTCTTCTCTACGGACTTTGTCAGAGGGTCATTTTAAAAATGACAGGAAGAGGCAGGCCCTTCCGCAGGGGTGGTAGGGGTCAGGCAGGAGCACCAGTCCGGAGCCTATGTGGGAAGTTGGAGAAGGTGCGTGCGATTACGTCAAAGAACGCACCAGAGTTGGTTGAGTGGCTCACTCTGCCTTCCGCTTCTGCACCCTCCTCATCCTCTGTATCTGCACCCTCCTCATCCTCTGTATCTGCACCCTCCTCATCCTCTATCTGCACCTTCCTCACTCTCTGCTGTGTGCACCCCCAAAGAAACAACCACCACCACTATAGCCCCTCCGCTCGAGTCAGAGGAATTATTTTCCCATCCATTCCCAGTCCTTACCGATGCGCAGCCATTCTTGGCATTGGATGAGGAAGAGGAGGTAGCAACGGCCACAACCCAGCGGTCTGACGACAGTACCCAGATCAGCCCAAGGAGTGTGGTCCCCGCTGTTGCTACCTACTCCGAGATCTCTAATGTCAGTGGTGGTGAAGGTGACAATGATGACGTGTCGATGGACGTCACGTGGGTGCCCACAAGAGAGGAAGAGGAGGGGAGTTCAGAGGGAGAGAAGGAGCAGCAGAGAGGGAGGAGAAGGAGGAGAAGCAGGCAGAACTCGCAGTGCACAGGGGGCAAAAAGCAGACTGCTAATGCATCTGGAGCGAGCCATCCACCATGCACGGTCACATCTTGCGCTCCCAGGACGCCAGCACATGGCTGGGCTTTTTTTATGTGTCCGCTGCTGACAATAAAGTTGCCATCTGCAGCCCCTGCTGTCAACGCATAAGTCGCGGTAAGCCCAACACTCACCTCGGGACGACTGCCTTAAAAAGGCACCTGGCCTCCCATCACCGAGCCCAGTGGGAGCAACACCGTCAGAACCCACAAAGCCATACTACGGGTGCTCCTCGTCCTGCCTTTTCTCCTTCTCCTCTCTCCTCCCAATTGTCCTCCACTCCACCTTCCACCGTGCCGTTGTTGCATTCATATGGCAGAAGGCAGGCTTCTGTGGCCCAAATGTTTGAACGTAAAAAGTTGATGACGCCAGATAACCCTCTGTCGGAACTGCTAGCCTGCCAATTACTGCCATATAAATTGGTGGACTCGGAGGCCTTTAGAAAATTTGTGGCCATTGGAACACCGCAATGGAAGGTCCCCGGAAGGAAATATTTCTCCCAGAAAGGCATCCCGGAGCTATATGGCCACATTCAGATGCAAGTGAATGTATCTCTGGCACACAGTGTTGGTGCCAAGATACATCTGGCCACAGACACGTGGTCTAGTAAACACGGGCAGGGGAGGTTTTTAACTTTTACTGCCCACTGGGTGAACCTTCTGACGGCTGTCAAGCATGCAACCCGTGGCACCTGTGGGGATTTGGTGTTACCGCAATGGATTGCATGCAGGCCTGCCTCTTCTTCTCCTCCTCCTACTCCATCCTCCGTCTCCTCCTCGGCTGACTACTCCTTTTCCACTGCTACCGCCTCTTCCGCTGCGCCCCCCAAGCTCCCAGAACCTATTCGACGTGCCAGGTGAGACGTTGCCATGCTGTGCTGCGGCTGTTGTGCCTGGAAGCCAAGAGCCACACCGGTCCTGCACTGCTTTCAGCTCTGCGGTCACAGGCCGATCAGTGGCTAACCCCGCTCAATTTGACAGTTGGTAAAGTGGTGTGCGACAACGGTGCCAATCTGCTGAGCGCGCTGAAACAGGGCAAAATGACACGTGCCGTGCATGGCACACGTCCTGAACTTAGTCGTTGCCAAATCGTTGCCAAATACCCCGGGGTCCAGGGCGTCTTGCGGCAGGAAAATCTCTGGCCATTTTAGAAGATCTTACACGGCCATGGATCGCCTTGCTGACGTTCAATGGCGACACCACCTGCCCGTCAGACGTCTGATTTGTGACAGCCCGACGCACTGGAACTCCACCTTGTATATGCTTGATAGGATGCTCCAGCAGAAACGTGCCGTTAACGACTACCTGTACGAACTCTGCGGCAGGACAGGTTCTGGGAGCTTGGTTTTTTTTCACAGCGCCAGTGGCTGCTCATGTGCGATGCATGCAGACTTCTGCGGCCATTTGATGAGATCACCAAACTGGTCAGTCGCAGCCAGGGCGCCATCAATAACATCGTACCTTACACCTTCTTTCTGGAGCGTGCATTGCGTAGTGTCATTGATCAAGCCGTCGAAGAGCAGGAGCTGGAAGATGAGGAAGTCGCAATACTGAATGAATTCCCAGGGGGGGCTACTCCATCTGAGACAAGTCAGCAGGAGTCTGAAGAGGAGTCAGAGGAGGATGGTGCCTGGGGGGAGGAGGAGGAGCAAGAAGAGCAGGGTTTAAACTTTTGGGGGATCCCTGGTGTTGTTTGTGGATGGGGGGAGGAGACCGAGGACGACATTCTGCTGGGCAATGAGCAGGAGCCAGGCCGCTCCACGGCTTCAAATTTAGTGCAAATGGGGACCTTCATGCTCAAGTGTTTGAAGAGGGACCCCCGTATAAAAAGCATAAAGGGCAAGGACGAGTACTGGGTGGCAACGTACTTAGACCCCCGGTACAAACACAAAATGGCGGACATTTTACCAGCATCACAGAGGGCTGTCAGAATGCAGAATTTCCAGGCCTTGCTGTGAGAGATGCTGCATTCTGCTGTTGCGGGCACTGGCAGAGGAATTTCCACCCACGGAGAAACAGTTGCGGGTACCAATCCTACCGTGCATGCAAGAGGAGGGCGGTTTGAAGATGTGTTGGTCACTTTGGATATGAGATCATTCTTGCAGTCAACCCATCGACAGCCGCCCTCCGGATCCAGCCTCAGGGAACGCCTAGACCGACCAGTGTCCGACTTCATCGGGCTAACGGCCGATTTGGACCCTCTGAGAAGCGAGGAACCCTTTGACTACTGGGTGTGCAGGCTTGACCTGTGGCCAGAGCTGACACAATTTGCCATGGAACTCTTGGCTTGCCCCTCGTTGAGTGTCCTGTCCGAAAGGACGTTCAGAGCAGCAGAGGGGATCGTGACCGATAAGCGCACTCGCCTAGCTCACGACAGTGTGGACTACCTCACATTTCTAAAAATTAATGAGTCATGGATCTCGAAGGAATTCAACACCTGTGACGACCACGTTTAATTGAATTTCCTCATGCCAGCCCACAATTATCTGCCACCACCCACAAAGAATGGTCCCTGTCTTAGGTAAATACAGCGGCATAAAAGGTCTTTTCTGTCCGGTGAATGCCTAATGTTTGAGGCCTGTACTCGACTGGCCTGCAGTAAAATTGGCCCCCAATGACCGTCTAATGTACCTCCAGCCACATAATCACTTGATGTTTTCTGTCCGGTGAATGCCTAATGTTTGGGGCCTATACTCCAGTGGGCTACAGTAAAATTGTTATTCAGTGACCGCCTAATACACCTCGAACCACATAATCACAATTTCTTTTATGTCAGGTGAATGCCTAATTTTTAGGGTCTGTACTCCCGTGGCCTAAAATAAAAACTTTCTAGCCTCCAGCAGGGCACATTTTTGAGAATTTCACTTTAAGACGCATAAAAGTGGCCCATGATTAAAATACATATTTTTTGTGGGAATTTTTGTCATTAATCCCCCTCTGGTATGTCACTGTCCATGTTGTGGGACTATTTGCGCACTTCTAGTAAGTATTTGGTGGCTGAAAATATGACCTGAAGGTTTTTCAGGTTCGCCTGCCATTAAAGTGAATGGGGCCCGCCGCAAAACTTGCGGTTCGCGAACATTTGATTGCGTTCGTGAATCATCCCGGACGATGTTCGTCCATCACTAGAGGTTAGGACAAGCCCGGTATTTTTCTGTTTTGGACATCACGAAAGGGTACTGGCAGGTGCCCCTAACGGAGGCTGCCAAAGAGAAAACTGCCTTCAACACGCCTGAGGGGCTGTATCAGTATAAGGTGTTACCCTTTGGTCTGCATGGCTCCCCCGCCAAGTTCCAAAGACTAATGGACATTGTGCTTCGTCCACATCATCGGTACGCGTCGGCTTACCTGGACGATATTGTCATCCACAGTACCGACTGGGAAAGTCACCTACCCAATGTACAGGCTGTAATGGACTCCCTTAGGAAGGCTGGCCTAACCGCTAACCCAAAGAAATGTGCAATAGGGTTAGAGTCATTGGGCGCGGAGTCATCAAACCCCAAGTGAACAAAATAGAGACAATACGGAATTGGCCCGACCTGTCACCACTAGGCAAATAAAGTAATTCCTGGGAATGGTGGGCTATTACATGAGGTTTGTCCCCCACTTTGCTACGGTGGCCGCGCCCTTGACAGGGCTCTTGAAGGGACATAAGTCCACTATGGTTCGCTGGGATGATCCGGCGGAAGAGGCTTTCTCCGCTTTGAAATCGGCCCTGTGCGGGTCCCCGGTTTTGGTGACGCCCGACTTTAAAAGGGAGTTTATAGTACAGACCAATGACTCCGAAGTAGGCCTCGCTGCTGTACTGTGTCAGGAAGTCAACGAGGAGGAGCATCCCATTGTCTTCCTCAGCCGTAAGCTCACCCCAGAGAGCGTGCCTGGCCATCAAGTGGGCACTCGAGTCTCTCCGCTATTATTTATTGGGGAGAAAGTTCCGCCTGGTGACCGACCACTCCCCTCTCAAGTGGATGAGCCAGGCCAAAGAGAGGAATGCCCGGGTCACCCGATGATTTCTCTCCCTACAAAACTTTACTTTTTCGGTGGAACACAGGGCAGGCCGGTTACAGGGAAATGCGGATGCCCTGTCCCGGGTACACTGTCTGGCGTGTGTTCACCCCCTCAGGGTTCAACAAAGGGGGGGGATATGTGACACAGTGAGAGGTTTGGTCTGGGAAAACTGTATTTTCCTCCCAGCATCTGCTGCTGGGCTGATTTACAGCCAGGTGAGGTCAAATACCGGACCGGATTTTAAGTGCCGGTCCGGGTTTTGGCAGCACCTGGCTGTCCTAAAATAGGCAGCTGGGCTCAGAAGCCAGGTCTCTGTGTTGGGATCTGGGAGCCTTGTGTCTGGATGAAGGCTTGCTACCTGTTTGGCGTGAAAACAGGTTGGTGCTGCTATCAGCAAGGACTCTTTGAGGCAGAATTGCTGCAAGGTGTGAATTACCACCAACAATGCAAGGTGACTTTTTGCTTATTTATGACTGCTTGTTTTGTCACTTGCCTAAAGTGTGAATAAAACACTGAACTGTTTGATCCAAAGAACTTGTTGTTGCCCCTGTACTGTACCTAATACTGTCAGAACGAACCCCCACAACGGGCACCGGCTGAGTGCATGCAATTGGCGGATGCGGACCCATTCACTTGAATGGGTCTGTGATCCACATACGTTCGGCACCGCAAAAAAATAGAATATGTACTATTTCTTTGCAGTGTGGAGGCACGGACCGAAATCCCACGGAAGCGCTTCATAGTGCTTCCGTGGGTTTGCAATCTGTTCCTCCGCACTGCTCCATATCTTGAGGATTGTGGATCCATTCAAGTCAATGGGTCAACATCCATAATATAGAGTGCACATGGTCGGTGCCCGTATATTGCACACCGTTGTTTGTGATCCACAACACGGCCGCCCTACGCTCGTGTGCATGAGCTCTTAAATTTACCTTTTAGCTATTTGTTTTTTATTTCTTTCTTTTATTTAACGCTTAATGTTGGAGTTTTTGCACCAGTTTTTGGTTTTAGGCCACCTGCACAGATTGCGGAGTTCGCACGGTTTTTCCGCACAGATTCCCGTGTGGAAAACACAAACTGTAATACACTCCTAGCAACGTGTATGAGATTACACAAATCTCCTGTACACTTTGCAGATGGGTTCCTTGCAGAAATTTACCTGCATCGCGGGTTTCTAAATCTGCAGCCTGCTAATTATGTTGGCGGTTTTAGCTGTGGATTTCACCCTTTTCAAGGGAAGCATGAGATCTGCGTCAAAACCGCATCAAATCCGCACCAAAAACCGCTGTTAGACATTGCAGATTGTGGTGTGGATATGCCGAAGAAACGCACATAACTCTGCACAGAAATTCGTGTGGATCTTGGGGCACATTTATTATAGTGTCTGCATCTGTTTTTAGATGAAAAAATTATGTTTTTTTCAGCAGCAGGCCCTCGCCCAGTGGCGTGCCTGGGGGGGGGCGGTCCGCCCCGGGTGTCAGGCTGTCAGCTATACAGAGGGGTGCTGCCCTCCAGGCAGGGAACTGTGAGAAAGTTCAGAAATCAGAGGCAGGCGGCAGCCTCTGAGAGTCTAGCGGCGCTAGCGCATCCTGCAATTGCCAATCATTGAATCATTTAATGAATTGCTCAGGCGGGATGAGCAGCAGCGCCCGGCCCAATGTCTCTGCAAGTGTAGTGTCCCACTACGTAAAGGTGGGCACTACTAAGGGTTATGTTGCTCCCACCTCCTGTGGGAGAATGGTATTTTGTATTGCATTGTAATGCCATGTTAATTCCTGTGTACCAGGCCTGTCAGGGGTGTAGTTTCTCCTCCCAAGCTGTAGAGGGAGCTAGGGGACCCCCTAGTATATATAGTTAGGCCCAGACAGGAAGGAGTTAGTGCAGTATATTCCAGGAGGTTAGTGAGTGCAGTCTGGCCTGCCTGAGGGTCCTGAGCAAAAGAAGCTCAGAAGTTGCACCAGGAGAAGAGTCTGCCTCCTGAGAAACTAAGTTCCTACAAAAGTACAGTGCAGAGCCAAGCTTGTTCCAGCCAAACAGAGAGCTGAAGGGCAGAAGGATATAATTAAAGCAAGGAGTCATATACGAGAGGAAGTTTTCGCTAACCAAGGATAAAGCCAGCAATAGGGCGTACGGGCCTTGGGAGAAGGACAGACAGGATTCTGAGGAAAAGTGCAGCCTGATCTGTAAGTATTTAACCCTCTGAGTATCTTGCAAAGAACATTGCCTGCCATTTGATGTAAAGCCTGCCTGCCACCATCTTTTACATGTGGAACTGACCAAAGACTGTAAATAGTTAACCTGTTCAGTAAAAGTAGGTTTTGGTTCACTGCAATGTGTGTTCCTCACTTATTACTGCAAGAAATCGGTGTGCCACCGTTACCGGCACTGGCGTCACGAACTTTAAGGGATCTTGCCACAGGCACATTAAACCTACAACACCCAGGGCACCTCACCTACCACCTGGCCTGGTCCCTATACACAGAGAGTGCCCCAGAGGATCCAGGTGCCAACCTCTCCATCACTGCTGTACGCCTGCCCAGGGTATATAAAAACTGTGAGTACCAAGAGCAACCCTCGCTTTGCCTATTAACCGTGACCTCACATTCGCTGACCCTGCAGGGCTGCGTACTGCACAAGGAAGGAAAGCTGTGTGTCTCTTAGGAGAAAGGACCTTAGATGACATCATCACCATGTGACCAGTAACATAGCGATATTAATGGTCACATGGCTATGAGGTAATCAAAGGTCCTTTCTCTCTATCAGGAGTTTGCTATAAATGTGGAGCTTTTTTTGTGTGTGAAGATTACATCAGGAAAAGGTGACAGGGGCTGTTATGCTTATATACTGTAATCTACTGTATACTGTGGGGTGCTGTATACTGTGGGGTGCTATACTGCTCTACTGTATACTGTGGGGTGCTATACTGTATGCTATAGGATGCTATACTGCATACTGTGGGGTGTTATATTATGTATTGCATACTGTGGTGTACTATATACTGTGGGGCGCTGTATACTGGGGGGTGCTATACTATATATTGCATACTGTGTGGTGCTGCATACTGGGCAGTGTTATATACTGTATACTATGGGGTACTGTATACTGAGCGGTGTTATATACTGTGAGCTATTACACTGTATACTGCAGAGTGTTGTACGCTATACACTATGAGGGGCTGGGGGTGTTATACAATAGACGTCAATTCAACAAATCTGACCTAGATAAATGAAGGGTATTAGGTGTGTGGCAGGCAGGAGTGGTGCAGACAGTGGCACTGTGGTGTGTGGCAGTTAGGAGTGGTGCAGACAGTGGCACTGTGGTGTGTGGCAGGCAGGAGTGGTGCAGACAGTGGCACTGTGGTGTGTGGCAGTTAGGAGTGGTGCAGACAGTGGCACTGTGGTGTGTGGCAGGCAGGAGTGGTGCAGACAGTGGCACTGTGGTGTGTGGCAGTTAGGAGTGGTGCAGACAGTGGCACTGTGGTGTGTGGCAGTTAGGAGTGGTGCAGACAGTGGCACTGTGGTGTGTGGCAGGCAGGAGTGGTGCAGACAGTGGCACTGTGGTGTGTGGCAGTTAGGAGTGGTGCAGACAGTGGCACTGTGGTGTGTGGCAGTTAGGAGTGGTGCAGACAGTGGCACTGTGGTGTGTGGCAGGCAGGAGTGGTGCAGACAGTGGCACTGTGGTGTGTGGCAGTTAGGAGTGGTGCAGACAGTGGCACTGTGGTGTGTGGCAGTAAGGAGTGGTGCAGACAGTGGCACTGTGGTGTGTGGCAGGCAGGAGGCCACAGACTAGGTATTTTTTTAGATAAGGGCCTTGCTGTGTTGTATTTTCAATGGGGGGAGGGGTGTTGAGGAGTGACAAGGCTGCTGCCAGCCAGTGCCAGGGCAGAACTTTACAAGGGGCCCAAATATGGATGGGAAAGGACCAGGCTTATTAACCTGTAAGATACCAGTGCCGTACCTGTACGGCGCTGCAGAACGTGACTTGAGTCCCAGCGCTGTACAGGTATGGCGGGCTGATCTGGCAGGCGCAGGAGCTGTGCCCGTCCGATCAGCGGCACAGGTTCGGCTGTCACTGACAGCTGAGCCCCTACTATCAGGGCAGGGTGCCCCGGCATCAGTGAGAACTCCAGCCCGCTCTATAACAATATAACAGGATCCGTCCCGTCAGGTGAACCTGTAAAAAATATATATAAAAGCTGTGCAAAAACAGATGTTTTTTCTTCACCTTCCTTCACAGAATGTGTAATACCGAGCTTCCATTGTGTTTTCATGGTGACAGATTCCCTTTAAATTCTCATTTACAAGCAATTTTCTGTTTTACAAGCTATAAAAAATGTTATTTCAAACAAAATAAATATTTCAGTATATTTAAATGTAAAAATAAAGTTTCTTATGGTTTTGGCGGGGGGAAGGGTGGTGGCAGGAAAAGTACCCGCCCCGGGTGCCAAATACCCTAGGCATGCCACTGCCCTCGCCCCTAATGTTTTTGAGGGTCACCAGCGGGCCATCAATCATAATTTTTCAAGGCTGTGTATGATGCCCTCCTTTATGTGTAATAAAGGGTGTATTGGAGCGCTAGTAGGTGGGCACTACACAAGGGTTAATATGTCTATGGTATTAATGTGATGTGTTATGTTCATTTGCCTGTGTTATCTGGGTGTCAGACCTGTTAGGGTGTAGTTCAGCCTCCTAGACATTAGAGGGAGCTAGAGAGCTCTGAGTATATATAGCTAGGCCCAGACAGGGGAGAGTAGTGCAGTCCAGGTGGCTAGTAGTGCAGTCCAGGTGGCTAGTAGTGCAGTCTAGTCAGCCTGAAGTCCCTGAGCCTCTGTTAGCTCAGAAGATTCACCCCAAGAGAAGAGTTTTCCTCCTGGGAGAAACCAAGTTCCTTAGCCAGAGCAGAGCAGAGCAGAGCCATCGTCTCCAGCTAAACAAGTAAGCTGAAGGGCAGAAGGACCATTAATCTAAAGCAAGTGATATATACCTGAGGAGGATTGCTACCAAGGATAAAAGCCAGCATTAGGGCATCCGGGCCTTGGAATATAGCCAGCCAGAACAACTGAGGAATAGTGCAGCCTGATCTGTGAGGGTCGATTGTATCCTCTGAGTATCTTGCAAAGAACATTACCTGCCATTTATAAAAGCCTGCTAATCGTTACTGCTGCAATGTGGAACTGAACCTGAATTGTATAAAGTTGAGCTGTTTCTCAGTAAAGCAAAGTTTGGTTCACCATAACACCGTGTTCCTCATTTACTACAACCACAAATCGGTGTGCCACCGTTACAGGCACTGACGTCACGAACCTTAAAGGGACCTTGCCCCCGGCACATTAAATATCTGCAACACCCAGGGCGCCTGGTCCCTATATACAGAGAGTGCCCCAGAGGACCCCTGTGCCAGCCTCTCCATCACTGCTGTACGCTGCCCAGGGTCATCCTACAAACTGTGAGTAACCAAGAGCAACCCTCGTTTGCCCAAGTAACCGTGACCTCACATCGCAATACCCTGCAGGCCTGCGCACTTGTAATTTTTGGCAGCCCTTTCCCTTAGTGCACAGGCTTTACGAGTGTACGAGTCCCACTACCTGAACACTTGTACCACAATGTGAATGAGGCCCTCCTTTATGTGATATACAGGTTGTATCGGAGTGCCTCTTCCTTGCAATTTTTGGCAGCACTTGCACTTTATATACCAGTAAATATACAGGAAAGAATGTTTCCTAACAATTTTTTCTCTAAAATCGATTTTATCTTCGGTTTTGTGCGTATTATTGTCAGTCTGTAATAGTGGCGTACTACTCAGACAACATCGCTCCCAGCAGCGACCTGGGAGTCCAAGATGCATCCACACATCCTCCCCATGCTGTTCCCGAACCATTTCAGTGGTGTTCCCATCAATTTCGGACCTTTTCCTATGAACCAGCCCCCCCCCCCCCTTTTTAGAGCAGGGGGCGCCTGGTTTAATGCTCGGGTTCTCCCATTGACTTCCATTGTGCTCTGTACAGCACCCGAGCATCCCGAGGTGTTCGGCCTGGGCACCCGAGCACTTTGGTGCTCAATCAACACCTAACTAAGGCCTCTTGCACACGACCATAAGATCATATGAGTGCAGGACAATAGCCCGCGGGCGGCCCGACGTGCACAGCATCATTGTAATCTATGATGCTGTGTGCATCATCAATGCCGCTCCGGGACGTATAGCCCGCTCACGGACCGTATAGCTCGGAGGGCATACGGTCGTGTGCAAGAGGCCTAATTTAGAAATTTTGCACCTATTTTGTTCCTGATTTAGCCTTGCGTAATTTTATGCGTCTTTTTGAAGTGGTGGGTTGCGTCACATTTTGCCTACTTTCACAGAGTCGTGCGCCTGATTTCAACCCACTTGCGCCACATTTTCATGCACATACTAATTAGACCAGTCTAGATCTGAGTTAATTAAATATTCTTCTGAAATACTTTGTTCTTTACATAGTTGAATGTGCTGAGAAACAAAATCACACAAAAATAAAAAAATGGAAATCAAATTTTTCAACCCATGGAGGTCTGGATTTGGAGTCACACTCAAAATTAAAGTGGAAAAACACACTACAGGCTGATCCAACTTTGATGTAATGTCCTTAAAACAAGTCAAAATGAGTCTCAGTAGTGTGTGTGGCCTCCACGTGCCTGTATGACCTCCCTACAACGCCTGTGCATGCTCCTGATGAGGTGGCGGACGGTCTCCTGAGGGATCTCCTCCCAGACCTGGACTAAAGCATCTGCCAACTCCTGGACAGTCTGTGGTGCAACGTGACGTTGGTGGATAGAGCGAGACATGATGTCCCAGATGTGCTCAATTGGATTCAGGTCTGGGGAACGGGCGGGCCAGTCCATAGCATCAATGCCTTTGTCTTGCAGGAACTGCTGACACACTCCAGTCACATGAGGTCTAGCATTGTCTTGCATTAGGAGGAACCCAGGGCCAACCGCACCAGCAAATGGTCTCACAAGGGGTCTGAGGATCTCATCTCGGTACCTAATGGCAGTCAGGCTACCTCTGGCGAGCACATGGAGGGCTGTGCGGCCCTCCAAAGAAATGCCACCCCACACCATTACTGACCCAATGCCAAACCAGTCATGCTGGAGGATGTTGCAGGCAGCAGAACGTTCTCCACGGTGTCTCCATACTCTGTCACGTCTGTCACATGTGCTCAGTGTGAACCTGCTTTTATCTGTGAAGAGCACAGGGCGCCAGTGGCGAATTTGCCAATCTTGGTGTGCTCTGGCCAATGCCAAAGGTCCTGCACGGTGTTGGGCTGTAAGCACAACCCCCACCTGTGGACGTCGGGCCCTCATATCACCCTCATGGAGTCTGTTTCTGACCGTTAGAGCAGACACATGCACATTTGTGGCCTGCTGGAGGTCATTTTGCAGGGCTCTGGCAGTGCTCCTGCTGTTCCTCCTTGCACAAAGGCGAAGGTAGCGGTCCTGCTGCTGGGTTGTTGCACTCCTACGGCCTCCTCCACATCTCCTGATGTACTGGCCTGTCTCCTGGTAGCGCCTCCATGCTCTGGACACTACGCTGACAGACACAGCAAACCTTCTTGCCACAGCTCGCATTGATGTGCCATCCTGGATAAGCTGCACTACCTGAGCCACTTGAGTGGGTTGTAGACTCCGTCTCATGCTACCACTAGAGTGAAAGCACCGCCAGCATTCAAAAGTGACCAAAACATCAGCCAGGAAGCATAGGAACTGAGAAGTGGTCTGTGGTCACCACCTGCAGAACCACTCCTTTATTGGGGGTGTCTTGCTAATTGCCTATAATTTCCACCTGTTGTCTATCCCATTTGCACAACAGCATGTGAAATTGATTGTCACTCAGTGTTGCTTCCTAAGTGGACAGTTTGATTTCACAGAAGTGTGATTGACTTGGAGTTACAATGTGTTGTTTAAGTGTTCCCTTTATTTTTTTGAGCAGTGTATTTTGCAGGATAAGTTGTGGGGGGAAATTGAAAAATAAAAACACAATTCCGCCAAGGTTTTTGTGGTTTTTAAATCACGGTGTCCACTGTGCACTAAAAATTACATGGCGTCCTTATTCTACGGCTCAATACGATTTTGGCAATACCAAACTTGTGTAGGTTTTGATTTTTGTTTTACTACTTTTTAAAATTAAAAACCTTTCAAAAAAATATGTTTTCTTTGCATTGCCATTTTCTGATAGCCATAACTTTTTTATATTTCGGTCTAGAGACCTGTATGAGAAAAGGTGATTTAAAAAATGGCGAATTGTGTGGTTTTTATTTTTTTCCGTTACAGAGTTCACTACCAAGGAAATTTTTTTAATATTTTCATATTTCAGACATTTTCTGATGCGGCGATACCTGATATGTTTTTTTTTATTATTGTTAGTATATTTTTATATGTAAAATTGGGAAAGGAGGGTGATTTTACACTTTTAATGTTTTTTTTTTACTTTTAATAACTAATATCTCCCTCATGGGACTAGAACCTGGGATCTTTTGATCCCTTGTCCTATTCACTGTAATAGAGCTCTATTAGGGTGAATTGTCCCACACTCCCTGCTGAGCTGTGCTTCCAGCATAGCTTAGCAGGGAGGTTACCATGGCAGGCCTGGTAAGCTTTAGAAGAGTCCAGGCTGCCTTGGTAACCGATCAGAGCCATGCAAATTCACTGTGGGGGCTCCGATCAGAAGGCAGAGGGAACCATATCCCTCTGCCTTGCCTCACAGATGCCGCAATCAGTGTTGATCGTGGCATCTAACATAGTAACATAGTAAGGGCTCATTGAGACGGCCGTATGCTATCCGCAAAAATGCGGATCCATTTTTTTGCGGATTAGATGCTGACCTATTCACTTCTATGGGGCCCTTTTCTATTCCACGGTTCCGCAAAACAAATGAAACATGTCCTATACTTGTCCGTGAAAATCAGGACATGGCCCCATTGAAGTCTATGGGTACGCAAAAATACTGAATGCTATCCGGTTTTTTTTCGGACAGTATTTTTGTGGACAGCATACGGCCATCTGAATGACCTCTAACATAGTACATGTTACGACACTCACCGCCAGGTAGATGAAGCCGCCGTTTAGTGAATAAGCCCCTTTCTCCAGAAATGCAGTTTTTAATCCAGCCGATCGTCAAACTCCTGAATGGAGCATACGAAGTGGCAACTCCCGATCAGCAATTCAGTCGAACTCCTTCCACAGCTAGCAATATAAGAAAGCGCTGTCCCAATAATAAATCCCTCCACAAACGAGACCAAGCTCCGTCTTGAAAGTCAAACAGGAATGTTTTATTGAGGGCTACCCGCCCGTATTTATGCAGGTCTCCATCTGGTGGACACGCCCCTAGGGGACCAGAATGGAGACTGACACAGGACAGACATGCAGCACTACAGAGACAATACATCCCCACAATGCATCATGGTCTCCTCCTCTCTGCCCTGGAGACACCCGAGGAGTAATCCCATTATCTCTCAAGACAGAGGGTAACCACAATACACATGTGGGGACAACAGAACAGACATCACCATTTAAATATGCAATGTCACAACCCTTTTCAATACACAGACATTTAACATCCCAAAATGGCACGCATTAGACCAGGAGTTCAAGTTAGTTCAAGTCCTTTGTGAACAATGAGGCCATTTAGGTTAACTAGCAGCACACTCTTCTCCTGGGTGGCCGTCCGTTCAGTAGTTCCAATCGGTATTTGGGGAAACACACGAACAGGGGCATACAGACAGGAAATCCAGCGAAATGAAGGCAAACAGACGAACCAGCAATATAGGTCTATACAGATGGATCTGTCACAAGAACATAAGGCCAAAAAAAGACATCTGTCCATCCAGTTCGGCCTGTCATCCTGCAAGTTGATCCAGAGGAAGGCAAAAAAAAAACTGTGAGGTAGAAGCCAATTTTCCCCACTTTAGGGGAATAAAAAATTCCTTCCCGACTCCAATCAGGCAATCAGAATAACTCCCTGGATCAGCAACCCCTCTCTAGTAGCTATAGCCTGTAATATTATTACACTCCAGAAATACATCCAGGCCCCTCCTGAACTCCTTTATTGTACTCACCATCACCACCTCCTCAGGCAGAGAGCTCCATAGTCTCACTGCTCTTACCGTAAAGAATCCTCTTCTATGTTTGTGTACAAACCTTCTTTCCTCCAGACGCAGAGGATGTCCCCTCGTCACAGTCACAGTCCTGGGGATAAATAGATGATGGGAGTGATCTCTGTACTGACCCCTGATATATTTATACATAGTAATTAGATCTCCCCTCAGTCGTATTTTTCTAAAGTGAATAACCCTAATGTTGATGATCTTTCAGGGTACTGTAGTCCCCCCCCCCATTCCAGTTATTACTTTAGTTACCCTCCTCTGAACCCTCCTCAGCCCTGCTATGTCTGCCTTGTTTACAGGAGCCCAGAACTGTACACAGTACTCCATGTGTGGTCTGACCAGTGATTTGTAAAGTGGTAGGACTATGTTCTCAGCACCCCCATCTATGCCCCTTTTGATGCAACCCATTATCTTATTGGCCTTGGCAGCAGCTGCCTGACACTGGTTTTTACAGTTTAGTTTGCTGTTCACTAAAATTCCTAGATCCTTTTCCATGTCAGTGTTACCCAGTGTTTTACCATTTAGTATGTACGGGTGACTTACATTATTCCTTCCCATGTGCATAACCTTACATTTGTCAGTGTTAAACCTCATCTGCCACTTATCTGCCCAAGCCTCCAATGTATCTGAGGGGTTAAATGATGGGGTTCGGTGGGATCGCCGTTCCCCGTCTTTGTTGCCGGGTGTCTGCTGTGTGATACAGCCAGCACCCGCCACGTATGGAGCGGGCTCACTGCAGCAGCCCGTTCCATACAAGCCCTCAACCGGTATGCAGGGCCGGCGTTAGGGGGGGCAAACTGGGCAATTGCCCAGGGCCCCCATCCCTAAAAGGGCCCGCTGCTCACTCCACAGTCACCATCACATAACTGTGCCATTCAGCTGCTGTCCCAGCCCTCAGATACGGCAGAGAACGGGTGCGGCAGCTGAGGAGGGCACAATGATAGTTGGTGAGTGCAGTAGTGGCAGAGCGCAGAGTTCTCTGCTCAGCCCCAGCGTCCTCTCAGAGGCGCCGGTAGAGGCAGGGCAGAGGCACTGCACTCCTGGACCATCCACAGCCTCACCCACCTGGCCAGGCTTGCAGCATCAGGTCAGGAGAAACACAAGTGCAGCCGTGCAGGAGGAACTGAGGGGTAAGAATGTGCACTGAAGCATTGAGGGACAGGTATCAATTGTTTTTTAAATATCAATATAATCAATATAAACAGTGGTCTAGCTGCCTAAGAAGAACATATATATGTAGCTGCCCATAACCCACCTTCCTGACATCTGCCCTACATGTACGGCAGATGTCAGGTCTTTGAAGATGGTGCCCGCTCAGGAGCTGAGCCAGCGCCATACCCACCGAGTGCCTGCTGTTTTATACAGCAAACACCTGGTAGCAGAGTCTGTTCACAGACCGTTAACCCCTTAGATACTGTGGTCATTTGTGACCACAGCATCTTGTCACGGACGTACCGAGACATACGGACATTCCCGTGACAGGTGGCAGGAGATTGGTGAGACTGGCAACACGTGGTTTGATCTGACATGTTTTCCTTTTGGATCAAATGACGTCTGTGTTGTTTCTGGTGCTCGCCGCACCTTCTATCCCGAGTTGTGGCCATTAGGCCTCATGCACACGACAGTTGTTTTTCTCGGCCTCCGTTCCGTTTTTTTTTTGCGGATAGGATGGGGACCCATTCATTTCAATGGGTCAGCAAAAAAATGCTGATAGTTCATCCGTTTGTCTTCCGCGTCCGTTGTCCGTGTTTCCCTTCAGCAAAAAAAATTGTGCATGTCCTACTTTTTTCACATTTGCGGACAAGGATAGGCATTTATTACAAGGGATCTGTGGGGAAAAAAATGGATGCCGCATCCGTTTTTTTTAGCAGACGCACAATTTTCGGACGCAAAAAACAACTGTTGTGTGCATGAGGCCTAAGGGTGATTTTTACCTTCTCTGTTTATTGCTGTTTCTCCCACTACGCGGTTTATAGCTTCTGTTGGACTTGTGGTTAGTCTGTGTTTGCTTCTCGGCTGAATCCCTGGTGCTACCAAAGCTTCATTGAAGATAAGTGTTTCCTTTCCCTTTTGTATTTTGTTTATATATTTGTGTGTGTTGCCTTTCCCTGTTGTTTGTCATTATTCCTGAGGGAGACTCCTGTTCGTCCTTCCCTTTGGAGGAACAGGTAGACTCAGTCCTGACATTAGTTCCAGGGTCCTATAGGGTGAGATAGGATTCTAGGTCTCCAGTGTATGAACTCGCCTACCTTTGGGGCCTGTTCATACTGGTAGTCTGTCAGGACTGAAGTAGAGGGTTTTCTCTAGGAGGTGTCCATCTTCCTTCCCTAGTTTCCAGGCCTTATTCCGGTATCCCCTTTCCCTCCTATGCTCGGTGTGGTGTTTTCCTCCCACGCACGAGCGTGACACATCTAAGCAGCAAAATACTGGAAACGCTGCACTCCGTTGACTAAATGACTCTCCACGATGTGATCGCAGGAGCTGTTAGGTTGCTATGGCAACCTAAGCCTTCTGAAGGCTCTGAGGCCTGTCATAGCGATATTCCTATCAAGTCTTGTCTCTAGCAGGGCTCCATAGGAATACGGGTGGTCATTTAGTAACTAGAAATATGCCTACATGAGGCGTATCTCTGGATCAGATTGCAGCGCAAAGGTCCTTTGCGACACAATCTGCAACTTTTCACTGCTCACCCCATGTCTAAAAAAGAGGGTGTGGTGGGGAAGGTGTAGAAAATGGTCTAAAGATAGCAGGGAAGCTGCCTTACATTTAGGCCGAGTTCACACGAAAGTGTGTGACCCGTGCCCGTGCTGCGGGCCGCAATGCACGATCGCCGGCCGTAGGTCAGCCGCATCGGATCACGGACCCATTCACTTTAATGGGTCCGCGATCCGCCCGTTCCGCAAAAAGATAGGACATGTTCTATCTTTTTGCGGAACGGAAGCATGGGACGCAACCCCACGGAAGCACTCCGTAGTGCTTCCGAGGGGTCCTGTTTCGTGTGGCCGTTCCGCAATTCCGGATTTGCGGACCCATTGAAGTGAATCGGTCCGCATCCGTGATGCGGAATGCACACTGAACTGTGGCCGTGTATTGCGGCCGCAATACGGCCATGGATCACACACGTTCGTGTGAACTAGGCCTTAGGCTATATTCACACGAACGTGGTGTTTGCAGATCCGCAAAACACAGACACCGGCGCATGTGCGTTCTGCAATTTGCAGACCGCACATGCCACGGCTGTCATAGAAAAAGAACGGTATGCTGTCTGCATCTTTTGCGGCCCCATAGAAATGAATTGGTCCGCGGACTTTTTCAGCAGCAGTGGATTCGCCGAAATTATGTAGAGGCCGGCGTCTCTACATAACTCCAGTGGATCCACCGCCAGCTATAGGAGATATTAAGACCGACGTCTAAAACGCCGGCATTAATAAATGCCCCCCATAGTGAATCTCCCATAGGCTACACTGCTAAATCATTGCAGTCTATGAGAGAAGCTATCAGACAATTGCATGATCAAAACCCCTGGGGGGGGGGGGGTAAAAATTAATGTAAAAAAAAGTTTTAAAATTTTTTAAAAATACAATAAAAAAATACAGATCATTAGTATCACACGTCCCATAACGCCTGAACTATCACTATATATAAAAATGAGTTTCTGTCTGGACGTCTGGACGTTCTTTATGCGCGACCAAACAACTGGACCAATCTTCACCAAATTTGGCACACATGTACATCAGGTGTCCGGGAAGGTTTTAGACCAGGTCTCGGCTCTCTAGAATGTACCGTTCCTGAGATATTCCCAAAAAATGACCTGCATTAGCCAATACAAGCCCCCAACTGCCATACACACGGTCACATGTCCCTTATCGGCCAATAGAAGCTTGCAGGTCCTTAGTCTCCACATATACACAGTTTTACTCCAGGTTTCCATAACAACCCAGCCATTTTTCTTCACTGCTGTGAGTCAGCTTTAGGCTAGGGCTACACGTCGACATGCACAGCTCAGCAGACAGCGTTTTTCATGCGTGTGTAAAAAAAACAACAACTAAGAATACCAATCTACAGTACATCTCCTAGCAACATTCATATATTTTTCTGAATTGACTGAATGTGATGGTGCAATACTTCGGCATTTGGGGCCCCACTTTTACTTTTGCTCGGTCCACATTTTGTCTAAAACCAGCCCTTCCAGTACGTCACAGTGGTTGAAGGGGTTAAGGGATAATAAATGAGATGCAAACGTTGCCAATACGCCTGTTTTATAAAAACGCCTTCAGACTGTCTTATTTATAAGTCTCATTAACCAACTGATTTTGCACCTTGTTTGTCAAATTCTTATTTTGAGACTCATTTCAGAGTTGTCTTTGTTTTGCGCCTTATTTTCAATCTATTTTTGTAGGGGTGTCTTTTTTCTGCCTGGATTAGGCGCATTAGACTTTTCTCTACTCCTCTCCTGACCAGCCTTATTTTTTCCATTGGTTTTGACGGGAATGGTTTTGTATTGAAAGAGACAGAGTTGTGACTTTTTTCCAGTCATTTGTGCGTTTTTTTCATGTGCAAACCAATGAGACCAGTCTTAGTGAATATGAACCCGTCTTACAAGAAAACGACCACTAGAGGTCAGACTTAACCAAATACGATTAAGCTGATTTATTAAGGAATAATAACTTTGAGGCAATTTAAAGGGGCTTCAAATACGCCAGTCTTTTTTTACTCCAAAAACAAAAGCGAGCTTATATGTGCCTCTTTTTCTTGCAGCATGAAGCACACAGTGGGGCACATTTATAAAGCTGGCCTGTTTTTAGGATTTCAATTAGACAGGCATATTTGCTTCGGCCGTCTTTCTTTCTTTTGACGATTTTTTATTAAAAGTGTCACAGCACTTCCTCTATTAGACTAGGCGTATTGGGGAAGATTTATCAAATCTGGTGTAAAGTAGAACTGGCTTAGTCGCCCATAGCAACCAATCAGTGCTACAAAATGAATATTAGAATCTGATTGGTCGCTATGGGCAACTAAACCAGTTTTCCATTGCACAAGTTTAGATAAATCTGCCCCATTGTTATTAGTCTGACCTCTAGTGGTTCTTTATCAGTATGACGGGTTCATATTCACTAAGACTGGTCTAATTAGTATGTGCATGGAAGTCTTGCGCAAGTGAGCTGAAAGTAGGCGCACATCGTCATGAAAGTGAGACTTTTTAGGCAAAATGGGGCGCAACGAAGAAAAGTACGCCAGCCTTGGAGTAGAAATTAAATTGGGCGCACGAACATAAATAGGTCAGAAAGGCCTCATGCACACGACAGTTTTATTTTTTTTGGGATCCGTTGTTCTGTTGTCCGTTGCTGTTTTTGTTTCCATTGAGTTTCCGTGTGTCTTCAGTTTTTTTGGGCGTACCGCCAAAAAAAAAGGAAGGTAAAAAAAAGTGTAATTTTAATATCCCCACCCAGGATACTGGTATATATGCTGGTCACCAGGCAACTGATTCTACAAAAATGGACATGGACGCGGATGACAGATGGTTGTGCATCCGCATTTTTGGCGGACAAGAATAGGACAGGTTATATTTTTTTGACGGACTGGAACCATGGACACGGATAACAAACGGTGGACTATCCGCATTTTCAACGGCTCCATAGAAATGAATTGGTCCGCATCAAACGCTAAAATCGGCGGAACGGACGCAGAAACAAACAATGGTCATGTGCATGAGGCCAAAATAGGCACAAAAGTCAGAAAGCTTAGTCTAAAAAAATCAAAACAGGCAAATGAGCTGCAAATGCCCCCTAAACAGGTGCATTTTCAGTAGTAAATGAGACAAAAAAAAGACTATCTAAACTAAAACAGCAATTTTACGCCTAAAACGGCTGCAGACACTGTAGTAAATGTGCCCCAATGAGTGCCGCATGTTTAATTGCACCACAATCTGCGACTTGTCCCCGCTCAGCCAGGTGTAAACAAAAGTGGGCGTGGCATGGGAAGGGGAGGGGCCGGCAGGACCGTCTCATTCATCATTTTCTACACCTGTTTTAGGCGTAGAAAATGGTCTAATTTTAAGCCAGCAAGGAAGCTCTAAGGGTCCATTCACACGTCAATAAAATGGGTCCGCATCTGTTCCATTTATTTTCAATGGGGCCGGAATGTGCTGTCCGCATCCGCATTTGCGGCTCCGCACTTCCGCATTCGTGCTTCCGTTTCCGCAAAAAAATAGAACATGTCCTATTCTTGTCCGCAATTGCGTACAAGATTAGGCATTTTCTATTATAGTGCCGGCGATGTGCGGTCCTCATATTGCAGAATGCACATTGCCGGTGTCCGTGTTTTGCGTATCCGCAGAACACTTATGGACGTGTGAATGGACCCTTACATTTACACTGGTGCTGGATATGCTGAAGTTACGTAGAGGCCGGCACCTCTTCATAATTCAGCGGATCCCCCGCCAGGTAAAATAAAGGAATGAAAAACGCCATTAACAAAAAAAAATGCATGCTGTGTGAAAAAAAATGCAAGACGTGTGTTTTTTTTTATAGCAGTAAAGAAGCCAGAAGAATTTGTGTGTGAAGGAAGCCCTATGAGGACAGGTGGATTCTTCTACCGAAGTAGTGCTATACTGCTCCTTCTTATTACCTGTGATGTCATGTCCATGGGCGGGGCAGCGATAGCGGAGTGTCTATGTAACTGGGAGGAGCTATGAACTAGATGAGCAATGTTATGGGCGGTGCTGGAGGTGTGGCAGAGGAAGTAGAAGTGCATCATGGGTTTGGTTGAAAAATTTAAGTTTCAAGTAAAAATAAACAAAAACATTTTCCCCAAATAAAGTTAAAAAAAATTGGTAGAAAATAAGTAGACATATTAGGTATCGCCGGGTCCGTATCGACCGGCTCTATAAACATATCACATGACCTAACCCCTCAGATGAACACCGTAAAAAATAAAAAATAAAAACTGTGCTAAATAAACCATTTTTTTGTCACCTTACATCACAAAAAGTACAACAGCAAACGATCAAAAAGGAGTTTGCCCACCAAAATAGTACCAATCTGTCACCTCATCCCGCAAAAAATGAGCCCCTATCTGAGACAATCGCCCAAAAAATAAAAAACTATGGCACAAAAAAAAAAAAGCTGTTATAGTGTAAAACTTACATAAATAAAAAAAAGTATACATATTAGCTATCGCCGCGTCCGTATCGACCGTCTCTATAAAAATATCACATGACCTAACCCCTCAGATGAACACTGTAAAAATTTTTAAATAAAAACGGTGCTAAATAAACCATTTTTGGTCACCTTACATCACAAAAAGTGTAATAGCAAGTGATCAAAAAGTCACACGCACCCCAAAATAGTGCCAATAAAACCATCATCTCATCCCGCAAGAATCATACCCTACCCAAGGTAATCGCCCAAAAACTGAAAAAATTATGGCTCTCAGACTATGGAAACACTAAAACATGATTTTTGTTGCTTCAAAAATGAAATCATTGTGTAAAACTTACATAAATAAAAAAAAAGTATACATATTAGGTATCGACGCGTCCGTATCGACCGGCTCTATAAAAATATCACATGATCTAACCCCTCAGATGAATGTTGTAAATAACAAAAAATAAAAACGGTGCCAAAACAGCTATTTCTTGTTATCTTGCCTCACAAAAGTGTAATATAGAGCAACCAAAAATCATATGTACCCTAAACTAGTACCAACAAAACTGCCACCCTATCCCGTAGTTTCTAAAATGGGGCCACTTTTTTGGAGTTTCTACTCTAGGGGTGCATCAGGGGGGCTTCAAATGGGACATGGGTGTCAAAAAAACCAGTCCAGCAAAACCTGCCTTCCAAAAACCCTATGGCATTCCTTTCCTTCTGCGCCCTGCCGTGTGCCCGTACAGCGGTTTACGACCACATATGGGGTGTTTCCGTAAACTACAGAATCAGGGCCATAAATTTTGAGTTTGGTTTGGCTGTTAACCCTTGCTTTGTAACTGGAAAAAAATTATTAAAATGGAAAATCTGCCAAAAAAGTGAAATTTTGAAATTGTATCTTTATTTTCCATTAATTCTTGTGGAACACCTAAAGGGTTAACAAAGTTTGTAAAATCAGTTTTGAATACCTTGAGGGGTGTAGTTTATAGAATGGGGTCATTTTTGGGTGGTTTCTATTATGTAAGCCTCGCAAAGTGACTTCAGACCTGAACTGGTCCCTAAAAATTGGGTTTTTGAAAATTTCTGAAAAATTTCAAGATTTGCTTTTACACTTCTAAGCCTTGTACCATCCCCCAAAAAAAAAATGTAATTCCCAAAATGATCCAAACATGAAGTAGACATATGGGGAATGTAAAGTAATAACTATTTTTGGAGGTATTACTATGTATTATAGAAGTAGAGAAATTGAAACTTGGAAATTTTCAATTTAAAAAAAAAAATTGGTAAATTTGGTATTTTTTTATAAATAAAAATGATTTTTTTTACTTCATTTTAACAGTGTCATGAAGTACAATATGTGACGAAAAAACAATCTCAGAATGGCCTGGATAAGTCAAAGCGTTTTAAAGTTATCAGCACCTAAAGTGACACTGGTCAGATTTGCAAAAAATGGGCAAATCCTTAAGGTGAAATAGGGCCGAGTCCTTAAGGGGTTAATGAGGCACAAATTAATAAACTGACGTCGTTTTGTCAATTGTGCTCCCTCGACAAAATGCGTCCTAATGAGATTGATGAATTTATGAATCACTATGACAACTCGTCCCAGGTCACCAGTATGAGATCCATGGGGGTCCCAGGAGTTAGCTGTAAGAGGCCACGGGCTCTGTGGACTCGGTGCCTGCTACGTGGTTGCTCTATCATTTATGCTCCTCATATATTAACCCTCCTGATATTATAAACCACAGGTGCAAACCATTAATCCAGGTTGGGAAATCCCAAATACTGATATATAACAACCCCCCCCCCCTCCCCCCAATATCTGCTAATACATGATGACTCCCTGGTGCAAGGATTTTATACACTGAGATTCTATACATAGCAAAAAGTGCAGAAAATTATGGCGTGTGAGTCAACTGACAGACTAATGAAATATATTATTATATATAATGATAATGAGATGACTGCTGACCCCAACCTCTAATGATAATGAGATGACTCTTCAGACTCTGTCCTTTAATGATAATGGGATGACTCTGCTGACTCCACTTCTAATTCTAATGAGATGACTCTGCTGACCATACCCTCTAATGATAGTGATATGACTCTGCTGACACCTACCTCTAATGATAATGAGATGACTCTGCTGACCCCAACCTCTAATGATAATGAGATGACTCTTCAGACTCTGTCCTTTAATGATAATGAGATGACTCTGCTGACTCCACTTCTAATTCTAATGAGATGACTCTGCTGACCACACCCTCTAATGATAGTGATATGACTCTGCTGACACCTACCTCTAATGATAATAAGATGATTCTGCTGACCCCACCCCCTAATGATAATGAGATGACTCTGCTGACCACACCCTCTAATGATAGTGATATGACTCTGCTGACACCTACCTCTAATGATAATAAGATGATTCTGCTGACCCACTTGTAATTCTAATGAGATGACTCTGCTGACCCCACCCCCTAATGATAATGAGATGACTCTGCTGATCCCACCCTCTAATGATAATGAGATGACTCTGCTGACCCCACCCTCTAATGATAATGAGATGACTCTGCTGACCACACCCTCTAATGATAGTGATATGACTCTGCTGACACCTACCTCTAATGATAATAGGATGATTCTGCTGACCCACTTGTAATTCTAATGAGATGACTCTGCTGACCCCACCCCCTAATGATAATGAGATGACTCTGCTGACCCCACCCTCTAATGATAATGAGATGACTCTGCTGACCCTACCCTCTAATGATAATGAGATGACTCTGCTGACCCCACCCTCTAATGATAATGAGATGATTCTGCTGACCCCTCCCTCTAATGATAGTGAGATGATTCTGCTGACCCCACCCTCTAATGATAATGAGATGATTCTGCTGACCCCTCCCTCTAATGATAGTGATATGACTCTGCTGACACCTACCTCTAATGATAATAAGATTATTCTGCTGACCCACTTGTAATTCTAATGAGATGACTCTGCTGACCCCACCCCCTAATGATAATGAGATGACTCTGCTGACCCCACCCCCTAATGATAATGAGATGACTCTGCTGACCACACCCTCTAATGATAGTGATATGACTCTGCTGACACCTACCTCTAATGATAATAAGATTATTCTGCTGACCCACTTGTAATTCTAATGAGATGACTCTGCTGACCCCACCCCCTAATGATAATGAGATGACTCTGCTGACCCCACCCTCTAATGATAATGAGATGACTCTGCTGACCCCACCCTCTAATGATAATGAGATGACTCTGCTGAACCCTCCCTCTAATGATAATGAGATGACTCTGCTGACCCCACCCTCTAATGATAATGAGATGACTCTGCTGACCCCTCCCTCTAATAATAATGAGATGACTCTGCTGACCCCTCCCTCTAATAATAATGAGATGACTCTGCTGACCCCTCCCTCTAATAATAATGAGATGACTCCACTAAAATCGCCCTCTAATGATAATGAGATGACCTTGCTGACCCCGCCCTCTAATGATAATGATGTCAGCACCTGTTCAGGTGTGAAAGGACCTTAATGGAGAGCACCCACAGGCCTCACAAGTCCCAGTAATCAATCACCCTGCACCTGAGCAATAGAAAATACATATTCAAAGTGATGTTCAGAATGAGGAACTGGAGAAGAGATCGGCTGAATGAAGGATGCTCGCCTGGAAGGGTTCTGGGCCCCAGGATCGGACCCTTTATATGTTCCCCTATGTGTTCTCACATACATAACCTTACAGCATGTTGGTGTATTCTTCACACTGACAGCGGAGACATCATGTTATAAAAGCTGAACCGAGACCCAGACTTAGGCCGCATGCACACGACCGTTCAGTTTTTTGCGGTCCGCAAACCGCGGATCCGCAAAAAAACGAAGCTGCCCATGTGCCTTCCGCAATTTGCGGAACGGAACTGGCGGCCCATTATAGACATGCCTATTCTTGTCCGCAAAACAGACAAGAATAGGACATGCTATATTTTTTTTGCCGGACCACGGAACGGAGCAACGGATGCGGACAGTACACGGAGTGAGGTCCGCATCTTTTGCGGCCCCATTGAAGTGAATGGGTCCGCACCCGAGCCGCAAAAATGCGGACCACAACAACGGTCGTGTGAATGAGGCCTAAGGGACAGAATACTAATTATAATGGGCCTCATAATATATTATCCTGGAGGAGTAAAGGCAAATCCTACCACTGATATCTGTAATGGAACAGAACTCCTCCCTACGTGCAGTTACACACACCGGACACAAGGTGTCCTCATTTTTCTACAATTGCAGTAAACTCCTTTGTACTATTCTACAAAGCCCACACAACCCTAAGGCCCCTTTCACACGGGCGAGTTTTCCGCGCGGGTGCAATGCGTGCGGTGAACGTATTACACCCGCACTGAATTCTGACCCATTCATTTCAATCAGGCTGTGCACATGAGCGTTGGTTTTTTACGCATCACTTGTGCGTTGTGTGAAAATCGCAGCATGCTCTATATTCTACGTTTTTCACGCAGCCCTGGCCCCATAGAAGTGAATGGGGCTGCGTGAAAAACGCATTACCTCCGCAAGCAGGTGCGGATGCAATACGTTTTTCACTGATGGTTGCTAAGAGATGTTGTTTTTAAACCTTTAGTTTTTTATCACGTGCGTGAAAAACACATCAAAACGCATCGCACCTGCGCGGAAAAAACGGACTGAACGCATCCTGACCTAATCCGTCACGCTCGTGTGAAAGAGGCCTAATATTCTGACCCTGATGTCTCCTCCGCTGGTTTACAGTGCAATTCCTTATGGACCGTGTAGTTCGCCCAAGTGTAGCGTCCCAGACCTCCCAAGTGTCCCTCTTTTTGTCCCGGGTCCCTCTGTCCCTTTTTGTTCCATAAATGTCCCTCTTTTTGATCTGAGGGATAGATTTTCATTACTGCATTTACTATATTGATCCAGAAAGTCTTTGTCTGGTTCCGATCTGTATATTTGACCCCACCCTGTATATTGTTCCATTATTTGATGCAATCAGAATTTTAGAAATTTCTATATTTAGATAATTTTTGAGCTATTTCGTTAGATAAAACTATTGAAGGTTATAGATATTCAGAAAACATGGGTCTTTCATGCAATGAAACCTAAGTGTCCCTCTTTGAATGTTCAAAAAGCTGGGAGGTTTGGTGTCCTGGTGAGATCTGATACATTGTGTCACCAGCTCTAGGCTAGGTAGTAAGTCTTTGTTACTTTATAGTTACTTTGTAATAATGCTGCTTTGTTTTGCTTGCACATCTATCAGCTTGGGGTGTGGTTGGTGCGCTGAACCGATCTATCCCTATATCGCTGGCATATACTGTAGTGTACTTGTGTTCCTGTATTACAAGCTTGCAGATAGTGACAGATTAAAATTCTTAGACACTGTCCCCCAACGGGTTTCACCAGAACCCTAGCGTCTAAACCCTCTTGTACATGGCTGTGTGTCCCCCGTGGCCGTATTGCGGCCCGCATACGGTGGGTCCGCAATACACGGGACACCGGCCGCGTGCATTCCGCATCATGGATGCAAACCCATTCACTTGACTGTGTCCACAAATCCGGAGATGCCGTGCGGAACGGAACCATGGAACGGAAGCACTACGGAGTGCTTTCGTGGGGTTCCGTGCTTCCGTTCCGCAAAAAGATAGAACTTGTCCGATCTTTTTGCGGAACGGACGGATCAAGGACCCCATTCAAGTGAATAGGGTCACGATCCGCATGTGGCTGGCCCACGGACGGTGCCCGTGCATTTAGGACCGCAATTTGCAATCCGCAGCACACGTTCATGTGCAAGAGGCCTGAAGATGCCAGGGCTCTGGAGAAACATGTTGGGGGAAGTGTCTAAGAGTTTTTGTCACTATCTGCAAGCTTGTAATACAGGATAAGACAGCAGGATAGATAAGGGTGTACCAACCATATACATTACTTATCCTGCATTGATCCTGAGTTACATCCTGTATTATACTCCAGAGCTGCACTCACTATTCTGCTGGTGCAGTCACGGTGTACATACATTATTTATCCTGTACTGATCCTGAGTTACATCCTGTATTATACTTCAGAGCTGCACTCACTATTCTACTGCACTGTGTACATACATTACTTATCCTGTACTGATCCTGAGTTACATCCTGTATTATACTCCAGAGCTGCACTCACTATTCTGCTGGTGGAGTCACTGTACACATACATTACTTATCCTGTACTGATCCTGAGTTACATCCTGTATTATACTTCAGAGCTGCACTCACTATTCTGCTGGTGCAGTCACTGTGTACATACATTACTTATCCTGTACTGATCCTGAGTTACATCCTGTATTATACTCCAGAGCTGCACTCACTATTCTGCTGGTGCAGTCACTGTGTACATACATTACTTAGGCCTCTTTCACACTTGCGTTGTCCGGATCCGGCGTGTACTCCACTTGCCGGAATTACACGCCGGATCCGGAAAAACGCAAGTGTACTGAAAGCATTTGAAGACGGAACCGTCTTCCAAATGCGTTCAGTGTTACTATGGCACCCAGGACGCTATTAAAGTCCTGGTTGCCATAGTAGTAGAGGGGAGCGGGGGAGCGGTATACTTACAGTCCGTGCGGCTCCCCGGGCGCTCCAGAGTGACGTCAGAGCGCCCCATGCGCATGGATGACGTGATCCATGTGATCACATGATCCATGCGCTTGGGGCGCCCTGACGTCACTCTGGAGCGCCCGGGGAGCCGCACGGACGGTAAGTATGCTGCTCCCCCGCTCCCCGCTACACTTTACCATGGCTGCCAGGACTTTAGCGTCCCGGCAGCCATGGTAACCATTCAGAAAAAGCTAAATGTCGGATCCGGCAATGCGCCGAAACGACGTTTAGCTTAAGGCCGGATCCGGATCAATGCCTTTCAATGGGCATTAATTCCGGATCCGGCCTTGCGGCAAGTGTTCCGGATTTTTGGCCGGAGCAAAAAGCGCAGCATGCTGCGGTATTTTCTCCGGCCAACAAACGTTCCGTACCGGAACTGAAGACATCCTGATGCATCCTGAACGGATTTCTCTCCATTCAGAATGCATTAGGATAATCCTGATCAGGATTCTTCCGGCATAGAGCCCCGACGACGGAACTCTATGCCGGAAGAAAAGAACGCAAGTGTGAAAGAGCCCTTATCCTGTACTGATCCTGAGTTACATCCTGTATTATACTCCAGAGCTGCACTCACTCTTCTGCTGGTGCAGTCACTGTGTACATACATTACTTATCCTGTACTGATCCTGAGTTACATCCTGTATTATACTTCAGAGCTGCACTCACTATTCTGCTGGTGCAGTCACTGTGTACATACATTACTTATCCTGTACTGATCCTGAGTTACATCCTGTATTATACTCCAGAGCTGCACTCACTATTCTACTGCCCTGTGTACATACATTACATATTCTGTACTGATCCTGATTTGCATCCTGTATTATACTCCAGAGCTGCACTCACTAGTCTGCTGGTGCAGTCACTGTGTACATACATTACTAATCCTGTACTGATTCTGAGTTACATCCTGTATTATACTCCAGAGCTGCACTCACTATTCTGCTGGTGCAGTCACTGTGTACATACATTACTTATCCTGTACTGATCCTGAGTTACATCCTGTATTATACTCCAGAGCTGCACTCACTATTCTGCTGGTGCAGTCACTGTGTACATACATTACTTATCCTGTACTGATCCTGAGTTACATCCTGTATTATACTCCAGAGCTGCACTCACTATTCTGCTGGTGCAGTCACTGTGTACATACATTACTTATCCTGTACTGATCCTGAGTTACATCCTGTATTATATTCCAGAGCTGCACTCACTATTCTGCTGGTGCGGTCACTGTGTAAATACATTACCTATCCTATACTGATCTTGAGTTACATCCTGTATTATACTCCAGAGCTGCACTCACTATTCTACTGCCCTGTGTACATACATTACATATTCTGTACTGATCCTGATTTGCATCCTGTATTATACTCCAGAGCTGCACTCACTAGTCTGCTGGTGCAGTCACTGTGTACATACATTAATTATCCTGTACTGATCCTGAGTTACATCCTGTATTATACTCCAGAGCTGCACTCACTATTCTGCTGGTGCAGTCACTGTGTACATACATTACCTATCCTGTACTGACCCTGAGTTACATCCTGTATTATACTCCAGAGCTGCACTCACTATTCTGCTGGTGGAGTCACTGTACACATACATTACTTATCCTGTACTGATCCTGAGTTACATCCTGTATTATACTCCAGAGCAGCACTCACTATTCTGCTGGTGCAGTAACTGTGTACATACATTACTTATCCTGTACTGATCCTGAGTTACATCCTGTATTATACTCCAGAGCTGCACTCACTATTCTGCTGGTGCAGTCACTGTGTACATACGTTACTTATCCTGTACTGATCCTGAGTTACATCCTGTATTATACTCCAGAGCTGCACTCACTATTCTGCTGGTGCACTCACTGTGTACATACATTACCTATCCTGTACTGATCCTGAGTTACATCCTGTATTATACTCCAGAGCTGCACTCACTATTCTGCTGGTGCAGTCACTGTGTACATACATTACCTATCCTGTACTGATCCTGAGTTACATCCTGTATTATACTCCAGAGCTGCACTCACTATTCTGCTGCACTGTGTACATACATTACATATTCTGTACTGATCCTGATTTGCATCCTGTATTATACTCCAGAGCTGCACTCACTATTCTGCTGGTGCAGTCACTGTGTACATACATTACTAATCCTGTATGGTGCAGTCACTGTGTACATACATTACTTATCCTGTACTGATCCTGAGTTACATCCTGTATTATACTCCAGAGCTGCACTCACTATTCTGCTGGTGCAGTCACTGTGTACATACATTACTAATCCTGTACTGATCCTGAGTTACATCCTGTATTATACTCCAGAGCTGCACTCACTATTCTGCTGGTGCAGTCACTGTGTACATACATTACCTATCCTGTACTGATCCTGAGTTACATCCTGTATTATACTCCAGAGCTGCACTCACTCTTCTGCTGCACTGTGTACATACATTACATATCCTGTACTGATCCTGAGTTACATCCTGTATTATACTCCAGAGCTGCACTCACTATTCTGCTGGTGCAGTCACTGTGTACATACATTACCTATCCTGTACTGATCCTGAGTTACATCCTGTATTATACTCCAGAGCTGCACTCACTCTTCTGCTGCACTGTGTACATACATTACATATCCTGTACTGATCCTGAGTTACATCCTGTATTATACTCCAGAGCTGCACTCACTATTCTGCTGGTGCAGTCACTGTGTACATACATTACATTACTTATCCTGGACTCCCATTTTCTTCATGATTTTATGATTTTTGTGTGTTTTTTATGTACTTTTGTGAAATCTGGATTTTATGTTTTGTTTACAAACACATCCAGAGACAGAATGTTGTGACTGTGTCCATCTCTCTTCTACACCCAGGTCTTGTTTCCGGAGGGAACTGTTATAAGAAATGGTCTCTGCTAATTTGTGAAACATAAAGGAACAAACAGAAACCAGGATCATTTTCTCCAATGTTTTTCAGACATGTCTTAGATACTATATATCCATCCATGGGAAAGCTGGGTGACCAACACGGCTGCTATTGTTGACTGAATCGAAGTCCACAAAGTGGAGTTCGATCCGAATTTCCAGGAAAATCTGATTTGTCACGAAGCTGAAATTCCTTGTGCTTCACGGTAGCAAATCAATTTTCCCTGAATGGCGGTAAAAAACCCCAAAAATTAAATACTTACTGTAACGGACCGTTTCAGCAGACAAGGGGTTAAAATCCGTTTAGGCGATAAGCCCCTTTCTGAGAGACAGGCACAGCTACTGCAGAACACCAACTTCCGAACTGGATACAAAATAGCACTCCAAACTGGAACCTCACGAATAGCTGCTAGCAGACGAACAGGAATCAGCTTACACTTCTGGCAATCGGTCTTCTAACAGCATACAGCGAATCCCCCCAATAACGAGACAAGGCTCCGTGTTGAGGGTCAAGCAGTGGTCTGACTGTACTTCACATACAGCCTCTTTTATTCTTAAACCACAAACATAGTACTGCCCACAGGGGTTTGAAATACAACCAATCAGTAATTTACAACACATACAATGTAAGTACAGCCCATCTGGTGTACACGCCCCTAGGGGACCAGAATGAAGACTGTGACATAAGACAGATAAACAGCACTTAGGACACACAGACACAACACATCCCCACAATGCATCATGGTTTCCTCCTCTCTGCCCTCGAGACACCCGAGGCGTAATCCAATTATCTCTCAAGACAAAGAGAAGTCACCAATACACATGTGCAGACAATAGAACAGACATCACCATTTAAACACACAATGGGACAATGGCACAATAGAAACACACCCAGCATTTTCCTCCCAAGCTGACAAGTTACACTTATTATAAATTGTTACAACTTTGTGAGTTTACATTGGCCATACATATAACTTACATTAATTTAAACAGTATAACTTGGGGACAAACCTATCCAAAATTCACTTGAATCGGTTCAGAGGTTTAAAAGTTAGTATATGGCCCATAATCCAGGGGCAAGAGGCCAGCAGCCAGTCCTCTCCAAAACCCAGTGGCGAGGTTGGTTTTGCCACACATCTCCCCCCCCCAGGGAAGACTAACCAGATACCTGACCTCACGCCGGTCGGTACCTGAGTTAGTCTGGCAGCCCACCCACAACCCAATACTGGACCTGTTGAATTTAGTAGCCTGTCTCTGTCCAGTGAGTCCACCAAGGTTATGTTGGAAGCTGGTACTCCCGGTCTCTGTGTTGCTCCCTGGCTTGGAGTGGAGGTTGCTTTGTGGGCAGGGATCAGCGGTACTCTGCCCTGGTGCCAGAGCTACCACGGAAGAAGCCTGGTTGGAGCCTGGTTGTTGGAGGGGGAGACCGACTGTCTCTACCCCCTGTGCTGTAAGTGCAGAGACCACGGTCCCATCTGCACTGTTGTGGGGCTTACTGACTGCCCCTGGTGCGTTAAGCTGCCGCTGGGGAGAGGGGGTAACGAGCTCCTCTCCCATACATACTTCCAGCCGCTGGGGAGGGCGACCGACCGTCTCCGCTCCCAATACAGTGTCCTGTTGCTGGGGAAAGGAGACTGGGCTCTCTATTCCCTGCTGGACACTCTGCCGCTGGGGGACAGGACCGACTGTCTCTGCCCCCTGTAACTCCGCCTGCCGCTGGGGAATGGAGACTGGGCTCCCAATACCCAAAAAATCACTCTGCTGCTGGGGGGCAGGAACAACTACCTCTGCCCCCTGTAACTCAGCCTGCCGCTGGGGAGGGAGGACGCTGCTCTCCTCTCCCTGCATTTCACACTGCCTTCCCGGCATATCACTCTGCTGCTGGGGGGCAGGAACAACTACCTCTGCCCCCTGTAACTCAGCCTGCCGCTGGGGAGGGAGGGCGCTGCTCTCCTCTCCCTGCACTTCACACTGCCGCTGGGGAATGGAGACTGGGCTCCCAATTCCCTGCAGGACCAGTGGAGAGACCTCGGTCCCATCTCTACTGGCCACCTGGGGTCCTTCCCAGTAACACTCTACAATATCTGCCCAGCTGAATGGGTCTGGATCTGAGTCTGTCACCTTACCGTCCTGCTGAGCCTTCTCAATGGAGTGGAAGAGATCTCGGTAGTCCTGCTCCAGTTCCCACTCTAGGGTTGCTAGGTGAGCCAGGTCTTGCTCTACCTCATGGGGGTCATCCCACTCATGCCTAGCCTCCCTCTCATAGAAAATGTCCTGAAGTCTGGACTGTGCAGGGCTCCCGAAGTCCGGCTCTGCAAAGGACTCCCATAACAAGCCAGGACCATCAAACTCCTCTCCCTCTGGCTTGTCATGTTCGGCTGTCCAGGGTATATACTGTGCCATATACCACCAAAGCGCCTGGTAGGCATTCTCCAGCCATAGCTCCTGCCATACCCGGTGCTCTAGTTCCTTCACCCATTCCTCCAGGGGCTGCTCTCCCAGGAAGGGCATCCGCAGGGCCACTTGCTTCTGCAACCGCTGCTCTTCACTGGGGAGACTCTCACCCCGCTGGTATTGTAGATTATCCAGGGCCTGGTACCAGATGCCTTTCCTTAATGCATCCCGGCCATCCAGGTCCTCCTCCTCGTATAACACTGCTGGTTCCATCCTGGTGCTTTTAGGGTCGCTGTACTGGGACATGCGTTGCCCTTAAATTGTAGAATCCACAGAAATGGTGTCTCCTGTAGCTGTCCTTCTGGCTGTAGGAACGATCCCGCTGCTTGCCACCAATGTAACGGCACGTTTCAGCAGACAAGGGGTTAAAATCCGTTCAAGCGATATGCCCCTTTCTGAGAGACAGGCACAGCTCTTGCAGGATACACCAAACTCGCGAACTGGATGCAAAATAGCACTCCAAACTGGAACCTCACGAATAGCTGCTAGCAGACGAACAGGAATCAGCTTACACTTCTGGCATTCGGTCTTCTAACAGCATACAGTGAATCCCCCCAATAACGAGACAAGGCTCCGTGTTGAGGGTCAAGCAGTGGTCTGACTGTACTTCACGTACAGCCTCTTTTATTCTTAAACCACAAACATAGTACTGCCCACAGGGGTTTGAAATACAACCAATCAGTAATTTACAACACATACAATGTAAGTACAGCCCATCTGGTGTACACGCCCCTAGGGGACCTGAATGAAGACTGTGACATAAGACAGATAAACAGCACTTAGGACACACAGACACAACACATCCCCACAATGCATCATGGTTTCCTCCTCTCTGCCCTCGAGACACCCGAGGCGTAATCCAATTATCTCTCAAGACAAAGAGAAGTCACCAATACACATGTGCAGACAATAGAACAGACATCACCATTTAAACACACAATGGCACAATAGAAACACACCCAGCATTTTCCTCCCAAGCTGACAAGTTACACTTATTATAAATTGTTACAACTTTGTGAGTTTACATTGGCCATACATATAACTTACATTAATTTAAACAGTATAACTTGGGGACAAACCTATCCAAAATTCACTTGAATCGGTTCAGGGGTTTAAAAGTTAGTATATGGCCCATAATCCTGGGGCAAGAGGCCAGCAGCCAGTCCTCTCCAAAACCCCGTGGCGAGGTTGGTTTTGCCACACTTACCGTATTTTCCGCTTTATAAGGCGCAATTTTTCCCCTCAAAGTATGGGAGAAATGGCTGTGCGTCTTATAAAGCGAATATTAGTGAGCGCATCTATTATGGAAGCACTCACTAGTATGCATTAGGTGTGAGCACTATGACCTGACGCTGCACGCAGTCAGGTGACAGTGCAGCGCGGCCGGAGAAGACAGGGGAGCGCAACTTCTTAGGAGACCGCCGGACCTGGAGCGGAGCCGCGGCACAGGAGAGGTAAGATGTTTTTTTAATTTTTTTAGTCTGATGGGGGTCTGAAAGAAAAGGGCTGTTCTGTGGTCTGACATGGAGGGCTGATATGGGGGTCTGATGTGATGTCCTGATATTTATGGGGGTCTGATATGAGGTCTGATGAAAAAAAAAAAAATCTTATTTTCCTCCTCTAAAATCTGAGGTGCGTGTTATCATCGAGCGCGTCTTATAAAGGAAATAATACGGTACCTCATTTGCTCGTGACGGGCCGGATGCCGCAATCTTGATTAAAGATCCTGCACAAAATCCCCTGCACAGTGATGTATGGCCGGCTCTGGATGAGGTAAGTAGGATTGTTTTAATTTTTTAATTTTACTCTGTATTATTACTGTCAGATGCCGTGATAAGCTAAGAGTTGAGCATCCGAGGGGTACAATGACGGACAATATCATTGCACCAACTACTTACAAAGAAATGCGCTTCGTGACGAAGTAATTACTCACAAAGCAAATTTTCTTTGTAAAATTTGTTGGATTCAGCCAATCACATTTTTGAATACTTGGTTCATCTGTAGCGGCTGCACCCAGATATCAACAGATTTCCTCTAGAAGAAACATTACTTCTCAGGCCTCATGTGGGATAATTCCTATAATATAAACCTCACAACAATTCCTTAGAGTCAAATAATGACACATTATAAGAAGTGAAATATAATAATAATTATAAATGTATCTCTTTCTTTTTGTGCTCAGATTTATGGCCGCGATGTTTCATGGGTAACAAATAATGAATTATAACTCATAACAATAAGTAATAAAGTCCTATCTTCACCCAATGAAATACACTGCTCAAAAAAATAAAGGGAACACTTAAACAACACAATGTAACTCCAAGTCAATCACACTTCTGTGAAATCAAACTGTCCACTTAGGAAGCAACACTGAGTGACAATCAATTTCACATGCTGTTGTGCAAATGGGATAGACAACAGGTGGAAATTATAGGCAATTAGCAAGACACCCCCAATAAAGGAGTGGCTCTGCAGGTGGTGACCTGACCACTTCTCAGTTCCTATGCTTCCTGGCTGATGTTTTGGTCACTTTTGAATGCTGGCGGTGCTTTCACTCTAGTGGTAGCATGAGACGGAGTCTACAACCCACACAAGTGGCTCAGGTAGTGCAGCTTATCCAGGATGGCACATCAATGCGAGCTGTGGCAAGAAGGTTTGCCGTGTCTGTCAGCGTAGTGTCCAGAGCATGGAGGCGCTACCAGGAGACAGGCCAGTACATCAGGAGACGTGGAGGAGGCCGTAGGAGGGCAACAACCCAGCAGCAGGACCGCTACCTCCGCCTTTGTGCAAGGAGGAACAGGAGGAGCACTGCCAGAGCCCTGCAAAATGACCTCCAGCAGGTCACAAATGTGCATGTGTCTGCTCAAACGGTCAGAAACAGACTCCATGAGGGTGATATGAGGGTCCGACGTCCACAGGTGGGGGTTGTGCTTACAGCCCAACACCGTGCAGGACGTTTGGCATTTGACAGAAAACACCAAGATTGGCAAATTCGCCACTGGCGCCCTGTGCTCTTCACAGATAAAAGCAGGTTCACACTGAGCACATGTGACAGACGTGACAGAGTCTGGAGATGCCTGCTGCCTGCAACATCCTCCAGCATGACCGGTTTGGCATTGGGTCAGTAATGGTGTGGGGTGGCATTTCTTTGGAGGGCCGCACAGCCCTCCATGTGCTCGCCAGAGGTAGCCTGACTGCCATTAGGTACCGAGATGAGATCCTCAGACCCCTTGTGAGACCATATGCTGGTGCGGTTGGCCCTGGCTTCCTCCTAATGCAAGACAATGCTAGACCTCATGTGGCTGGAGTGTGTCAGCAGTTCCTGCAAGACGAAGGCATTGATGCTATGGACTGGCCCGTCCGTTCCCCAGACCTGAATCCAATTGAGCACATCTGGGACATCATGTCTCGCTCTATCCACCAACGTCACATTGCACCACAGACTGTCCAGGAGTTGGCAGATGCTTTAGTCCAGGTCTGGGAGGAGATCCCTCAGGAGACCGTCCGCCACCTCATCAGGAGCATGCACAGGCGTTGTAGGGAGGTCATACAGGCACGTGGAGGCCACACACACTACTGAGCCTCATTTTGACTTGTTTTAAGGACATTACATCAAAGTTGGATCAGCCTGTAGTGTGTTTTTCCACTTTAATTTTGAGGGTGACTCCAAATCCAGACCTCCATGGTTTAAAAAATTTGATTTCCATTTTTTTTTTTTGGTGTGATTTTGTTGTCAGCACATTCAACTATGTAAAGAACAAAGTATTTCAGAAGAATATTTAATTAATTCAGATCTAGGATGTGTTATTTGTGTGTTCCCTTTATTTTTTTGAGCAGTGTATATATAACCCCCCCTCAACCCCCCCCCCCCCCCCCCCCCCCCCCCGTTACACTGGGCGACCCCCCCCCCCCCTCCCTGGGAGGGATTCTTTGCTGCTTCTTGTGTGAATGCGCATTGACTCTCATTCGTCTTCTTTTCTAGGTCCGCATTAACTCTTTACCACCTGCTGATCCCACCAGATGTCTTCCTGTCTCATGCAAGTCAGAAGATTGGACTTCTTGAGCAAGGAGGGTCGTGAAGATATCATTTATAATATATTTATCAAAGAGGGGGAGGGGAGAAAAGGGGCTGCAGCGAGCGTTTTGACCGCAGAGATTTTTCATTGAATATATATTAGAAGTGGGGAGTGAAAATAAAAAATAACATTTCCAATAATATAGAGTTTTAGGTCATTTTTCATTTTCACAAGGTTTTAACAGGAATAAAAACTAAATTGTTTCATAATTCCTCCTGTGTACGGCAGCACCCTATACGAGCTCATACACGCCCATGTTAAAGGGTCCACGTCCCCCTGAGACCCCACTGTAATTACAATGCTGTGGGCCGTACAATCGTATGTGTGACAGGACGGTCCGTGTTTTATCTGCGACTCTGTCCGTGATCCGTCCGTGGTTGTCTTTTCTTTTCACAGACCCAACGTGAGAATCCGTGATCATGGACAAAATATGGCATTGCTTCTGCGCCGTCACCAGTCAATGGATACGTGAGCGCTCCTTGTAGACCACGGACAGCACGCGTATGCGAATCACTGCTGTGACTGAGGCCTTATGTGCAAACCCTGAGCTAGGACAGCGGCCATATTGGTTGTCACTCAGCTTTCCCGGATGCAGACAAAAGTTGAATGAAACTTTTTTAATAAAATGTTGCCGTTTGATAAAAGTGTGTTACAATGGTATTCTGACTATTTCCTCCGCTCTACCTGAGCTGCACTGAGCAATTCCCAGGCCCCATTTATTCTGCTGGAGAATCAGACCCGGAGTAACCGCATCCGATCCAGGTGTGAACCTCACATTCCCCATGACTCTTTTTTTAGGGAATTGTCGACTCTTCCAGATGAATCCAGGATAAGATGCGCGCTCACTACTGGCATGTGGCGTTTATCTGGTACAATGCTGCCCCCTGGTGGATGCACCGGAAACTCCTCACAACTGATATCTCTCATTTTTGTAGCTATTCTTGTTTCCAAAGTTGCAAGCAGCCGCCAATCACATTGCTCTATCTACAAACTGAACGTTTTTGTACTTTAGAAGATTTTTGCAAGCAATTTCAAACTTCGTCTAAGGAAGGAGATAGCAGCTGCTTTTTTAATATTGTGGAGAAATCTAATGAGAATAAAAAATAAATTACCATCGCAGGAACTTTTATGGTACCTTCACACGTGGATTATGTGCAGTTTTTCCATGTGGATTCTTGTGCAGAAAAAACACAGTATAAGGCCTCATGCACACAACCGTGGTGTGTTTTGCGGTCCGCAAAACACGGATGGCGTCCATGTGTGTTCCGCAATTTGCGAAACGGCACGGACAGCCATTAATATACAGTAACTGCATATTCTTGGCCGCAAAACAGACAAGAATAGGACAGGTTATGTTTTTTCTGCAGACCACGGAACGGAGCAAAAGATGCGGAAAGCACACGGAGTGTTGTCCGCATCTTTTGCGGCCCCATTGAAGTGAATGGGTCCACATCCAAGCCGTAAATACTGCGGCTCGGATGCGGACCTGCGGACCAAAACAACGGTCGTGTGCATGAGGCCTAATGCAGTTTCTTGGAGACATTAAAATTCTTCTGTTTAACCGCAATGTATCAAATTTTCTAGAAAATTTCCAAAACCATTTTTTTTTAGAGGACCATGTCAATACTGAAGTGGTTTTGAGAGGCCTGCATGTTAGAAGCCCCCCACAACTCACCCCCTTTTAAAACTGCACCCCTCGAAGAATTCAAAATAACATTTCTATTGCTTGTTAAGCCTTTAGGTGTTTCACAGGAATTAACCCAAAATGGGGGTGAAATTTTAAAATTTCATTTTTCTATTTCATTTTCATTTTCTTTGTTCAATTGTAATAGATTTTTTTCATTTTTTAGGATATTTTTGAAGCAGCATTTCAGGTTTGCAGAGGCCTTGAGTGGCCAAAACATGACCAACACCCTCAAAAGATCCCATTTTAGAAACTATACCCCCCTCAAGGTTTATGGCTGCAGTGAGCATTTTGCCTGCACAGATTTTTCATCAAATTTATTAGAAGTGGGGCGTGAAAATTAAAAATAACATTTCCAATAATATAGAGTTAAAGGTCATTTTTCATTTTCACAGGGGTTAAGGCTACTTTCAGACTGGCGGCAGCAGGGCTGTCAGTGGGAATGTAGCCTTACAGGGGGAAAAAAACTAGATTGTTTCATAATTTCTCAACACCCTGTATGAGCTCCTACACTCCAGTATGGGCACACGCAAGGCTCAGAAGGGAAGGAGTGCCATTCTGAGCTATGTGTGCTATGATGATACCAAAGTTATATAGTTCTTTCATGTTTTACTCCTTCTGCATTATAGAATTCCTTTTTTTCGATTGTATTTTGCATTGCCATACTCCCGTCTGTTTTTCCATCACTGTAGCAGTAGGAGCTGAGGTTTTCATTGTAGTTTTCATTTTGGGTACATATGACTTTTGATCACTTTTTATACCCTTATTTTGGAGGTGAGGCGACATAAACAGCAATTTTGTCATAGTTTTGTACATTTGTTTTCTAACCAGTTTACTATGCAGGGTAAGTGATGAGATCTTTTTTGTGACACTAATTTTCCGTTGTTTATTTTATATTTTTTTTGTTTTTACCTATAATAAAGGATATGTGGAAAAATATTTTTTTAACTTAATATTTTTTTTTACTTTTTCCTAGGGACGTAAACTTACATTCATCTGATTACAGGTATAATACAATATCAAACTTTTGTATGGTAATGTATTTTCCCTGTCCGACCCTCTCATAGGCTTCCGTACATGGCTGTTGTTATGGCAACCATCAGGACCTTCCGATCAAGTCACAGGGGGCCCGATGAGGAAGAGAAGAAGCCCCCTCCCTCGTTAAACCACTTAGATGCAGTGGACTACATTGACCATGGCATCTTAGGGCTTCAATGGCGGGGATCAGAGTTAACTCCGATCTCGGCCGTTGCAGCATGGCCGTGCGTTACAGCGCCTGCGCCAGCTCCATCCCAAGATATATCCAAAAAATGGGCGTACAGTTAAGTCAACTTGTGACAATTGGTGAAATGAATATACAGGTCTGCTGCATCCGAGTCCTTAAAAGATCTACTGGTTTCTGAAAATAAGTAACAAAGTAAATTAAAACAAATAATTGACAAAAATAAAACTGCATGTGGCAGCCAATCAGTGGCTTTATCGGAGGGGATTGGAGCTGCAAGCGGTGTTAGGCCTCTTTCACACTACCGTATGGCTATTTCAGTGTTTTGCGGTCTGTTGTTCACGGATCCGTTGTTCCGTTTTTTGTTTACGTTGTGTTTTCGCTTCGGTTCCGTTTTTCCGTATGGCATAGACAGTATACAGTAATTACATAGAACAAATTGGGCTGGGCATAACATTTTCAATAGATGGTTCCGCAAAAAACGGAACAGATACGAAAGACATACGGATGCATTTCCGTATGCATTCTGTTTTTTTTGCGGACCCACTGACTTTAATGGAGCCACGGAACGTGCTTTGCGGCCAAATATAGGACATGTTCTATCTTTGCACGGAACGGAGATGGCAGCGCGCATGGACGCAGCGGCCTGGAGCTCTCCATTTAGATGCCAATTTCTTATTTTTTACATAGTTATTACCTTAATTTTAAGCACAGCGAGCAACTGTATTCAGCACACACAGCGTATAGTGTGCAAGAGCTCCTGGACATCAGAATGAAAGGTCCTGTTCCACCACCTCCCCCTAATATCCCGGATGAGATTCTAAGGATATCGGTGCCCGACTGGATGATTATACCGTCGAAGCGACGGGAAAGGAAGCAAAAGCGGGGCAGGAGGGGCGGCATCAATACTCGATTAAAGAACCCCCCAAACAAGAAAGCGCTACCCAGCCTGTTCGTCGCCAAAACACAGTCTATAGTGAACAAGATCGATGAGCTGAGACTGAGGATCTCGTCTGATGGGAGGAAACCTGGCTAAATACTAACATCCCGGACGAGGCTATTGAACTTGCGGATCGGACTGTCTACCGAACGGATGGAACCGCTGAGTCCGGTAAGAAGAAGGGAGGTGGAGTGTGTATTTGTGTCCATAAGGCTCGGTGCACCTCCACAGTCATGGCTGAACAATACTGCTCCGCTGATTTAGAACTTGTGACACTTAAATGCCGACCGTTCTACTGACCGAGGGAATTCACAGTCGTGTATCTCACCGTAGTCTATATTAGATTTATATTCCTCCACTGTCCAAATTGCATGATATTACGAACAGTCTGCAAAATATCCATCCAGATGGAGTGTTCATCTTCGCCAGGGATTTTAACCAAGCCAATGTCAAAACTGTGCTCCCCAAATTCTACCAGTTTGTTAAATTCCCAACTAGGGGGAGAAATACATTGGACCGTGTTTACTGCAACACAGCAAATGCTTCTACAGCGTCCCCTGCCCCCATCTCGGCAGGTCGGACCACATGTCTCTGTTTTTGGCTCCAGCATACAAACCTCTCATCACCAGGATTAAGCCCACTTTGCCTACAGTCAGAGTTTGGCCTGAAGGAGCCACAATGAGACGACAGGACTGTTTTAAGGACACAGATTGGGATTTGTTTAAACAGGCAGCTACAAAGGACAATCACCCAGACGTAAACATATCGGCCTCCTCTGTCCTATATTACATTCTGCATGGACAATGTCACCGATACCAAAATCATTCGGACCTTCCCAAATAGGAAACCATGGATAAACAGAAATGTCCAAACCTTTTGAAGGCACGTGACATTGCTTTCCCGAAAGGGAGACCCAGAGGAGCACAGAACAGCGAGGTCCGATCTGACGAGGGGCATGAAGGAGGCGAAGCAAAGATACAACATCATTTCACGAGCTCCGATTCCCGACCCATGTGGCCGGTATCAAGTCCATCACCAATTATAAGAGCAGCACCTGTTCTATCAACACCGGAAATTCCTTCTCTCCTGATGACCTAAATCATTATTTTGCACGATTTGACAAAGACAATGAGCTGCCGATCATCGGATTAGCCCAGCAAGAGGCTCCATCGTGTCCCCTGATGCTGAGAGCATATGAGGTAGAAGGGGCCTTAAACCACATTAATCCCCACAAAGCAGCTGGCCCTGATGAAGTTCCTGGAAAAGTCCTAAAAAACTGTGCTAAACAGCTGCAAACCGTGTTTACCAGTATGTTTAACAGCTCACTAGAGCCGGCCATTGTCCCCACTTGCCTGAAGTCCTCCACAATTGTCCCAATTCCAGAACAGGCCGGGGTGAAGACCTTCAGTGATTATCGCCCGGTGGCCCTCACTCCTATTGCCATGAAGAGCTTTGAACAACTTGTCCTCAGGCACATGAAGAGCAGGATCTGCCCCTCCATGGACCAATACCAGTTTGCTTACAGATCACATAGGTCGGCTGAGGATGCCGTCTCACTTACCCTTCACACTGCGCTGTCACACTGGAGCAGAGAGACAGCTGTGCGGATGCTGCTCATTGATTACAGCTCGGCCTCTAACACCATCCCTCCCAACAAGTTGGCAACGAAACTGAACAACTTGGGTCTCAGCTTATACCTGTGCAACTGGATACTGGATTTTCTTACAAAAAGACCACAAATCGTACACATGGCCAAGCACTTCTCTTCATCCTGAACACTAAACACTGGGGCACCGCAAGGCTGTGTGTGGAGCCCTCTCCTTCACTCCCTCTTCACTAATGACTGTATAATGGTATTGGTATTGTGAATAGGTTTACAATGTGCAGATGACTGGACCGCGATCGGCCTGATCTCCAACAATGATGAAACAGCCTTTAGGAAAGAGGCCGAGAACCTAGAGAGATGGAGGAAGAACAACAACCGCCTACTCAATACCAAGAAAACAAAGGAGCTGATTCTGGATTTTAGGAAGAAGAAACAAAATGGACTCCATCCCATTAGCATTAATGGTGGAAACGTGGAGGTAGTTCAAAGTTTCAGATTCTTGGGAGTTCATATTAGTCAGGACCTGTCATGGACAAAAAACACAACAGAAATTACCAAAAAAGGCCTTCAGAGGCTTTATTTTCTGAGGAGTCTGAAGAAAGCACAACTCCCAAAACAGCTGCACCATAGAATCTGTTATCACCTACTGCATTACAGTGGGGTCCTCCGGCTGCTCTTCTGAGGACAAGAAGACCCTCAAGCGCATCCTCAGAATGGCCGGCAGAATCCCTGGTCCTCAGCTACCATCACTGGAGGACATCTTCACTGCTCGCTGCAGATTATCTGCGGGGATCCAACCCACCCCGGCCACAGCCTTTTCACTCCCCTACCCTCTAGTAGGCGTCTTAGAGCCCTACACGCCCGCACCACTAGCCTGAAGAACAGCTTTTACCCCAAAACAATCAGTCTCCTAAATGCTCGGAGATTATTGCCCCTTCCTAGGATAGAAACTACCACAGACTGAAAGTGACTGCTGCATTCATGACCCCATGATGACCTCTTGTCTGCAGTGGTGTCTGAATCAGTGGGTATATATATGCAATGAGCAGGACCATGGTACGATGGCCAACGTTGCAGTGGGTCAGGATATGTGTATGAAAGTCTATAAGTAGTTTGTGACGCCAATTGCAGCTTGCACAGGTACTATAGCAGGGCCCTTTAAGATGTTATAGCTCACGTACCAGGTGAGGAATGCCAGAGGGGGGATAATGTCTCTGTGTAGTGTCAACGTTGTCTCCTACCTTGGTACGACTGGACTCCTGGATCCTGGCTCACATGCAATAAATTGAGTGCAGTTAGTAGGAGTAATTATGGAATGAAGGAAATCCAGACTTGTAATAAAGTTCAACTTGTCTTTACTTAATGCAGCTTGAATCCATATGAGTAAAGCAATAGTCTTGGGTCCCAGCAGGTATCGGCAATATGTGGCAGGAATCAATATATCTATTCTGCTTCTTAACATATGCCTAGTGAATCTGGCAGGTATCTATCTTCTGCTCTGTCTGTCTTCTGCTTGGTGTGGGCCTGACTAGCTGAGGAGGGATTTGGCTTCTCCTGGACTCTGGATAAACACTCACAGTTCTGCTCGCAGGGTAAATTTTGTCCTGGAGATCTGTAGTTCTGGAGGTGCTGCTTGCTTGTCCACCAGCACTGAGGCTGAAGGCTCAGTCTGGGAAGAGGGATCCTTGGTCTCAGCCGAGGCTGGATCCTAGGTTGGGATCCCTATGTCTGGGAGCTCCTACTAACACAGCCTTCCCCTAGCAGGGGTGGCTGGTACACTAACTTAACTTCCTCTCCTCCCCATGAGGTAGGATGTGGGAACATTCCACACCTCCTCAAAGAAGGGGGAGCTAGACTGGAATGAACGATTCCAGTCTAGATATACACTGCTCAAAAAAATAAAGGGAACACTTAAACAACACGATGTAACTCCAAGTCAATCGCACTTCTGTGAAATCAAACTGTCCACTTAGGAAGCAACACTGAGTGACAATCAATTTCACATGCTGTTGTGCAAATGGGATAGACAACAGGTGGAAATTATAGGCAATTAGCAAGACACCCCCAATAAAGGAGTGGTTCTGCAGGTGGTGACCACAGATCACTTCTCAGTTCCTATGCTTCCTGGCTGATGTTTTGGTCACTTTTGAATGCTGGCGGTGCTTTCACTCTAGTGGTAGCATGAGACGGAGTCTACAACCCACACAAGTGGCTCAGGTAGTGCAGCTTATCCAGGATGGCACATCAATGCGAGCTGTGGCAAGAAGGTTTGCTGTGTCTGTCAGCGTAGTGTCCAGAGCATGGAGGCGCTACCAGGAGACAGGCCAGTACATCAGGAGATGTGGAGAAGGCCATAGGAGGGAAACAACCCAGCAGCAGGACCGCTACCTTCGCCTTTGTGCAAGGAGGAACAGGAGGAGCACTGCCAGAGCCCTGCAAAATGACCTCCAGCAGGCCACAAATGTGCATGTGTCTGCTCAAACGGTCAGAAACAGACTCCATGAGGGTGATATGAGGGCCCGACATCCACAGGTGAGGGTTGTGCTTACAGCCCAACACCATGCAGGACGTTTGGCATTTTCCAGAGAACACCAATATTGGCAAATTCGCCACTGGCGCCCGGTGCTCTTCACAGATGAAAGCAGGTTCACACTCAGCACATGTGACAGAGTCTTGAGACGTCGTGGAGAACGTTCTGCTGCCTGCAACATCCTCCAGCATGACCGGTTTGGCATTGGGTCAGTAATGGTGTGGGGTGGCATTTCTTTGGAGGGCCGCACAGCCCTCCATGTGCTCGCCAGAGGTAGCCTGACTGCCATTAGGTACCGAGATGAGATCCTCAGACCCCTTGTGAGACCATATGCTGGAGCGGTTGGCCCTGGGTTCCTCCTAATGCAAGACAATGCTAGACCTCATGTGGCTGGAGTGTGTCAGCAGTTCCTGCAAGACGAAGGCATTGATGCTATGGACTGGCCCGCCCGTTCCCCAGACCTGAATCCAATTGAGCACATCTGGGACATCATGTCTCGCTCTATCCACCAACGTCACGTTGCACCACAGACTGTCCAGGAGTTGGCAGATGCTTTAGTCCAGGTCTGGGAAGAGATCCCTCAGGAGACCGTCCGCCACCTCATCAGGAGCATGCACAGGCGTTGTAGGGAGGTCATACAGGCACGTGGAGGCCACACACACTACTGAGCCTCATTTTGACTTGTTTTAACCACCTCAGCCCCCAGTGCTTAAACACCCTGAAAGACCAGGCCACTTTTTACACTTCTGACCTACACTACTTTCACCGTTTATTGCTCGGTCATGCAACTTACCACCCAAATGAATTTTACCTCCTTTTCTTCTCACTAATAGAGCTTTCATTTGGTGGTATTTTATTGCTGCTGACATTTTTACTTTTTTTGTTATTAATCGAAATTTAACGATTTTTTTGCAAAAAAATGACATTTTTCACTTTCAGTTGTAAAATTTTGCAAAAAAAACGAGATCCATATAGAAATTTTGCTCTAAATTTATAGTTCTACATGTCTTTGATAAAAAAAAAATGTTTGGGTAAAAAAAAAATGGTTTGGGTAAAAGTTATAGCGTTTACAAACTATGGTACAAAAATGTGAATTTCCGCTTTTTGAAGCAGCTCTGACTTTCTGAGCACCTGTCATGTTTCCTGAGGTTCTACAATGGCCAGACAGTACAAACACCTCACAAATGACCCCATTTCGGAAAGTACACACCCTAAGGTATTCGCTGATGGGCATAGTGAGTTCATAGAACTTTTTATTTTTTGTCACAAGTTAGCGGAAAATGATGATTTTTTTTTTTTTTTTTTTTCTTACAAAGTCTCATATTCCACTAACTTGTGACAAAAAATAAAAACTTCTATGAACTCACTATGCCCATCACGAAATACCTTTGGGTCTCTTCTTTCCAAAATGGGGTCACTTGTGGGGTAAGGAGTTTGAAATCAAATTCTGAAAAAAATGACCTGTCAAATCCGAAAGGTGCTCTTTGGAATATGGGCCCCTTTGCCCACCTAGGCTGCAAAAAAGTGTCACACATCTGGTATCTCCGTACTCAGGAGAAGGTGGGGAATGTGTTTTGGGGTGTCATTTTATATATACCCATGCTGGGTGAGAGAAATATCTTGGCAAAAGACAACTTTTCCCATTTTTTTATACAAAGTTGGCATTTGACCAAGATATTTATCTCACCCAGCATGGGTATATGTAAAATGACACCCCAAAACACATTCCCCACCTTCTCCTGAGTACGGAGATACCAGATGTGTGACACTTTTTTGCAGCCTAGGTGGGCAAAGGGGCCCAAATTCCAAAGAGCACCTTTCGGATTTGACAGGTCATTTTTTTCAGAATTTGATTTCAAACTCCTTACCACACATTTGGGCCCCTAGAATGCCAGGGCAGTATAACTACCCCACAAGTGACCCCATTTTGGAAAGAAGACACCCCAAGGTATTCCGTGAGGGGCATGGCGAGTTCCTAGAATTTTTTATTTTTTGTCACAAGTTAGTGGAAAATGATGATTTTTTTTTTTTTTTCATACAAAGTCTCATATTCCACTAACTTGTGACAAAAAATAAAAACTTCCATGAACTCACTATGCCCATCAGCGAATACCTTGGGGTCTCTTCTTTCCAAAATGGGGTCACTTATGGGGTAGTTATACTGCCCTGGCATTCTAGGGGCCCAAATGTGTGGTAAGGAGTTTGAAATCAAATTCTGTAAAAAATGACCTGTGAAATCCGAAAGGTGTTCTTTGGAATGTGGGCCCCTTTTCCCACCTAGGCTGCAAAAAAGTGTCACACATCTGGTATCCCCGTACTCAGGAGAAGTTGAGGAATGTGTTTTGGGGTGTCTTTTTACATATACCCATGCTGGGTGAGATAAATATCTTGGTCAAATGCCAACTTTGTATAAAAAAAATGGGAAAAGTTGTCTTTTGCCAAGATATTTCTCTCACCCAGCATGGGTATATGTAAAATGACACCCCAAAACACATTCCCCACCTTCTCCTGAGTACGGAGATACCAGATGTGTGACACTTTTTTGCAGCCTAGGTGGGCAAAGGGGCCCATATTCCAAAGAGCACCTTTCGGATTTCACTGGTCATTTTTTACAGAATTTGATTTCAAACTCCTTACCACACATTTGGGCCCCTAGAATGCCAGGGCAGTATAACTACCCCACAAGTGACCCCATTTTGGAAAGAAGAGACCCCAAGGTATTCGCTGATGGGCATAGTGAGTTCATGGAAATTTTTATTTTTTGTCACAAGTTAGTGGAATATGAGACTTTGTATGAAAAAAAAAAAAAAAAAAATCATCATTTTCCACTAACTTGTGACAAAAAATAAAAAATTCTAGGAACTTGCCATGCCCCTCACGGAATACCTTGGGGTGTCTTCTTTCCAAAATGGGGTCACTTGTGGGGTAGTTATACTGCCCTGGCATTTTCCAGGGGCCCTAATGTGTGGTAAGTAGGTAAATGACCTGTGAAATCCTAAAGGTGCTCTTTGGAATGTGGGCCCCTTTGCCCACCTAAGCTGCAAAAAAGTGTCACACATGTGGTATCGCCGTATTCAGGAGAAGTTGGGGAATGTGTTTTGGGGTGTCATTTTACATATACCCTTGCTGGGTGAGAGAAATATCTTGGCAAAAGACAACTTTTCCCATTTTTTTATACAAAGTTGGCATTTGACCAAGATATTTCTCTCACCCAGCATGGGTATATGTAAAATGACACCCCAAAACACATTCCCCACCTTCTCCTGAGTACGGCGATACCAGATGTGTGACACTTTTTTGCAGCCTAGATGCGCAAAGGTGCCCAAATTCCTTTTAGGAGGGCATTTTTAGACATTTGGATACCAGACTTCTTCTCACGCTTTGGGGCCCCTAGAATGCCAGGGCAGTATAAATACCCCACATGTGACCCCATTTTGGAAAGAAGACACCCCAAGGTATTCAATGAGGGGCATGGCGAGTTCATAGAAAAAATTTTTTTTGGGCACAAGTTAGCGGAAATTGATATTTTTAATTTTTTTCTCACAAAGTCTCCCGTTCCGCTAACTTGGGACAAAAATTTCAATCTTTCATGGACTCAATATGCCCCTCACGGAATACCTGGGGGTGTCTTCTTTCCGAAATGGGGTCACATGTGGGGTATTTATACCGCCCTGGCATTCTAGGGGCCCTAAAGCGTGAGAAGAAGTCTGGAATATAAATGTCTAAAAAATTTTACGCATTTGGTTTCCGTGAGGGGTATGGTGAGTTCATGTGAGATTTTATTTTTTGACACAAGTTAGTGGAATATGAGACTTTGTAAGAAAAAAATAAAAAAATTCCGCTAACTTGGGTCAAAAAAATGTCTGAATGGAGCCTTACAGGGGGGTGATCAATGACAGGGGGGTGATCAATGACAGGGGGGGTGATCAATGACAGGGGTGTGATCAATGACAGGGGGGTGATCAATGACAGGGGGGTGATCAGGGAGTCTATATGGGGTGATAACCACAGTCATTGATCATGCCCGTGTAAGGCTTCATTCAGACGTCCGTATGCGTTTTGCGGATCCGATCCATCTATCAGTGGATCCGTAAAAATCATGCGGACGTCTGAATGGAGCTTTACAGGGGGGTAATCAATGACAGGGGGGTAATCAATGACAGGGGGGTGATCAGGGAGTCTATATGCGGTGATCACCACAGTCATTGATCATGCCCCTGTAAGGCTTCATTCAGACGTCCGTATGCGTTTTGCGGATCCGATCCATCTATCAGTGCATCCGTAAAAATCATGCGGACATCTGAATGGAGCTTTACAGGGGGGTAATCAATGACAGGGGGGTAATCAATGACAGGGGGGTGATCAGGGAGTCTATATGGGTTGATCACCACAGTCATTGATCACGCCCCTGTAAGGCTTCATTCAGACGTCCGGATGCGTTTTGCGGATCGGATCCATCTATCAGTGCATCCGTAAAAATCATGCGGACATCTGAATGGAGCTTTACAGGGGGGTGATCAGGGAGTCTATATGGGGTGATCACCACAGTCATTGATCATGCCCCTGTAAGGCTTCATTCAGACGTCCGGATGCGTTTTGCGGATCGGATCCATCTATCAGTGCATCCGTAAAAATCATGCGGACATCTGAATGGAGCTTTACAGGGGGGTGATCAGGGAGTCTATATGGGGTGATCACCACAGTCATTGATCATGCCCCTGTAAGGCTTCATTCAGACGTCCGGATGCGTTTTGCGGATCGGATCCATCTATCAGTGCATCCGTAAAAATCATGCGGACATCTGAATGGAGCTTTACAGGGGGGTGATCAGGGAGTCTATATGGGGTGATCACCACAGTCATTGATCATGCCCCTGTAAGGCTTCATTCAGACGTCCGGATGCGTTTTGCGGATCCGATCCATCTATCAGTGGATCCGTAAAAATCATGCGGACGTCTGAATGGAGCTTTACAGGGGGGTAATCAATGACAGGGGGGTAATCAATGACAGGGGGGTGATCAGGGAGTCTATATGGGGTGATAACCACAGTCATTGATCACGCCCCTGTAAGGCTTCATTCAGACGTCCGGATGCGTTTTGCGGATCCGATCCATCTATCAGTGGATCCGTAAAAATCATGCTGACATCTGAATGGAGCTTTACAGGGGGGTGATCAATGACAGGGGGGTAATCAATGACAGGGGGGTGATCAGGGAGTCTATATGGGGTGATCAGGGGTGATCAGGGGCTAATAAGGGGTTAATAAGTGACAGGGGGGGGCGGTGTAGTGTAGTGTAGTGCAGCGAACGATCGCCGCTGGCAGGCTGGAGATCAACTCTCTTACCTTCCGTTCCTGTGAGCGCGCGCGCCTGTGTGCGCGCGTTCACAGGAAATCTCGGCCATCGCGAGATGACGCGTATATGCGTGACTCTGCGCAGGGCTGCCACCTCCGGAACGCGATCCTGCGTTAGGCGGTCCGGAGGTGGTTAAGGACATTACATCAAAGTTGGATCAGCCTGTAGTGTGTTTTTCCACTTTAATTTTGAGGGTGACTCCCAATCCAGACCTCCATGGGGTGAAAAATTTGATTTCCATTTTTTAATTTTTGTGTGATTTTGTTGTCAGCACATTCAACTATGTAAAGAACAAAGTATTTCAGAAGAATATTTAATTAATTCATATCTAGGATGTGTTATTTTTGTGTTCCCTTTATTTTTTTGAGCAGTGTACTAAACTGGCTAAGGTCCTGCTAAACATATTGCTGCCACCTGCTGGTGCACATGGAAATTATCGCATAATGCATGAAACAGGCATAGAAAACACATATACAGGAAAATGCAATGTTAGATTACAAAAGATGACAATAAATATACACCTAGCATGATGCAGCAGAGAACTAGAGTTTGATAACATACTCCGGGATGTTACATTCCCCCTTACTTTAAGTTAAGCCGCCCTCGGCTTACGTTTAGGAGGGTGAGAAAGAAACCAGCTCTGGATCCCCAATAAATACAAAGTGTTGCATGACTTACATATAAAAACATACATAGACAAAACATAAAACGGCTTTCCCCAGGTTCCTGCCCGCTAGAGTAAGGTGTCCAACACACAGTTTCCTTCTCTTGGTATAACCAGGTAACCTAAATACTGCACAAAGCAAAACCTTTACTGACTGACTTTTGGGGGTATTGTCCACCAATACCAAAGAAAGCATAGGGGTGTCTTTACTCCGTAATCCTGCCATTGTGTAATGGAATGCCCGCAAATGGAAGGGTGGCTTTATCCTGTATTCCCTTCCCTGCACCATAGCCTGAAGAAATTTGGCTTGTAGCACGATCACTATGATGTCTGTGTGGTAGCTAGAATAGGTGGCTCTAAGGTTGGAGGCGCCTTACCTTAGGCAAAGGCTCAGAAGGGGAGGTATTTATCGTCTCCGTATCTTCTGGCAAGTCACAGGAGGAGGGCAGTACGGTCCCATGGATCTCCTGGAAATGAGACTCCTCAGGATGGGAACAATCCTGAACATTTAACAAGCGGGAAGGAGCAGCCTAGGGCTTCTAACGATTCCCGAACCAGCGGGGGTACCTGTGTAGTAATTGGATCTGCCTGGACTTACCACTTGGTCCTACCCTGGGCACCTATGGGTATATATCACTGGGTGTAGGCCATTAGTATTCAGCGTCGCTATGAAGACAGTCCGTACAAAGGGGGGAGAGAACAAGAGCTGTTAGGTTAAGGCACACTTAAGTAAGTTGCTACATTTTTGTTAAGTGCAATGGTAAGTGCTATCATCATAAACAGTGCATAAATTCACATTGTGGCACCTAGAAGGATAATACACACAATGGGCATGTTATCTTAAACGTTGCATAACAGGTAAACTTGTACTTAGTGCAAAAAATATTAAATAGCATGAAAATCACAAAGAGCTCAGGTATCACGTTTGAGTCTTTTCTTTGGGTGCAAGCTTTTATGTTGCAATGAAACATTTTTATATAATAAAGTAGTGCAATTTTCAAATGCAAGGATAGGCTCAACAATAACTTGAGTCCTTTTTCTTGGAAGTGCTTAAAGTTGTTGAATCCTCTGAAAACGGATAAAAGTCCATTTGTAATCCACAGGGGTAAAAGTTAATTGTAATCCAAAGGGTTAAAATGTTTAAGAGCACCAGGCTATCAAGTAACCTGAGAAAGGGGATAAAACACTGAACTTGGACATGAGGGGGTTAAATGCTGTTGGGGGGAGTCCTGTTAGGGGGAGTCCTAACTGAGCATAAGTGAGGACTAACCAGGCAACCTGAAACATAAAACGTTAAAATCACACAAAGCCAACAGGTCCTCACCCGTCAGGAATCAGTCCACGGAGTGGCTCCCAAATGTCATTGGTTGCTGTAGTGGATACTTTTTAGAGGAAAGTATCCAGCTCCTCATCACTACTGGAACTACTGAATCTCATGAGAGGGCGCTCCTGCCTCTGGTGGTAGCTCATGGTGGCTGCGGTTGTGGTGCGCCACTGCCCTCTGCTGGTTGCTGTTGGTATTGGCTGAGCTGACAGCCTTGAAAACGCGGCAGTCACACGCTGTAGCCCGGGATCTTCAGCCGGCACAGAGGGGGATAGAACCTCTGGCTGAAGGGGCTCAGGAAGGGTTGGAGCAGGTGCCTGGGGCTGCTTCCATGGGAGGATGGAAGGCTGCACCTTGGGATTAAACGTCAGGACCGAATTGTTTATCTGTCCTACCCTCAAGGTTGGTGGTGCGGCCAAATCTGGTATAGGGGGTGCAGGCTCAGGTTGGGGCTGCTCCCTAAATCTCATACGGCCATCAGGGGTTTCCTGGAGGCATCTCACCTTGCCCGCAGTGCCTGGATCTTCCTGCCAGGTCTCTGGGATGACGGCAGGGGTGAGCGGCTTATCCAACAAAGTGACTCCAGCAGCGAATGGTCCTTGTAGGGAGCGCATGGGAGTATACTCAACCTGATCTCCCGCATATAAATTGTGCCGGGCCTGTGGCAGGTAGTGTCGCTTGACCGAGCGACGGCCCACAAATATTTCTGTACCGGAGTAGTTATCTTGCAGGAACCCGACTCCTCATTCCACCGAGAACCACTGAACAGTTCCGGTCCTACGGGTTAATGTGAGATCTCCTGGCTGGGGGTCATATATCACTTGTTTGACCCACTCCTCGACGACTGATTTGTACTCCCAGGCCGTCTGGGCAAAAGCAGTAATCTCATGAGGGACCTCAGGGTTCAGGCTCTTGAGCTTGCTAGAAGTGGAGCTGGGCGGCGGAGTGGATACGCCAGCCGCCTCCGCCGCACCAGTAGGTGTCTGCAACGGTGTAGGCCTAGGCCTGGTGGGGGTGGCTGGGGTCGCAGAACGTGGTGCAGGGGCAGATGCGGACCGGGCCGGGGCCTCAGAGAGCGTGGCAGCTCCTACCTATAGTTGCAGCCGGTTCCGGTGCCTCCTGGATGTCGTCACGGACTTCGGGTGCCGTCTGTGGTGCTGGCTCGTCCATGACTGATGCAGCGACGTCAGCGGCGTCCTCCGTGGGAACAGGTTTCACGTCAGCGCCCATCTGGACTGGTACGTAGTCCTCCGCGGTGGTACTTGTGGTGGCGGAGGGATATGTGGCCTCCGAGAGCTCAATCAAGTCCCGTTCTGTCTTTGCAGCGACCGGGGTGTCAACCGCGGCCTCCTCCAGAACTTCGGGGATGCTGGCCAAGGTAGGTGGCGCAGGTTATTTGTCCAGGGAGGAATCCACTGCCTCCGGGCTGGTCCCAAATATAGATGGTCCGCGTCGCTTCAGCAGTTGGGAGACCTGGATCTCCAAAGGGTACTCTTCGTACACAGGCTCTCCGCCAATGGACATCTGGTTCCACTTTGGACGTGGATACGCCATCGCTGCCTCTTCGAATAATCGAACTGCCAGGTATGAGGGTGGAGCCCAGAGGGAGGAGTCTTTATTCCCTCAGCTCACAATAGAAAGTTCACTGGGGGCAGTCTTTAGTTTTCCCGCTTCCAGGGGGGCGTATTCGGCATCTTCGCGCTCTTGAGAGGGCGTTCTTGTCTTTTCCCGCTTCTGGGGGGCGTATTCGGCAATTTCGCCCTCCTGAGAGGGCGTTCTTGTCTTTTCCCGCTTCTGAGCATGAAGAAGAAGCGCCATTTTAACGAATATGGTGAATTAACTCTTGGAATGCTGTAGCGCACGTTTAGTGCTTTCTGGCCTCGCAATACAGTAATAAAGTCACTTTTCAGGGTCTTTGCACAAGCGGCAGCGTTTGCAGTACTGTGAGACATGCGATGGGATCCGTTTTAAACACACAATTGGATCCGGTTCTGTTGGACAGGGATGGCACACAATTCAGCTCGATCCTGTTCGTGACGCCACTTAATGCAATGAGCAGGACCATGGTACGATGGCCAACGTTGCAGTGGGTCAGGATATGTGTATGAAAGTCTATAAGTAGTTTGTGACGCCAATTGCAGCTTGCACAGGTACTATAGCAGGGCCCTTTAAGATGTTATAGCTCACGTACCAGGTGAGGAATGCCAGAGGGGGGATAATATCTCTGTGTAGTGTCAACGGTGTCTCCTACCTTGGTACGGCTGGACTCCTGGATCCTGGCTCACATGCAATAAATTGAGTGCAGTTAGTAGGAGTAATTATGGAATGAAGGAAATCCAGACTTGTAATAAAGTTCAACTTGTCTTTACTTAATGCAGCTTGAATTCATATGAGTACAGCAATAGTCTTGGGTCCCAGCAGGTTTTTGCAATATGTGGTAGGAATCAATATATCTATTCTGCTTCTTAACATATGCCTAATGAATCTGGCAGGTATCTATCTTCTGCTCTGTCTGTCTTCTGCTTGGTGTGGGCCTGACTAGCTGAGGAGGGATTTGGCTTCTCATGGACTCTGGATAAACACTCACAGTTCTGCTCGCAGGGTAAATTTCGTCCTGGAGTTCTGTAGTTCTGGAGGTGCTGCTTGCTTGTCCACCAGCACTGAGGCTGAAGGCTCAGTCTGGAAAGAGGGATCCTTGGCCTCAGCCGAGGCTGGATCCTAGGTTGGGATCCCTATGTCTGGGAGCTCCTACTAACACAGCCTTCCCCTAGCAGGGGTGGCTGGTACACTAACTTAACTTCCTCTCCTCCCCATGAGGTAGGATGTGGGAACATTCCACACCTCCTCAAAGAAGGGGGAGCTAGACTGGAATAAACTATTCCAGTTTAGATATACTAAACTGGCTAAGGTCCTGCTAAACATATTGCTGCCACCTGCTGGTGCACATGGAAATTGCAGCATAATGCATGAAACAGGCCTAGAAAACACATACTCCGGGATGTTATATATACTCATAAGCACTTCCTACTTTGCTCTTGCTATATATATGCTGTGAACTGTGAATAGTAATGCTTTCTAGTGCAAGGTTTTGTTTTTTTCTAGTGTAATGCTTTAGTTTAAATGTCAGTTCTTGTTCCTCTGTCCATGGCATCTAGGATTGCTCCAAACAACATTTCATTGTATTGTACATTGTATTACATTGTATTGTACAGTGACAATAAAGGCATCTTATCTTATCTTATCTTATCTTAGATACGGAAACACGGAAACGGAATGCATATGGAGTACATTCCGGTTTTTTTTTATTTGCAGACCCATTGAAATGAATGGTTCCGTATACGGAACGCAAAAAACGGCCCGCAAAACGGGGGAAAAAAAACGGTGGTGTGAAAGAGGCCTTATGAAAACTGCTACAATGAAAATGTATATCGATGTTTACTGATTAACAATTATTATGTGGGCAGACAAAGAATAGAATGCGAGCAGTGAAAAAATATATATACTGATCAGTAAAAATACATACGAGACTAGATCTGCTGACGTCTGCAGTACCCTCCAAATACATTTCACGCAGAACTGATATACAAAGGTCGCAGTGACGTCGTACAGCTGAGCTGTTGGTACAATGTTGTATTCAGCCTGTTCTTCCTGAAAGTAAATATTTGGCACCAAACACGGTGTATCCAGCGCTCAGACTGACACAGTCATGTTAGGATACGTCTGTAGAAGACGTAGGTATTGACATATGTCAGCGCATGTATGTATGTATGTAGTCATGTATCAGACGACTCTCCGTAAGATTAGTCGATGGCAGTAATAAGATACAATGTTTCTTCCTGTAACAATAATACCTGTGTTTACATATCACACTGTGTCACCGCCATGCTGTGCCCTGGGGACACTGTGGAGACGGAGCGCGCGCTGATGAGCGCCGGTGTTGGAGTAGTTGATATGTGCGTGTGGAGCGCTGGTCGGTGCTGTAGTTCTCCACCGTTCATTAAGCTGGCTGGGAGTTGTAGTACCAGAGTTAGGGCTCATGCACACAAACATATTTTCTTTCCGTGTCCGTTCCGTTTTTTTTTTGCATACTGTATGTGGAACCATTCATTTCAATGGGTCCGCAAAAAAACGGAAATGACTCAGTGTGCATTCAGTTTCCGTATGTAAATAAAACACGTCCTATTACTGTCCACATTACGGACAAGGATAGGACTGTTCTATTAGGGGTCGGCTGTTCCGGAATGCACACGGACGTCATCCGTATTTTTTGCGGATCCGTATTTTTAAGACTGCAAAAGACATACAGTTGTGTGCATGAGCCCTTAGATTAATGCCTCATGCACAGGACTGGGCCCACGGATCTGCAAAATCCAGATACCTTCCGCGTGCATCTGCAGTTCGGACCAGAATAGGACGTGTTCTAAAATTTCGGATGTGCACATGACTCCAAGGGAATGAATGGGGCAGTGTGTAGTCCGCAAAATACGCAGGTAGCACGTGAATGACACATACGGAGGTGTGAAGGAGGACGAATGGTGCTGGTGGCACCGGTTATAACTGCAGATGGTTCATGTCACACAGCGTATCCATAGTGGATAGTAATACCGCAACCAGCTCCGGTATGGCGGGGACGCAGCACTATACTACAGTAGTATTGCTCGCATTCTATTCTGCAGTACATATCCCATGACTTTATCCCAGCTTCTATGTAAGCGTTGTTTGATTTTATAGGATTTGTTACTGGTTTTATCTTTTTTTCTTTATCAAAAACCAAATAATGGATGAAACAGGCAGCACACGCCGCACTGGGCTCTGCTACATCTGTATGTTGTCTGCCCTGCCCCCCCAGCCCCATTGTTTACTAATGTAAAGGTGGGAGGGTGGGATTTCGGGGAGGATGACCCTGTGTGAGACAACATAGACCTGTAGATGTATGAAGCCGCGATGACCTCCAGCACCGGATTCCTCCTCACCTCCATGGTCCTTCTGTCCTGCGCCCCGTTTTCTCAGCCGGTCAGTACTGGGGCTCTGGGGGGAGGGAGCCACGTTATACCGCTGAGCCGCACACTGCGTCAGGAAGGAGATTTATACTGGAGCACAAGAGCTTACAATCTACACAGGGATTTGATTTTCTGGCACTGGTAGTGCGGGTACTCCCCAGTGGCGTAACTAGAATTCTATGGGACCCAGGGCAAACTTTGGATTGGGGGCCCCCCCATTATAGGTTTGAATTTTGCCCCTTCAACGCTGTATATATATCATTTTGCCCCCTCTGTATATAGTTGAATGATTGCCCCTCTCACTCTGAATATATAAGATTTTGCCCCCCCCTCCCCTGTCTTATATATATATATGGTCAGTGGGTTCCCTTTCTAAAATCTAAAAAAGTTCATAATGCTGGGGGCCCCCCGGGGTAGGCATAGCCGCATACATAAAAAAACCACTTCCCTCTGTTCTGTTCCACTCCGTCTCTGCTTGCACAGTCAGTTGCGAGCACATCCCGCCATACCCTCTGCCGCGCCGCGCCATGTCGTCATTTACGAGACCCACGAACTCCAGCACCGGGTCTCGCCGACATGACTTGATTCCGCGGCGGTGGCGCAGGAGAGGGTATGGAGAAATGCGCAGCCGCACTGGCTTTTATAATGCAAAGCAGAGGGGACTGGCTGAAAGCACTTGCGGGCCCCCCCCTGCCAGGCCCAGTCGCAGTCGCACCCTCTGCGTCCGTGATCATTACGCCCCTGGTACTCCCATCATCCTAATGAAGCATGGCATTGACCATTGGAGGAGTAGTCCATCCCTGCATCCCTGAGCACGCTGAGCTCATAGAGAGGGGGCCGCTGGTTAGGGCCTCTCTGCTAACTGCCCCAAACACTAGGGGGCGCTGATTATAATGCCAATTGGGTAACCCCTCACTTTTCAGGACTTCTACAGTACAACACACACACCTATACACACAACTGCACTCATACAGCCACAAGCCCACATACATATGCACAATTACACGCATTTACACAAGACGTACACACACACACATCAGTATACACACTAGTACACACACACCAGTACACACACACACCAGTACACACACACACCAGTATACACACACACACACCAGTACACACACACACCAGTACACACACACACCAGTACACACACACCAGTACACACACACACCAGTACACACACACACATCAGTACACACACACACACACACACACACCAGTACACACACACCAGTACACACACACACACCAGTACAGACACACATCAGTACACACACACACACATCAGTATACACACTAGTACACACACACCAGTACACACACACACATCAGTACACACACACCAGTACACACACACACACATCAGTATACACACCAGTACACACACACCAGTACACACACACACATCAGTACACACACACACACACATCAGTATACACACCAGTACACACACACCAGTACACACACACACATCAGTACACACACACCAGTACACACACACCAGTACACACACACATCAGTACACACACACCAGTATACACACACCAGTATACACACACACACACACACCAGTACACACACCAGTATACACACACACACACACACACACCAGTACACACACACCAGTACACACACACATCAGTACACACACACCAGTACACACACACACCAGTATACACACACCAGTATACACACACACACACACACCAGTACACACACCAGTATACACACACACACACACACACACACACACACACCAGTATACACACACATCAGTACACACACACCAGTATACACACACACATCAGTACACACACACCAGTACACACACACCAGTACACACACACACACCAGTATACACACACCAGTATACACACACACACACACCAGTATACACACACCAGTATACACACACACACCAGTATACACACCAGTATACACACACACACCAGTATACACACACACCAGTACACACACACACACACCAGTACACACACACACACATCAGTACACACACACCAGTACACACACACACCAGTATACACACACCAGTATACACACACCAGTATACACACACCAGTATACACACACACTGAGTGATCTGATCTGTAAAGGAAATTTTCCAGTTTTACTTAAATTACATTTTTATCTATAGAGAAAATGTCTGCACCTTCCTCGCATGCTTCATCTGTCAATTCCTCACCAAGTCCAAGTTTTCTGCTTGCTGTCATCAAATGGAAACATTTGTCTTTACATCCAGAGGCTGAAAACCTGTAGGGACCTAACGCTGCTCACAGCTGAGGATTTCTACCCGGTCTGAACCGTCCTCTATGATAGACACCGCCCGGACTCCACTGATACATTGTAACAAACTGTCAGGACAGGAGGGAGATCTGTGCTGCTGATGTACAAACCCTCTGCTGTGAGAAGTATTAGGAGGGGTTTTTAGCCTTTGGATGTTCCCATTCACTGACAGCAAGCAGAGATCTTGATAATGGTGAGGAATTTAAATATAAAATTCATTAGGCTACTTTCACACTACCGTTCGGAACGGATCCGTCTGCATTATAACTTAGAAAAAATTCTAAGTGTGAAAGTTGTTCAGACGGATCCGTTCAGACTTTACATTGAAAGTCAATGGGGGACGGATCCGTTTGAAGATTGAGCCATATGGTGTCATCTTCAAGCCGATCCGTCCCCATTGACTTACATTGTAAGTCTGGACGGATCCGTTTCCCTCCGCACGGGCAGGCGGACACCCTAACGCTGCAAGCAGCGTTCAGGTGTCCGCTCACTGAGCGGAGCGGAGGACAAACGCTGCCAGACGGACGCATTCTGAGCGGATCCGCGTCCACTGAGAATGCATTAGGGCTGGACGGATGCGTTCGGGGCCGCTTGTGAGAGCCTTCAAACGGAGGTCACAAGCGGAGCCCCGAACGCTAGTGTGAAAGTAGCCTTAGAGAGCGGCAGTAATTACTTCAGATTTCAGAAATCCGGCCGCCTCTGAAGGTAACCATCACGAAAGGTGACAACCTCCTGTTGCCCTGGGTTACAGCTCATTTGCATGTTATAATAAGTGGTCCGTCCGTCCCCTGCTGCTCGGGGTCTCATTCTCAGCTTTCTCTCCACAGATTCTCCATCGTCTGACAAAATACGGTAAATATTGCTTTCACTTAATGTAACATGAGACGTGTACTGGGGTCGTGTATACAGGGGCGGGGCCTGTGAGGGGGAGTGCAGAGAGGGGTGGGGCCTGTGAGGGGGAGTGCAGAGAGGGGCGGGGCCTGTGAGGGGGAGTGCAGAGAGGGGCGGGGCCTGTGAGGGGGAGTGCAGAGAGGGGCGGGGCCTGTGAGGGGGAGTGCAGAGAGGGGCGGGGCCTGTGAGGGGGAGTGCAGAGAGGGGCGGAGCATACAATGGTGAATACATAGAAGGGGTGGGGCATATAATGGTGAATACATAGAAGGGGTGGGTCTTATAATGGTTACTGCATAGAAGGGGCGGGGCATATAATGGTGAATACATACAAGTGGCGGGGCATATAATGGTGAATACATAGAAGGGGCGGGGCATACAATGGTGAATACATAGAGGGCGGGGCAAAAAATGGTGAATACATAGAGGGCGGGGCAAATAATGGTGAATACATAGAAGTAGAGATGGCCTTGCGGATCGCCCCGGTGGTCGTTTCGCAGCGAACTTTGCTCGTTTACGGACATCGCTGAACGGGCAAACATATGGCGATGTCCGCCGGCTCCATATTCTTTTACATTGTGAAGAACTTTGACCCATGACACATCCATCAGGTGGTACAGGACAGCCAATGGAGACGTTTCAGCACATGGACACACCCCCTACCTTATAAATAAACCCGATCTGGCCGCCATTTTACATTCAGTGTTTTGCCAGTGTAGAGAGAGGCTGCTGTGTGGAGCAGGACAGACTGTTAGGGACACCAAACGCTAGATAATAGGGCCACAAAAGTCCTTTTAAGCACTAGTATAGGTGTGCTATCGATAGGTGTGATACACAGAGGGGTGCGATATACTTATAATATACTTTCTATATAGCGCATTTGTATTGTGCAGCAGTTGTGTGCGGTTCTGCTGCGATACTGCAGCTATACAGAGGGACAAACGCTATTGGAACAAATAATTTCTACGCGTTCATCTAGCAGAAGGCAGGCTTCTGTGGCCCAAATGTTCGAGTGAAAAAAGATGATGCCTGTGATGGTATCATCTGTGTCACCGTCTAGTATTCCCTTCTTCCCATGTAATAGCACCGCCAAGTAATCCACAGAGCAATAAATCGCTATTATCGCTGGTATCGCCAAATAAGTCCATACATGAGCCAAAGCTGAATGCTGGAAAACTTTACTGGAAGCACCCAGGCACTCAAACATACAATTTCTTTTATCCCCTGCTCCCATGCAAGGGAGACACCCACAATAAACATACATTAACCCATAACACAAAGGTTACAACCCACATAACATCCTCCCCTCTGCCTGTGATATAATTATGGTACACAATGGTTAACATAATTATCCCAGGCAGGACAGTACACAATGTCCTCTGTCCTGGAGACAACCGAGGTGTAATTCCATTATCTCTCAGGACAAAGGGAAATTGCCAATACACACGGGGAGACAATAGGACAGACATCACTTACTCAAATATACAATGTCCCACCCTTTACAATACACATAGACATTTAACAAGTCCCAAAATGGCACGAATTAGACCAGGAATTCAAAAGTTAGTAAAAGTCTCTTTGGCCGGGCTGTACTCATGTGTTTTCTGTTCAAAACCGGTTCTACACAGTCTTTTGTCCTGGAGACAATTGAGAAGTGATCCACTTATCTCCCAAGGACAGAGGCAAGACTCCATTAGCCACATGGCAGCAAAAGACAGCAAAATACATGAACTTATATAACTATGCAGCTATTGCATAAAACCGGTGCATTCAACATGGGACCGTAATCACATGGTAAGAGGCTGGCAAGAAGTCCTCTCCAAGTACTCGTGGCAAACTCAAAAGAGGGGAGTTTGTCACAATGCCGGATAACCCTCTTGCCCAACGGCTGACCGCTGGCTTGTCGGAACTGCTAGCCCGCCAACTACTGCCATATAAACTGGTGAACTCGGAGGCCTTTAGAAAATTTGTGGCCATTGGAACACCGCAATGGAAGGTCCCCAGAAGAAAATATTTCTCCCAGAAGGGCATGCCTGAACTATATGGCCACGTTCAGCGGCAAGTGAATGTATCTCTGGCACACAGTGTCGGTGCCAAGATACATCTGACCACAGACCCGCAGTCTAGTAAACACAGGCAGGGAAGGTACATAACTTTTACTGCCCACTGGGTGAACCTTCTGACGGCCGTCAAGCATGTTACCTGTGGCACCCGTGTGGATTTGGTGTTACCAAGGATTGCATGCAGGCCTGCCTCTTCTTCTCCTCCTCCTACTCCATCCTCCGTCTCCTCCTCGGCTGACTACTCCTTTTCCACTGCTGCCGCCTCTTCCGCTGCGCCCCCCAAGCTCCCCAGAACCTATTCGACATGCCAGGTGAGACGTTGCCATGCTGTGCTACGGCTGTTGTGCCTGAAAGCCAAGAGTCACACCGGTCCTGCACTGCTTTCAGCTCTGCGGTCACAGGCCGATCAGTGGCTAACCCCGCTCAATTTGACAGTTAGTAAAGTGGAGTGCGACAACGGTGCCAATCTGCTGAGCGCGCTGAAACAGGGCAAAATGACACGTGCTGTGCATGGCACACGTCCAGAACTTAGTCGTGCAGCGATTCGTTGCCAAATACCCCGGGGTCCAGGATGTTTTGCGGCAGGCCAGGAAAATCTCTGCCCATTTTAGAAGATCTTACACGGCCATGGCTCGCCTTGTTGACGTTCAGTGGCGACACCACTTGCCCGTCAGACGTCTGATTTGTGACAGCCCGACGCGCTGGAACTCCACCTTGTATATGCTTGATAGGCTGCTCCAGCAGCAACGTGCCGTTAATGACTACCTGTACGAACTCTGCAGCAGGACAGGTTCTGGGGAGCTTGGTTTCTATTCACCACGCCAGTGGCTGCTCATGCGCGATAAGATCGCCAAACTGGTCAGTCGCAGCCAGGGCGCCATCAGTGACATCGTACCTTACGCCTTCTTTCTGGAGCGTGCATTGTGTAGTGTCATTGATCAAGCCATCGAAGAGCAGGAGCTGGAAGATGAGGAAGTCGCAATGCTGGATGAATTCCAGGGGGGGCTACTCCATCTGAGACAAGTCAGCAGGAGTCTGAAGAGGAGTCAGAGGAGGATGGTGCCTGGGGAAGGGATAGGAGGAGCAAGAAGAGCAGGCTTTAAACTTTTCTGGGATCCCTGGTGTTGTCCGTGGATGGGGGGAGGAGAACGAGGACGACATTTTCCTGGACGATGAGCAGGAGCCAGGGCGCTCCACGGCTTCCAATTTAGTGCAAATGGGGCATTCATGCTCCAGTGTTTGAAGAGGGACCCCCATATAAAAAGCATAAAGGGCAAGGACCAGTACTGGGTGGCAACGTACTTAGACCCCTGGTACAAACACAAAATGGCAGACATGTTACCAGCATCACAGAGGGCTGTCAGAATGCAGCATTTCCAGGCCTTGCTGCGAGAGATGCTGCATTCTGCTTTTGCGGGCGCTGGCAGAGGAATTTCCACTCACAGAGAAACAGTTGTGGGTACCAATCCAACAGCACATGCAAGAAGAGGGCGGTTTGAAGATGTGTTGGTCACTTCGGATATGAGATCATTCTTGCAGCCAACCCATCAATAGCCGCCCTCCGGATCCAGCCTCAGGGAACGTCTAGACCGACCGGTGTCCGACTACATCGGGTTAACGGCCGATGTGAACGCTCTGAGAAGCGAGGAACTCCTGGACTACTGGGTGTGCAGGCTTGACCTGTAGCCAGAGCTGGCACAATTTGCCATGGAACTCTTGGCTTGCCCCTCGTCCAGTGTCCTGTCCGAAAGGACGTTCAGCGCAGCAGGGGGGATTGTGACCGATAAGCGCACTCGCCTAGCTCACGACAGTGTGGATCACCTCACATTTCTAAAAATGAATGAGGCATGGATCTCGGAGGAATTCAACAACTGGGGCGACCACATTTAATTGAATTTACTCATGCTAGCCCACAATTATCCGCCACCACCCAGAACAAATAACGGTCCCTGTCTTATGTATATACAGCGGCATAAAAGGCCTTTTCTGTCCGTTGAATGCCTGATGTTTTGGGCAACACCTGTGATGACCACATGTTTCAACTATTATCATTAGGGTTTTTTTTCAAGAGGGGGGGTTTCGTTAGCCATGTTTTTATATTTTTAGTTCTTTTAAACATATGTATTTGACCTGTATTTGCACTGGCCTGCAGTAAAATTGATATCCATTGACCGTGTAATCTACCTCCAGCCACATACTTACTTGTTCTTTTCTGTACGGTGAATGAATATTTGTTGGGGCCTCGGCGGAATTCAACACCAGTGACGACCACGTGTTATCGAATTTCAACTATTATCATTCGTTTTTTTTTTTCAAGAGGGGGGATTTCGTTAGCCATGTTTTTATTCCAATTTTATATTTTTTGTTCTTTTAAACATATGTATTTGATCTGTATTTGTACTGGCCTGCAGTAAAATTGATATCCATTGACCGTGTAATATACCTCCAGCCACATAATCACTTGATCTTTTGTGTCCAGTGACTGCCTAATGTTTGGGGCCTGTAGTCCAGTGACCTACAGTAAAATTTTTATCCATTGACCGTATAATGTACCTCGAGCCACATAATCAGAATTTCTTTTATGTCAGGTGAATGCCTCATTTTTAAGGCCTATACTCCTGTGACCTAAAATAAAAAATTTCTAGGCTCCGACAGGGCACATTTCAGAGAATTTCCATTTAAGACGCATAAAAATAGCCCCTGATTAAGATACATATTTTTTGTGGGAATTTCTGTCATTGATCCCCCTCTAGTATGTCACTGTCCATGTTGTGGGACTATTTGTGCTCTTCTACTAAGTATTTGATGGCTGCAAATATGACCTGAAGGTTTTTCAGGTTCGCCTGCCATTAAAGTGAATGGGGCCCGCCACGAACTTGCGGTTTGCGAACATTTGATCGCGATCGCGTTCGTGAACCGTCCCAGCCGATGTTCATCCATCACTACATAGAAGGGGTGGGGCATATAATGGTGAATACATGGAAGGGGCGGGGCATAGAATGATGAATACATAGAAGGGGCGGGGCCTGCCAAGAGGAGCACAGATCCAGGGCAGCTCCAGTCTGGCAGGTGTTTATCAGGGGGGTTTCCAGTTTGTTGTAAATGAAGCTCTGCAGCTTTCAGATTTGACTTCACGTTTTAATCCTTCACCACTTTCAAGATCTCTGCTCACTGTCAGTGAAAAGAAACATTCTTGTTTACATCTAGAGGCTGAAATCCCAGGGCCAATTCACACATTCGTTGTTTGCGTCTGCATCCAAGCCACATTTTTTGCGGCTCAGATGTGGACCCACTCACTCCGTGTGCTGTCCACATCCGTTGCTCTGTTCCGTTGCCCCGCCCAAAAAATAGAACATGTCCTATTCTTGTCCGTTTTGCAGACAATAGATATTCCTATTCATGGGCCGCCCATTCCATTCAGCAAATTGCGGAACGCACACGTCCGGCATCTGTGTTTTGCGGACCACAAAACACGGCGCGGTTGTGTGCATGAGCCCATAGTCCTATCTACACTGCTGATAGTTTGTTACAGTGTATCACTGGGGGTACAGCCATGCCTGTGGCTCATAGTTGATTACTTGGCGACATGTCCATACATGTTTATAGCATATTCCAAAATATTGTCCTCTTGGCAAATACATAGGGGTCAGGTGATCGACAAGGTCAGGATGCAGCAGTCATTGAATATAAACAATGTCTGCATTCAGAGCCGGATAGCCCTTCCTGGACTGCCCGCGTTACAAGCACTGACGGGGTCAGGATGAGTTGTCAGATAGGATCACCCAGACTGGATACATTGTAACAAACTGTAGCAAAGTGATCAGCATTGGGTCAGAATGTAGACAGTGTAGGCAAGGGGGGTTCAATTCATTGACACCATTTAGGGTGGCCATGTGTCCCGGATCGCCCGGGACAGTCCCGCATTTGGAGACCCGGTCAATGCAGTGTCCCGGAAAGACCTGAGCCGCCGACCGCTGCTGTGTCACTTCTTTATACTATGTGATCGCCGAATCAGATCGGCATCGCATAGTACTTTCCTATGTGTGGCTCCTCCCCTGCCTTGCTGGGCGGCCGAGTAGCGTGACCGCGACCGCGTAATCTTAGACTCACGTGACGTCGGCCTGCCTGGCCAGGATCTCCACTGCGCCTGTAACTGTGCGGCCGTTATCAGCATTAAAGAGGACAAAATGTAAGTTTAGCTTTGCAATGAATAACGATGTCGGCCTCTTCTTTGGGTTTAGGGCAGCAAATATTTATTTCTTACAAAGAAGTGACAAGAAATACACATTTAGGCATTAGTGTTAAAACAAAAGATACTGAGCTTGTGCCATGCAGTCTAATGTGGAAGAGTTTGGTGAACTAGAATCAGCATTCATATTTTCAGAGATCATTTACTGTATTGTTAGTATTATGTTTATTTTCAAGAATATATTGTAGAGTTATATATTGGTTATTTATACATTAAGAAATATGTGGAATTGTTTTGCAGTCTGTTATTTATGGTTGGTAAAGTATTCATATTTTGCAAAAGTTCCTGCTCATTAAGAAAAAAAACAAAAAAAAAAACAGTTCTTTAATGCAACTTGTTTTGTTTTCTATTTCTTAAGAGATGTCTAAGTAGCCAGTTAATGTGTGCAGGAATACTGAACAATGCACAAGCAGATATGTATTTGCCAGTCTCAAGTATAAGTTTGACGAAATGCACTTGTGAAAGGCCTCATGCACACGACCGTTTTTTTTTTGCGGTCCGCAAAAACGGGTTCCGTTTTTCCGTGATCCGTGACCGTTTTTTCGTCCGTGGGTCTTCCTTGATTTTTGGAGGATCCACGGACACGAAAAAAAAGTCGTTTTGGTGTCCGCCTGGCCGTGCGGAGCCAAACGGATCCATCCTGACTTACAATGCAAGTCAATGGGGACGGATCCGTTTGACGTTGACACAATATGGTGCAATTGCAAACGGATCCGTCCCCCATTGACTTTCAATGTAAAGTCAGGAGTTAATATACCATAGGATCGGAGTTTTCTCCAATCCGATGGTATATTTTAACTTGAAGCGTCCCCATCACCATGGGAACGCCTCTATGTTAGAATATACCATCGGATTTGAGTTACATCGTGAAACTCAGATCCGACAGTATATTCTAACACAGAGGCGTTCCCATGGTGATGGGGACGCTTCAGGTTAGAATATACTAATAGAACTGTGTACATGACTGCCCCCTGCTGCCTGGCAGCACCCGATCTCTTACAGGGGGCTGTGATCCGCACAATTAACCCTTCAGGTGCCGCACCTGAAGGGGTTAATTGTGCTTATCATAGCCCCCTGTAAGAGATCAGGGGCTGCCAGGCAGCAGGGGGCAGACCCCCCTCCCTCCCCAGTTTGAATATCATTGGTGGCCAGTGTGCACCACCCCCCCCCGGCCCCCGCTCCCTCTATTGTATTATCATTGGTGGCCAGTGTGCGGCCTCCCCCGGCCCCCCCCCCTCCCTCTATTGTATTATCATTGGTGGCCAGTGTGCGGCCTCCCCCGGCCCCCCCTCCCTCCCTCTATTGTAATATCATTGGTGGCCAGTGTGCGGCCTCCCCCGACCCCCCCTCCCTCCCTTTATTGTAATATCGTTGGTGGCCAGCGTGCGCCCCCCCTCTATTGTAATATCATTGGTGGCCAGTGTGCGGCCTCCCCTCTCCCCCCCCCCCCCCCGCCGATCATTGGTGGCAGCGGAGAGTTCCGATCGGAGTCCCAGTTTAGTCGCTGGGGCTGCGATCGGTAACCATAGCAGCCAGGTCGCTACTGCAGGCCTGGTGGCCATGGTTTCTTAGCAATATTACAATATTAGAAGCATCATGCTTACCTGCTGCGCTGTCTGTGACCGGCCGGGAGCTCCTCCTACTGGTAAGTGACAGGTCTGTGCGGCGCATTGCTTAATGATCTGTCACTTACCAGTAGGAGGAGCTCCCGGCCGGTCACAGACAGTGCAGCAGGTAAGTATGATGCTTCTAATATTGTAATATTGCTAAGTAACCATGGCAACCAAGCCTGCAGTAGCGTCCTGGTTGCCATGGTTACCGATCGGAGCCCCAGTGATTAAACTGGGACTCCGATCGGAACTCTTCGCTGCCACCAATGATTGGGGGGGGGGGAGAGGGGAGGCCGCACACTGGCCACCAATGATATTACAATAGAGGGAGGGGGGCTGGGGGAAGCCGCATACTGGCCACCAATGATATTACAATAGAGGGAGGGGGGGCCGGGGGGCCGCACACTGGCCACCAATGATATTAATACAATAGAGGGGGGCCGGGGGGGGCGCCGCACACTGGCCACCAATGATAATACAATAAAGGGAGGGGGGCCGGGGGGGGGCCGCACACTGGCCACCAATGATATTACAATAGAGGGAGGGGGGGGCCGGGGGGGCCGCACACTGGCCACCAATGATATTCAAACTGGGGAGGGAGGGGGGTCTGCCCCCTGCTGCCTGGCAGCCCCTGATCTCTTACAGGGGGCTATGATACGCACAATTAACCTCTCAGGTGCGGCACCTGAGTGAGGGGTTAATTGTGCGGATCGCAGCCCCCTGTAAAAGATCGGGTGCTGCCAGGCAGCAGGGGGCAGTCATGTACACAGTTCATAGTATATTCTAACTAGAAGCGTCCCCATCACTATGGGAACGCCTCTGTGTTAGAATATACTGTTGGATTTGAGTTTTCACAAAGTGAAAACTCAGCTCTGAAAAAGCTTTTATGCAGACGGATCTTCGGATCCGTCTGCATGAAAGTAGCCTACGGACACGGATCACGGACACGGATGCCAATCTTGTGTGCATCCGTGTTTTTTCATGGACCCATTGACTTGAATGGGTCAGTGAACCGTTGTCCGTCAAAAAAATAGGACAGGACAGGAAACACGGATCACAGAGGCGGATGACAAACGGGGCATTTTCCGAGTTTTCAACGGACCCATTGAAAGTCAATGGGTCCGCAGAAAATCACGGAAAACGGAACAACGGCCACGGGTGCACACAACGGTCGTGTGCATGAGGCCAAAGTAAGTGTCCCCGAATGGCAGTTAGGAAACGTGGTCACCCTACATGTGCTAGTAACTGGAAATGGCCCCCACCGTCATCATCATCATCCTCTTACTCATTCTTTCTCGGTTTTGCAGGACTGTTGCTGAAAGATCTAGAAAGACGCCTTGTGGAGGACTTGTTTGCACTGAGACTGTATAACTATGACACCATGGAGGGTAAATCCACATGAAGATTCTCTATGATGCGTTCACTGGGGCCTGCCTGCGCCTGTGCGATCCGACCGCTCCTGAGGGCAACAGCCTCAAAAGTGTCTCTGGGCATGCGCAGAGCCCAGTGACGTCCTCTTATCGCTATTGCCCTCAGGAGCGGTCGGATCGACAGGCGGTACTGCGCCTGCGCGAGATTTCAGCCGGACTAACTGAAGATTCAAGGTGCCTGGTTTGAATGAATTAGCTGACATGATATCAGAGGGGGCGGTGCCATTAAACTAGACTGTGGGAGGTTACTACATAGCGAGGAGGCGTGGCTTGGGCTATAAACTAAGGCGGGGCTAGGCACTGCAAGGGGGCGTTACTGGGAACACGGGGTGAAGAATAACGCCCCTCTGGGCACCTTCAGGGTTCACTTGCATATCACAAAGATCGCTTTTTGAGCAAAACGAAAGCATGAAAATAAGAAAGAAAACCACTGCAGCAGATAAGGTCATTTATTACACATGGCAATGGCGACCGCTTAATATGGTCAAACCAGGTGACAGATTCCCTTTAAACAGTGATGTGAACACAACCTTGCTGCCACTGCTGCCACCACACTCTGTCATGGGGCCACTATTGTCACAGTTACTGCCACTGCTGCCACTGTCCCCACTCTGTCATGGGGCCACTACTGCCGCTGCTGCCACCACACTCTGTCATGGGGCCACTACTGCCGCTGCCACTGCTGCCACTGCTGCCACCACACTCTGTCATGGGGCCACTATTGTCACAGTTACTGCCACTGCTGCCACTGTCCCCACTCTGTCATGGGGCCACTACTGCCGCTGCCACTGCTGCCACCACACTCTGTCATAGGGCCACTATTTGAATCTTGGTGCACTGCACAGTTAAGTCCATGGTGATAAATTAGACCTGATGCTTTTCTTGACCTGTAATACTGAAGTGCAGTAATTCCACAGCTAGCAGAAGGGATGAGCTATGAATCTCGGTGCCCTGCACAGTGATGTAGACGGCTTGTAATCCTGACAGCACAGGACCTACGGAACGGATTAACTATGAATGTGGGTGCACCGGAACACAATGCACACTGCGATACACCCCTCCTGCACTGTCCCTGCAGTCTCCCTACACTGTCCCTGCAGTCTCCCTATCCAATATTCTACAATTGAAAGCTATCTGAAACACTGTCCCCAGCTATTGCCACGTCTCTCCCTATGCTCAGCTCACAGTGAAATGGCGGCGACCGTTTGGGCTGAGGCTTTTAAAGGGCTGTGACATCACAGGAGATGGCTATCTGTGGATTGGCTGGCTGCATGGCATTATGGGTAATACCGCATTCCCGGGTTTCTAACTTTCTCTTTGTAACGTGTAGCTGCCACTTTAGGAAAAAACTGCAAAAATTTGTTGCCACAAAATACAAGGAAATTCGGATTCGAACTTTTTCTTAGACTTCGGATCAAATTCCACTTTGGATACTTCGACTCGCTCATCTCTGCTAGCAATTGTTGGGGCCCCAGTGCATGTACCCCAACCGCTATATCATATCATGAGGAGGACACTATAGATTAGAGCGTCCAGGAGTAGTGAAGACGTGTGCGTCATGTGCAGTGTTAATATGAAGCCTCCCTTTCAGATCCCTGCAGCTCTAATCCATGCTTTAACCATGGAACATGCGAGAACAAAGAACACGGATACACATGTCGCTGCACCGAGTTCTTCACTGGATTAAACTGTGAGAAAGGTGAGTAAAGCCGTTTTCTGCAGGTAAAACCCAATATGGCGGCCGGCGCTGAGCGCTGATGATCTGCAGGGTTGTCAAACACCCCAACAGATATTATCTAGAAATATATAAAACCCACACCAGACACTTAGCTTAGTGTGCAATAAAGACCTAATCATCTTTACCATAGACAATAAGGATTCTTTACTGTAAGAGCGGTAAGGCTGAGGAGAAGATCAGCAGGGTCATAACTGTCATTTATTGAACCCCGATAGCTGCTATGGCTATAGTTTAAGGATAATTTACTGTACGAGCAGTACATTTATGGAAAGTTCTCTGTAGAAGAAAATGGTTCTCTACTGTAAGAGCAGTAAGACTGTGGAAAACTGTCCATAGAAGATAATGATTCATTACTGTAAGAGCAGTAAGACTGTGGAAAACTGTCCATAGCAGATAAGTATTCTTTACTGTAAGAGCAGTACATTTATGGAAAGGTCTCTGTAGAATAAAATGGTTCTCTACTGTAAGAGCAGTAAGACTGTCGAAAACTATCCATAGAAGATAAGGATTCTTTACTGTAAGAGCAGTAAATTTATGGAAAGGTCTCTGTAGAATAAAATGGTTCTCTACTGTAAGAGCAGTAAGACTGTGGAAAACTGTCCATAGAAGATAATGATTCATTACTGTAAGAGCAGTACATTTATGGAAAGGTCTCTGTAGAAGAAAATGGTTCTCTACTGTAAGAGCAGTAAGACTGTGGAAAACTGTCCATAGCAGATAAGGATTCTTTACTGTAAGAGCAGTACATTTGTGGAAAGTTCTCTGTAGAAGAAAAGGATTCTCTACTGTAAGATCAGTAAGACTGTGGAAAACTGTCCATAGAAGATAAGTATTCTTTACTGTAAGAGCAGTAAATTTATGGAAAGTTCTCTGTAGAAGAAAAGGATTCTCTACTGTAAGAGCAGTAAGACTGTGGAAAACTGTCCATAGAAGATAAGGATTCTTTACTGTAAGAGCAGTAAATTTATGGAACGTTCTCTGTAGAAGAAAAGGATTCTCTACTGTAAGAGCAGTAAGACTGTGGAATACTGTCCATAGAAGATATGAATTCTTTACTGAAAAGCAATAAGGCTGTAGAAAATTCTCTAAAGACAATAAGGCTTCTGTATTGTATTAGAAGTATAGTTGTGGAATATTCTTCCTAGACTATAAGGATTCTTTACTGTAAGAGCAAAAGATCTGTGGAAATATCTATATAGACAGAAAGGGTTCTTTATTATGAATGCACTTGGCAGGTGGGGGGGGGATCTGTTATAGATTTCGTATTGGGGGTTTTGCTTCTGGACAGAGTTATGTTCTGCGGGTGGTCCACAGTTGCCCCTTTGATATGACACGGTCTGGGGCCATGGCTTTACGGTTGGCCGCTCCGGCCCTGTCAGCATCCATCCTCTCCATGACATCATTGTGACTTATTTTGTGCGCAGCGATGCGGCCGTGTAAGAAGGAGACCTGCGGACAGGGCGACTGTGTCCTGAAGAAGCATGCTCCCTATCACAAGTGCCGCTGTCACTACCCATACCACGGACCTTCGTGCAGCGCAGGTAAGAGGGCAATAGTCACAGGGTGGGATAACTGACTATCCAAAGAATATCATTGCCAAGATCTCTGCTTGCTGTCAGTGAATGGAAAAATCTTATAGTTTAGATGCAGAAACCGAAAAGGAGACCTAATCTCGGTTACACAGTTGATGGGCTTGTTACAATGTGTCAGTGAAAGCAGTCTCTTATACAAAGCAGAGATGTCAGAAGATATCATGGGGGGTGGGGGTAATAATGCCATATGTACCATGATAGCAGCCTGTACAGCTCAGAGATGTGGTGTGTATGGCCTCCACCCAAGCATGTTCCCCACTGGCGGAGAAAAACTGATGGTGCATATCGCAAAGAGAGCTCTGCTACATCGGAATAGTGTTGGTGGTGTCTGAGCAGGGTCCTCACTGTTGTCATTTCCCCCGTTCTTCCTGCAGTTGAGACTGTTTGCACCCACAACCCCTGCAGGAACGGAGGAACCTGCCTGGTGAAGCCTCTCAATAAGTTTGTCTGCATCTGTCCGAAGAGCTTCAGAGGGAAGTTCTGTGAGATTGGTGAGTGAAGCCATTTAATAACTGCTTTATGGAGTTGTATGATAAGCCATTGCCTTTAGGGCATATTAGGAGTTGTGGTTCACAGAGCCGCTACAGATCCACGGGTTGAAGACCACCCCTGTATAGTCTTAGATGATAAAGGTGCAATTCCCCCGATCCCCTCCAGGAGGAGATGCACTATAACCTCCAGCCGGCATAGACAATCATGGCCCCATCCTAGATGGACAACAGATACAAAATGCAGATGGAGGAGCCTTTTGGGTGACACATAAGGTAGCCCATGGCTGATTGGTTGCTGTGGGCAGCTACTTCCTGTCCCAGAAAAGGATAAGCGGCGCCCCAGAGTGGCTGGGACCCTCTCGCCTCTATACTGTATGGACGGGGTTCCTACGTTCCCAACGGAATGACACAGATTTGGAGGATCATGATGTTAAATATGGATATATGTAAATCCTTATCATGCTTGTTATGACTGTCCTATACTGTAGAGATAATAATTTGGACGCCGATCTTCCACCAGTTTGTACAGAAATCACATGTATCTAACTTGCATCCTCAGCCTCCAGCAACTGCTACAGGAACGATGGGTTTCGATACCGCGGTCAGGTCGGCCAGACTGAGGACGGCCACCGCTGCCTGCCCTGGGACTCCTACCACCTGGCCGGGGAGAGCGTCAACGCCTTTGTGCCTGACATATGGCTGCGTGGGATCGGGGAGCACAATTTCTGCAGGTAAATAGACCGGAAATCTTATGACCTCACTGATTAGTGGAAAAAATCATAGAAATGAAAAACTAAAATAATAACCTAAATCAAAACAATATGGAGTCCATTCCGACTATAATTATAGAAATGCCTCTAAAATGAAAAAAAATAATTAAAGATGCCGTTATGTGTCTACGGCTCCTATGCATAGCTATTCGTCTCCATGGTAACAGACTACAAACGAACCCTGTGTAGTCTGATCCTGTAATCATTCATATGCTGCTCCACTGAATGTAAGGAAGTTGGTGATGGGGGGCACATACTTACCGCCGTCCTTATTTACACAGAAACCCGGATGGTGCAGAGAGGCCGTGGTGCTACTATCAGGATAAGGACGAGGCGCTGAAATGGGACCTTTGTGAGGTTCCTGCCTGTTCAGCGGGTAAAGTAATATCTGCTCGGTGGGACTGGCGGGGCTTTGTGGGAAATGTGCGTCCAGTCTGAAGTGTCTTCAACTTCTAATGTTCTTTGTGTTTCAATTCCTTAACGAGTTCAAGATCTCTGCATGCTGTCACCTCCTGAATCAGAAAAATCTGTCCTAAACTAATATTTCTCTCATCTGAGAGTTTGTTACAATGTATCCAGCGTGGACAATCGCTCCAGACTACATGGCAGACACACGAAAGCTCGAGGTGTAGCAGTTCTAGCGTAGAAGTGAACGGATCACAGCGCGGCTGCGACTGTGACACTAGAATTGCAGAAAAAACCCTGCAGCGTTGTATTTCTTGCCGTGGCAGTAGCGGCACATTCATTTCTATGCTGGCACCGCTACACTGCGATTCCACTGCAATCCTTGGGTGCAACAGCTGTGGCACGACCACCATCTCTGATACATTGTAACAACCAGGAGGGGAGAGAGATTTGTTTCCCTCACACAACAAGCAATGGAGTATTACGACTCTCATCATCTTCTCATCTGGTTTCCTAGTTCTCCATCACAATGTGTCCCCTACACCGAAGCCATCAAACTCCACCGCACAGCCCATGACCACCATCAACGCCAGCGCTCCGTTCTCCACATGTGGCCTCAGAGAGTTGCCCTCTAAGATTAAGGGAAGGATCATTGGTGGCAAAAGGACCCAGCCGGGCATGCACCCGTGGTTGGCATCACTGCAGCTGAAGATAAGAGTTGGAAAGTTGAACACCGGGCATCTCTGCGGCGGCACTTTAATTGCGGAGTGTTGGATCCTGACAGCTGCACATTGTGTGAAATCCGTGTAAGTAACACAGATCATCGCCCTAGGGTGACCCGAGACGTGTCCAGGATACATCACTGCGGTGCGCCCCACGGACATTGTGTTATAGGGGTCCTCTCACTTCAGCAAATGGCATTTATAATGTAGACAGGGTTAATACAAGACGCCTACTAATGCATTGTTATTCTCCATATTGCTTCCTTTGCTGGGCTCGATTGATTTTTCCATCCCATTGCACACTGCTTGTTTCCATGGTTATGACCACCTTGTAATCCATCAGCGGTGGTCGTGCTTACACACTATAGGAAAAAGCACTGGCCTGTGTGCGCTCCCTCAGTCCGGACCACCAAATAGGCCGGCGTTCTTTCCTATAGTTTGCAAGCACGACCACTGCTGCTGGATTGCAGAGTGGTCGTAACCATGGAAACGAGCCGTGTATAATGTGATGGAAAAATGAATGAAGCAGCAATATGGAGAATCACAATACATTAGTAACAGCCTTGTGTTCACTTTCTCTACATAATAAGTACTATTTGCTGAAGTGAGAGGACCCCTTTAAGTTAGGGAGCATATCATCTTAGCATAATTATGGTTATTATTTATTATTAACCCCTTGCCGACATGTGACGTACTATTACGTCACATGTCGGGTCTTTAAAGATGGCACCATAGCAACGCGGTGCCTGCTGTTTCCTACAGCAGACACTGGCGGCTAATGTCCGCGACCGGCGTTGATGCCGATCGCGGATATTTAACCCCTCAGAAGCTGTGGTCAAACCTGATCGTGCGGCGATCGGAGGAGCCAAACCTTGTGTGCAGCAGCCCCTGTCTTTGTGAATGACAGGAGGCTGCTGCATAGTATTTACCATGGAGCCCCTGTCTGTAATAGGGCTCCATAGGAAAGTAGTAAAATCATCATAGACTCCAAAGCAGGTGCATTGGAGTCTATGATAATAGCAATCAAATTGTTGATTATTATAGTTCCCTATGTGAACTATACAAAAGTGTTAAATAAATTAATAAAGTTTTTGCAGAAAAAGAAAAAATTTCAAATTACCCCCCCTTTCCCCAAAATGAGAATAAAAAATGTAAAAAAATTTGTATTGCCGTGTGCATAAATGCCCATACTATCAAAATATAAAAGTATTAATCTCATATGGAAAAAGACGAAACTAACAAAAGGGTCAAAATGGCCGATTTTCTATTTTTTGGTTGCTTCTCCTCCCACAATTTTTTTTATAAAAAGTGATCAAAAAGCCGTACATGCCCCAGAATGGTATCAATGAAAAGTACACATCGCCCCACAAAAAATAAGCCCTCATAAGCTCCACACACATAACTTACTACAAAAAAGTTATAGGGGTCAGAATATGGCAGCAAAAAAAAATATATGTTTCAAGTTGAATTTTTTTTTCAGCATCAAAAACGCAAGAAAAAGTATAGATATGTGGTATCGCCGTATTCGTACTGACCTGAAGAATAAGATTACAAGTCAGTTTTACCACATAATAAACACCATTTAAAAAAAAAACGTAAAACTGGCAAAATTAAGGTTTTTTTTTCCAATTCCACCAACTTAACCCCTTGCCGACATGTGACGTACTATTACGTCACATGTCGGGTCTTTAAAGATGGAACCATAGCAACGCGGTGCCTGCTGTTTCCTACAGCAGACACTGGCGGCTAATGTCCGCGACCGAGTTTTTTCCCACTTCCCACTACATTCTATGCAATATTAAATGGTGGCGTTGGAAAGTACAACTTGTTCCACAAAAGATAAGCCTTGATTATGGCTCTGGGAAGGCGGGGAGTGAAAAGCAAAAATGCAAAGTCAAAAAACCTCTCTAATGGCGCTGTAATGGGGGTCATTTACAGAGTGCGCTACAACAAATTTACTTACTTTTACGCCTGAAAATAGGTTTAAAAGAAGAATAAAAAGGACTCCAGTCAGGGGCTAACAGTCGGGGGCTGGACCGCCTGCGGTGCGACTAATTTATGATGAGGTCTGTGACTCCTCACAAATTAGGCACTTTCTCTGCCAGTGCGGGGGGGGGGGGGACAAAGACCGGCATAAAACGAGTCTACTTAAAGGGGTATTTGGATAGGGGATAACTATTAGATCACGAGAACGGGGGCCCCGTATTCTGTGGAGCCCCCCTGAAATGGACGGAGCGGCTGGTCAGAAATATATGACACCGCTCCATTTATTTCTATGGGAGCGACGGGGGTAGCCGAGCGCTGTACTGGTGACTCCAGTTATCTCACATCATCTCACGTCCATCTCCTAGAATTTAAAGGATTTTCCAGCAACTTTCCTATATGCTGCATGCTTCCGTTTCTAACGGTTGAGAAGAGCTGAGGGTTTGTTACAGTTGTATCCAGGCTAGACAATCCTCAGCAGCACAACTCTTTCTCCTCTCCTGTTTGATCGTCGAGACGGGATACAATTGTCTCAAGCCCTAAGATGTGACCCCTAGTCCTACACATCTTATAATTGTATCCAGTCTCAACAATACTTCACTACAATGTTTGTTACAATGTATCAGTGCAGATAAAATGTATCATTGTAAAGTCCACATCATTTATCTCACAAACCATTGCCTAGACTGGACACAGCTGTAACATATGGCCCGAGTCCTGAGAAGTATAAGGTCAGGTGAGCCTATGGAATGATCCCATTGACTGACAGCAAGCAGAGATCTTGTAGTGAAGAATTGAAACACAAATGAACTATCAATGTCTCCTCCAGGTCCCAGCCAAGGCTGTGGAGAGTGTTGCTGGGTAAGGTGGATCTCCACAAGAACGAGACATTTGAGCAAATATTTGACGTGGAGAAGATTATTATACATGAGAATTATCGGGAGGAAATCTACAGTCTGCACAACGACATCGGTGAGCGGTAAATGTGGGGCGAGGACGCCTCCGAGAACGTGTCCCTCAAAAGAAACATCCCAGAAATGTCCATTTGTTTGGGGCTCATTTATTATGACACCGGTCTTAATAAACCCCTGAGCTGGCGGTGGATCCGCCGGAGTTATGTACAAACGCTGGACTCTCCATAATTTCGGCGCATCCAGCGCCAGTTCTAAATGTGAGACAACTCACTGACAGCAAGCGGAGATGTTGAAAATGGCGTATAATTAATACACAAGGAGGGGGAGAATTGGGGGGATCCTGTTTTTTAATACTCTGTTGCTTTTGCTGCAGCTCTTATGAAACTAAAGAAATCCGAAGGCAAGTGCACCAGGGAGACGCGAAACGTGAAGACGGCGTGCTTACCCGATCGCGAGTTCCTACCAGGAAAAGTCTGTCAGATTGCTGGATGGGGGATGACAGAAAAAGGTGCGTTACACGCTTATGGGGGACTCTTCCCAGCATCCTTTGCTCCCTGCAGTTATGGCCATCTGTGATGATCCGGTTTGCAGCTTATGAATTATGATGAATTGCCTGAAATGATGTTGTTGGAAAGAAGCTTCCCCTCATACAGAGAGAAATCCTGCAGCTGCATCCCCCTCCTTCCCCCTCTTCCATCTCTTTCCTTTCCTGATTATTAGTTACTATATAACTGCAGACAGACGTTCTGATCTCCCCTTTCCCTTTGTTGTCACACTTGACCCTGCAGTCGGAGGCAGCTGCATCTCCCTCCTTCCCTCTCCTCTCCTTGTTAGTTTACTGCAGACAGGGGTTCTGTTCTCCCCTTTTACTATCTTGTCACAGTTTACA